>NW_026623078.1:8247385-8552135 GCF_023065955.2 Ursus arctos
GATCACTCTGGCTACTACGGTAAGAATGAGCTATTTGGGAGGAAGGTAGCCACAGAAAGGCTCTTGGAATAAGCCAGATGAGAGACATCGGAGGCTTGCAGCAGGGCCGGGAAAATGGAGACCATGAAGTGTGTAGTATGTCAGATATATTTGGAAGGTAGGGCCAGCAGAACTTCCAGATGGAGCAAGAATACATGATGTGGGAGAAGGAGATATGAAGGACCACTTTGGAAGCAAAGCATATAGACATCATGAGTCTAGATGTGGTCACTAAGTGACTGTGGAGAGAGAAAAAACTTCCAAGGACTGAGAACTAGCCTTCGGTGTTCTGATTCTTAGAGAAAAGGAGATATAAGAAGAGGAGACTCAGAAGGAAGGGCCAGCAATGTAGGAGGAAGACAAAGAGTATTAACCATGTCTTTTTATTTTCCCTATTTTCATGCTTTGATATCCTTTGGCCTTGCTGACCCTTGAGGGATGGCCCCTTTCAGGGTTAGTTAATTCCTAAAGATGGTAAATAATGCTCCTGGGATTGTGCCTTTCAAGAGCAAACCAAACAATCCAGAATTTACACCCCCATCACTTCCTTTATTAGACTTTCACATTCTGGGTCACTATTCCCTGCCTTAATCACTCCAGAGTAAGGCATCAAACTAAGGACATTCCCTATGTTCCAGAACCCACCGAAATGATTTAAATTAGTCAGTCCTAAGCCTGCTTATCCTGCCTTGTCCATTCTTTCTTGTGGAATCCACAATAAAGATTCTTGCCTACATTTCCCCTTCACTCCCTCTGTCTCTTGACTAACTGATGCTTCCCCAAGGGGTTCAACATGATATACCATGCCTACTTTAATTTTTTAATTAAATTCAATTTAATTAACATATACTGTATTGTTAGTTTCAGGGGTAGAATTCAGTGTTTCATCAGTTGCATACAACACCCAGTGCTCATCACTTCAAGTGCCCTCCTTAATGCCCATCACCCAGTTACCCCATCCCCCCACCTCCCCTCCAGCAGTCTCAGTTTGTTTCCTATAGTTAAGACTCCCTTATGGTTTGCTTTTTTTTTTTTTTTTTAAGATGTTATGTATTTGAGAGAGAGAGAGCATGAGCAAGGGGAAAGGGCAGAAGGAGAGGGAGAGGGAGAAGCAGACTTCCCACTGAGTAGGGAGCCCAATGCAGGGCTCGATCCCAGGATCCTGAGATCATGACCTGAGCTAAAGACTGATGCTTAACCAACTTCAGCTCAGGTCATGATCCCAGCGTCCTGGGATCGAACTCTGTCGGGCTGCCAGCTCAGTGGGGAGCCTGCTTCTCTCTCTCCCTCTGCCTGCCGCTCCCCCGCTTATGCTCTGTCAAATGAATAAAATCTTTTAAAAATGCCACATATGAGTGAAATCATATAGTATTTGTCTTTCTTGGACTTATTTCTTTTTTTAAAAAAGATTTTATTTATTTAAGACAGAGAGAGAGCAAGCATGAACAGTGGGCAGCAGCAGAAGCAGGCTCTGATGCAGGGCTTGATCCCAGGACCCTGGGATCATGACCTGAGCTGAAGGGAGACACTTGACTGAGCCACCCAGGCACCTCCCTGACTTATTTCACTTAGCATAATACCTTCTAGTTCCATCCAGGTCATTACGAATGGTGAGATTTCATTTTTTTTAAATGGCTTAGTACTATTCCATTATACCACATTATATCACATCATACCACATCTTCTTTATCCATTTATCTGGGCCTTTTCCATAGTTTGGCTCTTGGTATTGCTGTTATTATGCAGTGGGGTGTATGTGCCTCTTTTGTATCCTTGGATAAATACCTAGTAGTGCAATTCCTGGGTTGTAGGACAGCTCTATTTTTAACTTTTTGAGGAACCTCCACACTGTTTTCCAGAGTGGCTGCACCAGTTTGCATTCCCACCAATAGTGTAAGAGGGTTTCGCTTTCTCCACGTTCTCACCAACATGTATTGTTTCCTGAGTTGTTAATTTTAGCCATTCTGACCAGTGTGAGGTGGTATCTCATTGTGGTTTTGATTTGTATTTCCCTGATGTCAAGTGATGTTGAGCATTTTTTCATGTGTCTATTGGTCATTTGTAGGTCTTCTTTGGAGAAATATCTGTTCATGTCTTCTGCCCATTTCTTGACTGAAAATGGGGAAAAACTGAGAACTTTTCCCCTAAGGTCAGGAACATGACAGGGATGTCCATGCCTACTTTTTCTAGGGAACTACGAGTGTAACAAATTTCTTTCTTCATGACAGTCATTTCTCTATCTATGTGTCTTACCATATCTGATTAAAATGAGTCCCAGTTACCTTTAAAACACTAGGAAAGTGTGGTGAGTCTGAAGCCAAATGAAAAAATTGGTCTTCAGATAACATAATGGTCAATTATGCTACCATATGTTTCCAGATCAAGTATGATGAGCACTGGGAATTAACAATCAGATTCCATTATTGGACAGCATTTCAATATTGGAAGGCTTTTAAACAGGGAAAGATAACAACAGTGGAGAAAGGTAAGCTTTGGAGCAAAGACTTTAAATGATTGAAATTTGTTCCAAACAAGAGAAAAAAAAGTCCAGCTACATAAAAGGGTAACACAGAGAAGGTAGCATTAAAATTCTGAGAAGACAGAAATATTCCCAGAATGAATAATGAGGTTTTGTGTGTGTATATATGCATAAGAGTATTTCAATTACAGGTACTGAGCTTCCCATTTGTGATAAAATCCATGCTTGCATTGGTGGTTGAGGGCTTACAACTTCCTGAGTCGACAAGTTAACTGGCTTCAAATGGATCTGATTTTTATGTTGCAGACAGAACATGTCTGCATTTTCCTGTACTACTTCCTTAGTACAGACTAAAAGAGGTAGAGCAGTTTAATGAAGGGACAAGAAAAATTAATCAGGAAAGGATTCAGTAAAGTGGAATTTGAATTTGGCCTGTGGTAAGGACAGGAAATGGAAAGGTAGAGGTGAGAGGGGAAATCTAAGGTAGAGATATAAGCATGAAAGTGGCAATTAGCCCATAGCAATAGCAATAGCACACCTGAGAGATGGCTTGAGTATACTGCGGGTTGCCCATTGGAGAGTGATGAGAAATAACACAGGAGAAGTCAGAGGAGGCTGGATTCTGGAAGGTTGTGAAGGTCAGGCAGTGGTATTTGGGCTTGATATCCTTGGCCACCTTGTTAGGTAGACAGTTGTTTGCTTTAACTCCCTATGGCAGACTTCAACTTTTGATGACAGCACTTCTTTTTCTGCTGAGCATGAATATAGCCTTAGAATTCTCCAAATAGCTCTTCAGGTGGCCATTATGAATTGGTAAGAATTGACAATAAATATGAAACTCATTGTGAACCTGGTGGTAGGCAAACTGGAGCAAGTGTAGATTTTTCTCAATTAGGAAGGACAGAATAAAGGCAATGTTTAAGAAACACTGATATTTAGGATAGTTCGGCTGGGAGGCTGTTGCATTCTAGGTATGCAGTACAATGCTGAGGTCAGTAGGAATTGAGAAAACAAGCTTGGGGAAAGCATATTTAATAATTTGATGATACTGGTTTTTTTCCCCCCAGCGATAAGAAATTCTAGTCAGGTTATTATGCCAGATTCCTTTGTCAAAAAAATAAAAAGAATCCCTCAGGCTTTGTCAAGTCATGGTGACTTTATATAAGGATACAGTATTAGTTTTTATTGCTGTATAACCAATTATCACCAACTTGGTAGCTTAAACAACACACATTTATGTTTTCACAGCATCTGTGAGTCAGGAGTCTGGGACATAGCTCTACATAGTCCTCTGTAGGGCTTCAATCTATGTGTCAGTTCAGGGTCTGTGGTCTCCTTTTAAGGCTTGAGGGGAGGGAGCTGCTTCCAGGCTCATGTGGTTGTTAGCAGCATTCAGTTTCTTGCACACCATCAGACGGAGGGCCTCAGTTTATGGGTGGCTGTAAGCCAGAGGCTGCCTTCAGTTTCTTGACACATGGCTCTCTAAAGCTTGCAACATGGCAGCTTGCCTCTACAAATCCAGCAAATGAAAAAGCTTCCTTGTAAGATGATCATACAGTAGTAGGTGTTAATTACATAAGTGACATCCCATCACTTTACCATATTCTCTAATGATTAAAGACAAAGTTCTAGTACAGCCACAATGGAAAACAATATGGAGGTTGCTCAAAAAATTAAAAATAGAACTACCATATGATCCAGCAATCCTGCTTCTGGGTACATATCTGAAGGAAACACAACCACCATCTTGAAGCTATAGCGACACTTTCACGTTCATTGCAGCATTATTCCCAGTAGCCAATACACGTAAACAATCAAAGTGTTTGTTGACAAACAAATAAAGAAAATGATGGGGCGCCTGGGTGGCTCAGTTGTTAAGCGTCTGCCTTTGGCCTGGGGCATGATCCCAGCGTTCTGGGATCGAGCCCCACATCAGGCTCCTCCACTGGGAGTCTGCTTCTTCCTCTCCCACTCCCCCTGCTTGTGTTCCCTCTCTCGCTGGCTGTCTATCAAACAAATAAATATTAAAAAAAAAAAGAAAAAGAAAATGAGAAGTGTACACCTACAATGGAATATTTATCTTCTTTAAAAAAGAAGGAAGGACTGCTGTTTGTGAATGCTATTGATGAACCTGGAGGACATTATGCTAAGTGAAATAAACCAGACACAGAAAAACATTTTGTATGGTCTCGATTATATGTGGAATCTTAAAAAAATATAGCTTAGTAACAGAGAGTAAATGGTGATTGCCAGGGCTGGGATGTAGGGGAAATGGGGAGATATTCATCAAAGGTTACAAACTTTCAGTAATAGGATAAATAAGTTCTGGAGACCTAATTTACAGCATGGGGACTACAGTTAATAATAATGTGTTATATACTTGAGGGGCACCTGGGTGGCTCAGTCCTTAAGTGTCTGCCCCTGGCTCAGGTCCTGGGATCAAGTCCTAACCCCCTATAGGGCTCCCTGCTCAGCGGGAAGCCTACTTCTCCCTCACCCACTCCCCCTGCTTGTGTTCCCTCTCTTGCTGCCTGTCAAATAAATAAATAAAAATCTTAAAAAAAATAATGTATTATATACTTGAAATTTGCTAGGAGAGTAAATCTTTTTTTTTTTTTTAAGACTTTATTTATTTGAGAGAGATCACAAACAGGGGAGGAGCAGAGAGGGAGAAGCAGACTCCCCAGTGAGCAGGGAGCCCAACGCGGGGCTCGAACCCAGGACACTGGATCATGACCTGAGCCGAAGGCAGATGCTTAGCAAACTGAGCCACCCAGGCACCCTAAGAGAGTAAATCTTAAGTGTTCTCATCACCCACAAAAAATAGTAATTATATGAGTGATGTATATAGCTTGATTATGAATCATTTCACAGTGTATAAATATATCAAAACATCACGTTGTATATGTTAAATATACACATTTTTAATTTGTCAATAATACCTCAATAAAACTGGAAAAGAAAAAAGACAAGCCACAAGTCCTGTTCACCCTCAAGGGGAAGGGATCGTACTAGGGCATGAATACCAGGTGGGATCATGGGGTGCCAGACTGTCCACCACAAACATTAATGGCAATGAGGGAGGCAGAAACTTCATGGGAGTTGTACTTCTACTGCTGTTAGAAGAGGAACACTTATTTTGGCAACTAGAAAGAGGCAACAGGGACCTAAGGACCTAAGTCATCTTAATGCCTTCAAGTTGCCATTAAAGGGATTCTGTGACTTTTTTTGTGTCTATGCATCTTCTCGTTTGTCGTTCTTTTTTCTGCTTCCATCCATAGTTGTTTTCTGTATTTTCCTGGAAGATGAGGGAGAGAGACAGAGATTGGGGGGGGCGGAGATATTCATGTTTGACAAAGGTGTTTGTTGTGACCTTCACATAGGCTGCTAGTCAGTCTATAGAATGGACGCCCTTGAATCATATATTAGCTGTAGCTGGCAGGAAGGGGTTTAACTGTTGCAGCTGGATCATTTTTGTTCAAGGAACAGCTTAGGGTCTCTTCTACTAGAGCGCATGATAGGGCATTTTGTCTCAAGAAGGGATTAGGAAATGACGTATATCAGTTATCCAGTGGTTATACAGAAATCAAAGCTTATAAATAGCTAATTTATCACTTATTAATACTGCCCTCCCTTCAAAAATATGAGACTTTGTGGTAGCTTACAGAGATATATTAAATACCAAGATAAAGAACCAAATAAGTGTAAAGTATGATGAGGGAGAAATGAGAAAACAAAGTGAATTGAAGGGTGAAGTCAGAAGATATATTATATACCATAAACATTTAGTAGACAGGTGCTAGAAATTGCGTTTTGAGTTTCTTCATAGCTAGAGCCAGAGGAAAAACAAAACGCCTATAAAAATTATTTGCCTACTAGGAAAAAGAATAGTTTTCTCTTACGGTACAATCATCATAAGAATGGCAACCATTTACTGTGCACATTTGATTGCCAGGTACTATATGTAATGTGTTGAGTATAAATCCTAAGAGTACTTCTATTTCACTGCTGGAAAATTGGAGGTTAAAGAGATTAAATGCCTTTTTTAAGGTCACAAGGTGAACAAGTGGTTGGACTTAGATCTCTCTGGTTCCAAATCCAGCATTTCTTCATTGCACACTGATGAGATGAGTGAGCCATGGTGGAAGGTGATGGCGGCACCTACACCCATTGCTCACCTTGGCCCTTCCTGACTCTCCTGGGTTCATGAGCCCTTCACATTGCCCCCTGCCTCATGCTGGTACCCCACAAACACCAGACTGCTTCCACAATTGTTCTTTAACTGTTTCTAACACTCTAGACATCTTTTGATTTGCTTCTTTCTTCAATTTCATTTCCATATTAATCAAAGTTGTATTAGATTAGTTGATTTTTTTTATTTCTGTGATTTTATTCTTCTTTCATCTGTTTTACTTTTTTGTTTTCTTCTGTTTCTTCTTTGACTCCCAAGAAATTTGAAGTAACTTTTCCCCCCTAGTTTTTCCTGGTTGTCACTGAGGCTTTTTGCTTTATATATTATTGTGAATAAGCAAAAATTGAGCATTTTGGTTTTCTTTTTTTTTTTTTAATTTTTAAAGATTTTATTTATTTATTTGACAGAGATAGAGACAGCCAGCGAGAGAGGGAACACAAGCAGGGGGAGTGGGAGAGGAAGAAGCAGGCTCACAGTGGAGGAGCCCGACGAGGGGCTCGATCCCGTAACGCCGGGATCACGCCCTGAGCCGAACGAAGGCAGACGCTCAACCGCTGTGCCACCCAGGCGCCCCTGCATTTTGGTTTTCAAGTTACACAAAATCTGACTTCCTCCCACAGACTGTAATTTGCTCTTTCAAGAACAATAAGTAGGAAAATGGTAGGACTACTATTGGCTTTGCAAGTCTTGTTTATAAAATGGGGAGACAACACTTATGTATTTTGTTTTTAAGATTCAAGCATTTCCTGAGAAAATATTTACAATTGGTAAAGTAGAATTGAATTCGGTCAATGTTTTGCTAGTTGTTAATTTTGATTCTGTTGTGGGGAGGACAGGATTAAATCTATTAAATGTCATTATCCATCAATCTGCCCTAATAAGATGGTAAATATATGTTAACAGAAGTTCATCAACCTCCAAATTTAAGTGAACATTTGTGAAAAATGTATGATAATGGTTACTCAAACAATGTTTATAAGAATAGTTAACACAGAATAACAGTAAGCAGAGAGAATGTATTAGATTCTTACTGCTGCATAACAAATTGTCCCAAAACTTAGTGGCTTAAAACAGCAAACATGTGTTATCTTATTTTCTGTGGGTCAGGAATCTGGGCATGCCTTAGCTGGGTCCTAGCAGAGTGGCAATTAGGTGTCTGTCAGGAAGTTCATCTGAAGACTCTACTAGGGCAGGGTATGCTTTCAAGCTCACCCTTATGTTTGCTGACAGGATTCAGTTCTTCATGGCTGTTGAACTGAGGGCCTTACTTCCTCCAAGGCTATTGGCCAGAAGCTGTTCCTTGCCACCTGGGCTTTTCTCTAGGGTAGCTCTCGTACGGCAGCTGGTGACCCTGGGGGGAAGCAAGAGAGCAAGAGAGAGTGCTGCAGATGGAATCTAGTTTTTCTAAAACAAATCTCAAAAGTGATATCCCAGCCCTGCTGTCTTACTTTATTCACTCAAAGTAAGCCCCCATGAAAGGCAAGGGAATTATAAAAAACAAGGGCATGGATACCAGGAAGGGGTCATTGGGAGCCATCTTAGAGGTTTGCCTACCACAGAGAGTGAAACAAACATTAAAAGAATGCTGCATAGCATCAGTTCATGTTATGGGACAGAGCTGGGACTGACTAGGAAGAAAAGGCAGCTGGTGCTCCAAGCTCAGAAATTAAGAATAGGGCCTTTCTTTTCCCAAAGCTTCAGACACAGGTTAAGAGACAGGGTAGGCGAGCCTTGGTGGCTCATTTGGTTAAGCAGCTGCCTTCTGCTCAGGTCATGATCTCAGGGTCCTGGGATTGAGCCCCACATCAGGTTCCCTGATCAATGGGGAGCCTGCTTCTTCCTCTCCCTCTGCCACTCACTCCCCCTGCTTATGCTCTCTCACTTTCTGTCAAATAAACAAAATCTAAAAAAAAAAAGGAAAAAAAGAAAGATGGGGGAAATTAAGTGTGTGGGATGGAAAGAACTAAGAACCACTAAAAGTAAAAACTTCAGCCTCCCAATTACTACTATGGCAGCATCAGTATTTACTATCAGGACCAGCATTGCAAGGACAACCAGGAATGAAATGAGAATTGACTTGGGAATCAGAATTTTGTCTGAATTCCAGCTCTGTTGCAACTACTGGTAGATGCACGCTCCTAGAAAATCATTTAAGTTCTTTGGGGTTTAGTTTCATTTCTTATAAAATGGGGGTGGCTGTATCAAATATTACTAATGACATTTGTGAGGATGATATAGAAAGCCATGATAGTTACATAATACTAGATGGCAACATTTCTACTGTGTCGCTATAGTGAAAACTAAGGATGTAAAATCTTTGCTTTTTGAACATCCTTCTTTATTACTTAGAAATTTTATTTTAGACTTTTTTGAAAGAACTTCCCGACTCAGACATAGATTTTAGTGTTTCGCTCTCATGCATATCTCAAAAGTAAAATATGAATGCAATAAATTTAATTCTAAGGGGTTCTTTAAATTTTCTGTCAAACCCTTTTAAATCACTTTTCAACACAGAATTGTCAATGCCCTATTTTGCTATGCCTTTTAATAATATACTTCTCTTAATTCAATATATCAAAATATTACTTCCATATTTAATCAATATAAAACATTCTTAACGAGATGTTCTTTACAGGTATTGTTAAACAGATTAAGGTTTTGCAAACCTGCGCAGTCTCCCTTACAGCACATCCCCAGGCACGAGCTCATAACACACGTGGCTGCCGGATTGGGGATTGCAGCCGCACTGCACATGCCTTTAAACAAACAAAAAAATTTCCCCCTCTCTTCCCCTCCATTGCACATGTCTTTTAGAAAATATTTCTTTTTTGCTCTATACTATGATGACCGACTCAACGTGGTGTCCCAATAAACTTATCTTTAACTTTTACTTTGAATCAATAGTAGAATCTTAGGAAGTTCCAGTACAGCAGTCCAAACAGCAGCGAGGCCCTGCGCTCCCTTTGGCTAGGTGACGGGAGAGAACGCCGCCGGGGACGGAGCCCATGTGACGCGCGCCGCGAAGCCGCGGGGCGGGGGGCGGGGCGGCGCGCTCCCGGAAGTGGCGCTGACGTCGCTGTGCGTGCAGGCGGCTGCGTCGGGCTGCAGGAGAAGATGGCGGTCTCCACAGGTCGGTTCCCGGGGTGGGCTGCCTGCTTTCCCACTCCAACCCAGGTTTGCCCCTCCGCCTGCTGCTGGAGGCCGAGCACTGACTGTGTGGGAGAATCCGGAGTGCGCCTTCTCGGACACAGGGCTCCCCGTGGAGCGAAGCCCGGGAGCGGGGAGGGTCCAGGCGGGCCGGGCGCCGGCTCCGAGGGCCCGGGGCGGCCGTCGGGGGCTGCGGGTAGTGCTTGCGCGTCGGCCGCGCGCCCTCGGGCTGGGGGCGGGGTGGCTCCGGCGCGGGCGCACTCGCGGGGTCTGGGGGTTGCGGGTCAGATTGCTGAGCGGAAGACTGGGTGGGAGGGAAGAGAGGAGGCCCAAGGTGGGCGGTGTCAACCTTAGGCTCCGAAGGGTTTCGGGTTAAGGGGCGTCCCGGATAGAGTGGGGGTTGCGTTCCCTTGGGCTTGCCTTTATGTGGGTGGAGGAAGAGAGGACTAAGAAAAGGACTGTTGCTGTTTGTAACGACGGAGAAATGATGACCATTCTTACCTGACTGAATACGTGTTGTCTTTTTTTCATTTGAATGCAAAACTGTAGTGCAGGTAAAATAAAAGCACAGAGCAAGGAAAAGCTAATTGAAGGAGTGGTTTCTTAGGCCGTTCAACTCTTCTGTCGTACTGAGTCAATGTTTGGTTTCCTGTGAGCACAGACTTTGAAATTAAATATTAAAGCCGAGATTTTCGAAGCTTGACCATTTAAAAAATGTTAGAGTGAAAATGTTAAGTTTAACTGCTTAAACATACGTTTGATCTTCCATTTTTCCTAGTCATTATTGGAACCAGGTTATAGAACAGTGTGATTTAATATTTCATGCCATCATTGCATAATGAAACGAATTTTTAAACCTATGTTGTGCTAAAAATAAAAAAGGAAGATTGCAGTGTATGTTATTGGAACTTGTAATACCTCAGAATACATTCAACATACATTTTAATGAAAAATTGTGTCTTTTAAGTCTCATCTTTATTTACAGATGTCATAGGTGATGAGATCTTTAACAGTTTTAGCGCTGGGAAATATACTTGAGGTCAGAGCGAACTAGTAAAACAAGGATTACTTCAAAAATGAGATTTTACTGTTACAACTTGACTTGCTATTGAAATCCAATGTGCTTGTGAATGGACCATATCTTTTTAAGAATTGTGCTTAGTACCTATGGTTCTTGAAAATTAGTAATAAAGTGGTGCATTTTCATTTGGTAGTTTTCATTTGGTGGATTGCATTGTTTATTTAAACATGATTTTTTTCCCTAACGTTATACGTATAAGAAAGTGTGGAAATATTTTGAAAAGACCAAATATTAGATGATATTAATGGCAGATACTTTTTGTTAACCACTTTTAGTCATTTAAAGTAAGTTAAATTATGATGTTGCTGATTATTGGCATATTTTCTTATACACCGGATGGCTGTATTTTCTAGTTTATATTTCAACATCACAATTGTTAACATTTTCACTGTTTTTAGATATATGAAATTTGAAGCCTTAGCATAATTAATAAGGATGTAATTTAGGCGTTTCAGCATTCTTAAACCACTGAAATTCATTTTGAAACTGTTGCTAAAAACTTGCCTTGGTAAATTTCAATACTCTATTCATTTTATGTGCCTTACGTTATTGACAGTGTTGTTGAACTGAGAGGAATATGAGTGCAAAAGCAGCTTTGGACTTTTTAAATTATACTTTCTGTTAGCTATATTTTAGTATTCTTTGCTTCTTGGCATGGCAAAGGAAACAGTATATTTGTGAAGTAAATATGATGTAACTTGAAATTTAAAATGAGATGAGCTAAATGGCTGTAAGAATGTGCATGTTTTGGGGTGCCTGGCTAGCTCAGTCTGAGGAGCATGGGACTCTTGATCTCAGGGTCATAGGTTAGAGCCCCAGTTTGGGTGTAGAGATTACTAAAAAGAAATAATAAACTTTGAAAAAAGAATCATTTAAAAATGTACATAGACAAAATAATCTGGATAAAAATAGTTATTTGGTAGGCCAAAAAGAGACACCTGACAAATAGTTTTTTGATCTTTTCTAAGGCATTATATTTTAATGTGCATTATTTAAGTCATATACTTTTACCCTTCCTCTTACTGGAAGAAAAATTGGGGAGAAAAAATTCTAATTAGAATGGGAACTCTTGGTCCTCTTACTTTGCAGATGAGAAAACAGGCCTAAAGAAATACGAGATTGTACTTAGTGACGGATTCAAGATTAGAATGCGGGTTTTTTTCGTCTTCAGTCTAATGTTCTTTCTGTTACGAGGAACTGTGAATTTTTAATATTCCTCAAATCATGAATCTTACTCCCTTTGAAGCTTGAGAGTGACTTTCACACTTTTCGTTCTAGCAGAATCTTTGTTTCAGACTGTTTGATGCTTCTTATGAATGGAAATTGGGCTGTGGTGGAGACCCACTTCCTAGGTTCCCCTTTTCCAAGAGGCAGAGTCACCTCTGGGGGAGGATTTCACAGGACATAGCTTAAGAAACAAGGAATAGAAATTTATTAGTGCATTTAGTACCTTTGATTCAAAAATTTAATTAGATCCCAACACTAAGAAAAGACATACATAAAAAAGTATGTGCAATACTTTAAAAAATTTTGGGGGGGGGCACCTGGGTGGCTCAGTAGGTTAAGCAATTGCCTTTGGCTCAGGTCATGATCCTGGAGTCCCAGGATCGAGTCCTGCATCTGGCTCCCTGCAGGGAGTCTGCTTCTGCCTCTGACCTTTCCCCCCTCTCATGCACGCTCTCTCTCTCTCATTCTCTCTCTCAAATAAATAAAATCTTAAAAAATTCTTTTTAAAAATTTTAAAAGTTTTAATTTTACAGGGAAGTTGTGAAGATAGTATAGAGAAGATTGTACGTTAGAGTAACTACTGTACATTTTCTGTCTCAGGATCCCATCTGGGATACATTGTAATATGAAACATTTTAAAATTTCTTATCGCTTAAGTTACAGTAGTGTTAGAGTGGCCTTCTAGTCTCTGAATGCAGATGATTGTAAAATATCTTTAAGTAATGAGAGGCTCAGGAAAATATGGAGTATTTTTTCTTACAGTGGATTTGTGTAAGCCATATGGTTGAAAAATGAAATCAAAATAAAACTTAACTAATAACGCTCTTCAGAAGTGGGCAGCATTGTATATACGGGAACAAGAACCAGATTAGTGTTTTAATTCCCCTGCTAGCCCCTGGTAGATTACTGAGGCATGATAGGCATGCGACTGAATCTCTTAAGCCTTGCTTTCCCCATCCCTTCTATGAAAAGGTTGGACAACATGATTTTGTTTTCCGCATCTTCAAGATGAAGAGAAATGGGCGGAATTTGGGAGTAATAACAGAAGAGATCTGCATGTGTAAATCGAAACCTACAATCTGGGAACTAAACAACAGGAGAGCCGAATTGCAGTAGTCTAGTACATTTCCCTTTTGAGACTTTACTAACTGGTCTGATAGATTTTTCTGTGTCCGTTAGGAACCTGCATACTCTTGATACACGTTTGCTCTTGACAATATGATTAAATAATACAACCTTACTATACAGGCAGTCATTCCTTTGCACAGTACTACAGAGTGGTGAAAATGACCATTCAAACCGAAACTATTAAATCATTTTTTTTTTAAGATTTTATTCTTTTATTGAGAGAGAGACCGAGAGAGCGTGAGTGGGTGGGGGGCGGGAGAGACAGGCTCCCTGCTGAGCACAGAACCCAATGGGGCTTGATCCCCAGACCCCGAGATCATGACCTGAGCCGAGTCAGATGCTTAACCGACTAAGCCACCCAGGTGCCCCCTAACCAGTTCCATTAAGTAAGAAAAATTCTTACTCTGTGACCTTTGAAAATGTTTGCTCAGGCATTAAAAACTCTTCCTGTGGTTGCAAATGTATAGGAAAATGAAAAAAAATTGTAAAACTAGTATTTGTTTAGTACTCTAAACATGAGACATTAAGAATTGAGTGTTTTGTTTTTAAAAAAAACTTGTAAAAAGTAGTTTGAACGTTTCCGTTTTCTAATATAACTTAGGATGTGAAGCAAGCATCTTTTTTGTGCTTTGGTGAATTGTCATACTCCTAAAGTGGGATTATTTCCAGTATTTTATCCTTTGTGCTTTCAAGTGTTAGGAAATAATCTGCAACTTTCTTTATTGTGAAGTGTTTTACTTCCTCTGGAACACTGTTATCCTATTCTTAAATTACTTCCCTCACAAAGTTCACAAACTTCATGAGGCTGCTCATCTAGAGTCTCCCAACACTTTATGGTCAGGTATTTCTTCTTAACTATTTACATTTGATTCACATTTCACTTCGGTGTTACCAGTTTTTGTTTCTTTGCTGCACTTACTTTCAGTTTTCATTTCTTTGCTGTACTTTGATCTTTGTTGGCTAATTTCCTTTTTTGGCTATTTTTACGGAATGTCACCTGGGTTGGGGTGCCTGGGTGGCTCAGTCGGTTAAGTGTCTGCCTTCCGCTCAGGTCATGATCTCAGGGTCCTGGCAACTAGCCCTGCATCTGGCTCTCTGCTCGGCGGGGAGCCTGCTTCTCCCTTTCCTGCTGCCCCCCACCTGGCTTGTGCTGTCTCTTCTCATGCTCTCTGTCTCTCTCTCTCTCTCAAATAAATAAATAAAATCTTAAAAAAAAAAAAGAATGAGAATGTCACCTGGGTTTACTACTGGCAGACAGGGAGGCAACACTACTATAAGTTTTGCTGTCTATATTTGACTAACAGATGTGCAATGACCCATCACCAACAGATTTTGAAAGACGCGAAGTGATTGGCCACTGGTTAGGATGCTCATCTATTATTTACATAGTGATTTGTGGACTGGGGAGCTAGCAGCAAAGTTTGTACTTAATGCAGTTACCCACAGTTGACAGACTGCTAACTGAAGCTTCAACCGTGTTGTTGGGGGACTGGTGTTATTTAAACAGTGCTAACTGAAAGTCATGCAAATGGAAACTATGGAAAGCAAAGATTATCCTTAGTGGAAACATCCACTTGATAATTATTTGGGGAGCTGCTTGACACAAAATTTCGAAGTGGATACATGAGGCTTGTAGACTGGAATAAATGGAATAAAATTCAGTGTTCAAAAGTTTGTTTCAAATATAGTTGACTTTTTAAAAGAGCTGACGCTTTTATAAGTAAATCTTTGAGGTAATAATAGGTGAGACTTCAGGACTGGTATTTGTGAGTAACTTATTTACAAAGTCTCCACTGATTTGTATAAGAGCAGATGTTATATTCAGTTTAAGTTAGAACTCTGCAAAGTTTCAGACCACAGGAGAGAAATCCTTAAGGCCTGTGTAGGTCTTTACATATGTTGAAATAGTAGTTCTAATGGAAAGCACTTTATGGATTATCTAGGCTCTGGGCCAACCTCATTTTATAGATGAGCAATGGAAATCTAGATATGAAATGACTTTCACAAAATTATCTAGCTAGATGTTGAGCTCAGAGCTAGTTTCTTGATTTCAATTTCTTTCATACTACTTCTGTATTACACTGTATTCCATAAACTTTTTGTTAGCTTTTATTTTGTAAGAATCTGACAATGTGATGGGGCGCCTGGGTGGCACAGCGGTTAAGCACCTGCCTTCGGCTCAGGGCGTGATCCTGGCGTTATGGGATCGAGCCTCACATCAGGCTCCTCCGTTATGAGCCTGCTTCTTCCTCTCCCACTCCCCCTGCTTGTGTTCCCTCTCTCGCTGGCTATCTCTGTCAAATAAATAAATAAAATCTTTAAAAAAAAAAAGAATCTAACAATGTGAGTTCATAAATAAATGCCATTAAGGATCAAGACAAAACACTTGAAAGAGTGTAATGGCATTATAAGGTATAAATATGTTGAAAGAATAACAAAAAAATTAAGAGAGTTGATATTAATAGCTAAATCTTGTTACACGTTTACTCTTTTTTTTTTATTGTGAGCACAAATTTGGTATTGCAGGCAAATATACATAGTAATTGTTTCCCTTAGTGATTCTTACAATAGCTGACATTTTTCCTTTGAGCTTTTTTTTGGGGGATGGGATGGGAGGGGAGGTTATTGGGAGTGCTATGAGGTTTATAGAAATTCATCTCTATTAGAAGTAAGGCAGCATAACCTGATGAGTTATTTTAAACATTACCATATTGCTCATAAAGTGGCTCTTTACGACATTTAATACTGACTCCCCCTCCTCCCATTCTTCCTCTTACCTACTTCTCTAAATAGGGTGCTTATGGACAGGACTGTGTACGTTCACTGGGTAGGAAGAACCTGGTTCCAAGCTTTGTGGGACTGGGAAGACTGGCAACGGCTATGTAACCTGGGCTGCTTATTCTCCCCTGCGGTTTTGAAATGGTTTCTAAAATCCAGGGTCCTGGGGTGCCTGGGTGGCTCAGTCGGTTAAGCATCTGCCTTAGGCTCAGGTCATGATCCTGGGGTCCTGGGATTGAGCCCTAAATCGTGCTCCCTGCTCATTGGGGCGTCTCGTTCTCCCATTGCCCCTCCCCCCACTTGTGTTCATCCTCTCTCTCTCACACTCACACTCTCAGTTTCTCTGTTTCAAGTAATCTTTAAAAAAATAAATAAAATCCAGGGTCCTTTGGAAAAAGGCGTTTTCTGCATGAAGTCCATGTAGTCCTTGACTACATCTTTGAGTGATGGGTCACTGAGAAAGCTGAAGCCTCTGGGAGATGGAACTGTAAATAAATACTAAGTTTAGTTTCAGGGAGTTCTTTACTACTTTTTTTTTTTTTTGAAAACCTCTGTTGAGATAGAATTCATGCAACATACAGTTCTCCTGTGTGTACAATTCATTGTTTTCTGGTGTATTTGCAGATGTGTGCAACCATTAACTACAGTCACCTTAGAACATTTTTATTGCCTAAAAAACCCTGTATCCTTTAACCCTCACCATCCTATCCCTGCATCATCCCCTTCCAGCCCCTGCAACCAGTAATTTATGTTTTGTCTCTGTAGATTTGCCCATTCTGGACTTTCATATGAATAGAATCATAGAATATGTGGTCTTTTGTCTCTGACTTCTTTCAATTAATGTAATGTTTTCAAGGTTCATTGATGTTGTAGTATTTATCAGTTCTTATCATTCCTTTTAATGGCTGAATAATATTCTATTGTTTATATACCACATTTGATTTATCCATTCGTTGTTGATTTGGATTGTTTCAACTTTTTGGCTGTTATGAATAATGCTGCTGTAAACATTTGTGTGCCAGTTTCTCTATGGATGTCTGTTTTCATTTCCTCTGGGTATATATCTAGGAGTACAATTGCTGGATCATATGGTAATTCTGTTATTAATTGTTTGAGAAACTGTCAGACTGTTTTCCAAAGGGAGACCATTTTATATCCTCACCAGCAGTTTGTAAGAATCCTGATTTCTCCACATGTCACAAACTGCCTGGCTTTTTGATTCTGGCCATTCTGGTGGGTGTAACATGACACTTCATTGTGGTTTTGATTTGCATTTCCCTGATGACTAATGATGTTGAGCATCTTTTTATGTGCTTATTGGTCATTGGTATATTGTCTTTGGAGAAATGTCTATTCAGGTTCTTTGCTTATTTTTAAATTAGGCTGTCTTTTTATTGTTGAATTGTAAGAGTTCTTTATATAGTCTAGATACAAGTTCCTTATATATATAGTTTGTAAGTATTTTCTCCCATTTTGTAGGTTATCGTGTCGCTTTTTTGATGTTATCCTTTGAAACCCAAAAGTTTTAAATTTTGATTAAGTCCAATTATCTATTCTTTCCACTTTATTAAGATGCAAAGTATGGCTTTTGGTGTGTATTTCATTGTCTAGCTGGTTCTTTGTTTTAAAAATGTCATGTTGATACATGTAAAATCTACACTTGATTTTAGCCAAAAGGAGGAGAAGTGAGGACATAATGTAACTTCTGATCGATGACTGGTTATGATTATTTTACATAATTATGGTATGACAGAGGGCTGTAGGAGTCCATGCTCCCCCTTGCCAGGTATGAGGTTTAACCTTACAGTTAAAAAAGTTAAATAGCCAGATACAAGGCATACTCTAAGCAGTTTATGATTTTGTAAGTACTGTAATTATGGTGTGGGTTTTTCAGTTTAGTGCCTGGGATGTTATTGAAAAATATAAACAATGCATAGGTTGGCTTACTATTGTTATGCTAGTATCACCTGTTACCTAATTTATCAGTTGTGGCTTACTAAATTATATTGATGTAAGTGGTTCTTTCCTGAGAGGAAACACTTATGTTGTTGTAAAGTTCTTAATTTTCTTGTGTTTACCTTACAAGCGGTGGTTTGGAGGGATATTTACTTATTTTGCTTAATATGGTTTTCTGACTGCAAACTAATTGGACTCACAGGAGAATAGTTATACTCATTTAAATGGTCTCTGTCGGAAGACCTTCTATCTTCTAAAGTGTATGGCATTCTTTTTTTTTTTTTTTTTTTGTAAGATTTTATTTATTTATTTGACAGATATAGAGACAGCCAGTGAGAGAGGGAACACAAGCAGGGGGAGTGGGAGAGGAAGAAGCAGGCTCATAGCGGAGGAGCCTGATGTGGGGCTCAATCCCATAACACCGGGATCACGCCCTGAGCCGAAGGCAGACGCTTAACCGCTGTGCCACCCAGGCGCCCCTAGAGTGTATGGCATTCTTAATTTTACTTAGAAATTCATACTAGAAAGGAACCGTGGTATATTGCAGCTTACCTAACTTTCCTCCACTTCCTCGTTTATTTATTTTAAGGGAAATGTCCTTTCCTGGTTCTAGAATATACATTGTTAGCTGCTTTCCTGGAGAATAGTAACTTCTGTACTCCCCCTTCATTTGCCTATCTCACTGAGATATCTATAGTGTATCTGAGCAAAGTCTTCAACAACTTACTGCATTGTATGGTTGTCTTCCCTGACACCTGAGTGTAAGACCTTGGGGAAAAGATTCTGTGTTCGTGTTCAGAATCAGCAGCACCTGCTACAGGACTGGTCGATAAGTGTCGAGAGCAAGATTGAAAGTAAGCACCTGCCATAAATTCACCAAGTGTTTTTTGAGTGCCTTTTGTGTTGCCATCATTTTTATGGTACTTTCTATTTAAGTGATTTAATAATGAGAAAATAAATGGTTCAAGTAAAATCTGGCTTTCCCTTTTTATAAATTATGTTTTACATGTAAATTGGTTTCAGTTTACTTTTCTGAAGTAAAACAGTACTAAAAGATTTTACGTTCAAGTGCATGCATTAAATAAACACATTGACTATTTTCTCCTTATCTAGCTGAGTTAGTATACAGTACATAACTATATGAATAATTCATTCATGTAGTTGCAGAATTTTTTGGGAGTGTCTAGGGGCAGAGTGGTTTTGGTTGTAACCTAGAGTACTAGTAGCATACTTCATATTCTGTGCGCATAATGCATCTCCCAAACCACAGAATTGAGATACTTTACAAATCCTGTATTCCAGAGGTTTTTCCATGTATATTTAAAGGTACAGTACAGACGCTTCAGATGTACAATATTTGATTTGAATTTTTTCTAGATGTTTTTTTTACCATGTTTCATCAGTTCTTTTTTTTTTTCAACGATTTTATTTATTGGAGAGAGAGCGCGTGTGCACGCGGCAGAGCACCAGCAGGGTGGAGGGGCAGAGGGAGAGGGAAAAACCCACTCCCAGCTGAGCAGGGACCCCGACATGGGGCTTGATCCCAGGACCCTGAGATCATGACCTGAGCTGAAGGCAGACACCCAGCTGACTGAGCCACTCAGGCACCTCATGTTTCATCAGTTCTAAGACACATTTTAATGTCTGAAATACATGTATGTTGTATAGTTTAATTGGTAGTGTTTAATTCCTTCCTTCCTTCCTTCCTTCCTTCCTTCCTTCCTTCCTTCCTTCCTTCCTTCCTTTTGTTAATTTCTTAAAATAGTCCATCATAGGGACGCCTGGGTGGCTCAGTTAAGTGTCTGCCTTCAGCTCAGGTCATGATCCCAGGGTCCTGGGATCAAGTCACACATCAGGCTTCTTGCTTGGCATCGAATCTGCTTCTCCCTCTGCCCGCTGCTCCCCCTGCTTGTGTGCTTGTGTGTGCGCATGTGCTCTGTCTCTCTGACAAAATCTTAAAAAAAAATAGTCCATCATAGTTTATGCTATCTTAGATTTAGATGAAAGAAAATATTTAAAATCTTGATTACAAAGCATTCAGTGAGGTGAATATATACCAGATTTTATTTATAAATTTTATTTATTTATTCGACAGAGCATAAGCAGGGGGAGCAGCAGAGGGAGAGGGAGAAGCAGGCTCTCCACCGAGCAGGGAGCCCGATGTGTGACTTGATCCCAGGACTCTGGGATCATGACCTGAGCCAAAGGCAGACGCTTAACCCACTGAGCCACTCAGGCACCCCATATACCAGATTTTAAAGTACAGGGTTCTACAAGCGTGTTAACATGTATTGTCATTTCTTAACTGAATATTAAGCAGTTATTATAAGCTTAAAAAATTGTAGGGGCACCTGGGTGGCTCAGTGGGTTAAGTGTCTGCCTTTTCCTTCAGCTCAGGTCATGATCCCAGGGTCCTGGGGTTGAGCCCCGTATTGGGCTCCTTATTCAGCGGAGAGCCTGCTTCTCCCTCTCTCTCTCTGCTGCTCCCCCTGCTTGTGCGTGCGTGCTCTCTCGCTCTCTCTCTCTCTCAAATAAAAATAAAATAATACAGTGAAATAATTTTTAATCTCATGCAATTTCTTGAAATACTTATTTTAGAGACAAAAGTTAAAATTGCTGTATATGATAAACCTTCATTTCAGCAGAAGGATATTCCGATATTTTTCTGTGCTTTATATAAATATAATTTTTAATATTAAATCAATGTATTACCAGTTCATACCAACTGATGGACATAATTCCATTCTAAAGTTTTTTTGTAATGTAAATCATATGCTTTGATGTCAGTATTTCTGTATTCTTAACATTTTTGACATTCTTGATGATAGTATTTATAGTGGGATTGTAATTGCTGTTTTGAAAAAGCTAGCGGGGTTATAGGCCCAGTTAGAATTGTGGAATGGGTTTTTTCTGAGTGAAGAACTTGGAATAAGGATTAATGATTCAGTCAGATTTGTTCTCTTGATCAATGAGTGGTCAGAGCTAATACGTTGATAGGCCTCCTCAGCTGGGATTTCCACTGATGGTGTATGGAAGAGAGAGTAAGTGCATATAGTCCAAAATAGAGGGCAGTACAGTGGTGACACAGAATGACCTCATTTACTTTTCTAAAATATTCTGCCATTAACATTGTAAGGTAAAAGCCCTAGTGAATTTAAAGCATCACTTGTGGGTTATCTTTGGGTCCATATTAATGAACATTTGAAAGCTTCTGATAAATATGACCAATGTGTATGTGTTGTTAATTAGGTCTGTTTTTTCATTTATACACAGTTAATGTAATTCATGTATTTTATTTTTTAAGTTTTCATTTTCTGGTTAGTAAACACAGTGTTGTGTTAGTTTCAGGTGTACAATATAGTGATTCAACACTTCACACATCACCTGGTGCTGATCACAAGTGCACTTCCTAATCTTCATTACCTATTTAACCCATCCTCCCACCCACTTCCCTTTGGGAACCATCAGTTCTCTATAAGACATTCTATAAGTTCTTGATTTTTGTCTTTTTATTTCCCTTTTGCTCTTTTGTTTCTTAAGTTCCATATAGGAGTGAAATCATGGTATTTGTCTTTCTCTGATTAACTTGTTTTGCTTATCATTATCCTCTGTAGCTCCATCCATGTTGTTGCAGATGGAAAGATTTCCTTCCTTTTTTATGGCTAAATAATATTCATTATATGCAACACACCCCATCTTTATCCATTCATCAATCGATGGACACTTGAGATGCTTCCATATTGTAGCCATTATAAATAATGATGCTATAAATATAGCATGTATCTCTTTGAATTAGTGTTTTTGTATTCTTTGGGTAAATAACCAGTAATGTGATTGCTGGATCATAGGGGAGTTTTATTATTCAGTTTTTGAGGAACCTTCATATTGTTTTCCACATTGACTACACCAGTTTTCATTCTCACCAGCAGTGTGAGAGGGTTTTTTTCCCTCCACATGCTCATCAACACCTGTTGTTTCTTTAGCTGATTTTAGCCGTTTTGACAGGTGTGAGGTGATATCTCATTGTACTTCTGATTTGCATTTCCCTGATGGTAAGTAATGTTGAGCATCTTTGTTGGCCATCTATATGTCTTTGGAGAAAGGTCTCTTCATGTCTTCTGCCCATTTTTTAATTGGATTATTTGTTTTTTGGGTGTTAAGTTCTAATGTATTTTGAATGCTAACCCTTTATCAAGTATGTCATTTGGATATATCTTCTCCCATTCCATAGGTTACCTTTTAGTTTTGTTGATTGATTCCTTCATATGCAGAAACTTTTTATTTTGATCTAGTCCCAGTAGTTTGCTTTGCTTTTATTTCCTTTGCCTCAGGAGACATTTAGAAAAAAGTTGCTGTGGCCGATGTGAAAGAAGTTACTGCCTGTTGTTCTCTTTTAGGATTTTTATGGTTGCAGGTTACACGACCTTAGGTCTTTAATCTCTTTTGAATTTATTTTATTTTATTTTTTTTTAAAGATTTTATTTACTTATTTGACAGAGATAGAGACAGCCAGCGAGAGAGGGAACACAAGCAGGGGGAGTGGGAGAGGAAGAAGCGGGCTCATAGCGGAGGAGCCTGATGTGGGGCTCGATCCCATAACGCTGGGATCATGCCCTGAGCCGAAGGCAGACGCCTAACCGCTGTGCCAGCCAGGCGCCCCTCTTTTGAATTTATTTTTGTGTGGCATATGAGAAAGTGGTCCAGTTTGTTTCTTTTGCACGTTGTTGTCCAGTTTTCCCAATACCGTTTGTTGAAGAAACTGTTTCTCATTGGATACTTTTTCCCGCTTTGTCAAAGTCGAATTGACCATTTGGTTGTAGGTTTATTTCTGGGTTTTTCATTCTGTTCCATTGATCTGTGTGTCTCTTTTTGTGTCAGTACCATACTGTTTTGATCACTACAGCTTTGTAATACAACTTGAAGCCTGGAATTGTGATACCTCCAGTTTTGTTTTCTCTTTCAGGATTGCTTTGGTTATTTGGGATCTTTTATTCCATACAATTTAGAATTGTTTTTTTCTAATTCTGTGGAAATTGCTGTTGGAATTTCGATAGGGAGTGCATTAAATGTGTAAATTGCTTTGGGTATTGTAGACATTTTAACAACATTTGTTCTTCCAGTCTATTAGCATGGAATGTTTTTCCATTTCTTTTTTTTTTTTTTTAAGATTTAATTTATTTATTTGACAGAGAGACAGCCAGCGAGAGAGGGAACACAAGCAGGGGGAATAGGAGAGGAAGAAGCAGGCTCATAGCGGAGAAGCCTGATGTGGGGCTCAATCCCATAACGCCGGGATCATGCCCTGAGCCGAAGGCAGACGCCTAACCGCTGTGCCACCCAGGCGCCCCTGTTTTTCCATTTCTTTGTGTCATCTTGAATTTCTTTCATCAGTATTTTACAGTTTTCAGAGTATGGGTCTTTCATCTCTTTGGTTAGGTTTATTCCTAGGTATCTTACTGTTTTGGTGCAATTGAAATGAGATTGTTTTCTTAATTTCTCTTTCCTCTTCATTATTGGTGTAAAGAGATGCAACAGATTTCTATACATTGATTTTGTATCCTCCGACTTTACCGAATTCATTTATCAGTTCTAGCAGTGTTTTGGTGGACTTACTTTAGGTTTTCTATATAGAGTATCATGTCATCCACAAATAGTGAAAGTTTTACTTCTTACTTCCAATTTGATTGCCTTTTATTTCTTTTTGTAGTCTGATTGCTTTAGCTAGAACTTCCAGTACTATGTTAAATAACAGTTGTGAGCGTGGACATCCTTGTCTTGCTCCTGACCTTAGGAGAAAAGCTCTCAGTTTTTCCCCATTAAGAATGATGTTAGCTGTGGGATACAATTCATGTATTTAATTTAATTTTTTTTAGGGGGGGAGGGGGAGAGGGAGAATTTGATGTGGGGCTGGATCTCACGACCCTGAGATCATGACCTGAGCCAAAATCAAGAGTCAGATGCTTAACCGACTGAGCCACCCAGGTGCCCCTAATTCATGTATTTTAAAGTGATTTTATATAATTAAAAAAATTTTTTTGAAGATTTAATTTATTTATTTTAGAGAGAGAACAAGCAGGGAGGAGGGGCAGAAGCAGACTCCCCGCCAAGCAGGGAGCCCAATATGGGGCCCAATCTCAGGACTCTGGGATCATGACCTGAGCTGAAGGAGAAGACAGACAGACTCCTTAACCGACTGAGCCACCCAGGTGCCCCTAATCACTGCAAAATTTAGTGGCTTCAACCTGATTCATTCTTTCTCATGGTTTCTCATTAACTTGGTGGTTCTGCTGGTCTCACGTGATGATGGGCTGGGTCTGTTGCCCACGTGCCTTGATTCAACTAGGATTGCCCATTCTCTGGCCTGTTTGACTTCTTCACTTCCTGGTAGTGCCTTAATTGGTAGTTGGCTTCTAAAGAGCTAAAAAGAAGAGAAGCCACCAGGCCTATGAGAATGCTATTCCCACAACTGCACCAGCATTACTATACCATATTCTATCAAAATAAGTGATAAGGCCATCCCAGATTCAAGCAGAGAGGAAATAGCCTCCATCCCTTGATGGGGGGGAGGGGACTGTGTCCCCGAGGGAGAAGAACTGTTCATAGCTGGCTTTGGAGGCAGTCTACAGACTACTTGTGTTTTGTTCTTGAGGGCGAATTTCATAAAGTGGAATTTTAAGTCAAAGCATATGAATAAAAATTGTTATATTTTGTCAAATTACCTCTTAAGCAAGGTGGAATTGATTTCCAGTGGTGTGTAATTATGTATAAATATACTTTTCCCACAGTTCTACCAGCATTGTGTTTATCATGTTTTAAAATTTTATTTTTTGATGGATGTATAATTTCATCCTTTAGTTTGCCTGTTTTTTAAAAATTTTCTTGTTTGGTGTTTTTCTTGTTTATCATTTGTATTTCATGTTTGTGAAATATATATTACCCATTTATTAAAAACATGTGTGGCCATTTACTTCTTGTTCAAGGAACTGGTTATTGATATTAGCAAGTTTTAATAATTTAGAAAGTATTGAAGTCAACTTGAAAATTTTATACCTTATATTTAGTACTTCTTCATTTTTGCTTTTTTTTTTTTTTTTTTTAACTTCTTAGGATAGGGTCATGTCCGATATTCTGAAACAGTCCTCTAGATGAAGTGAAGGAAGGTTAAATGGGGAGGAAAGTTAGACTACACCTCTCAGTGGAGGGAATAGCAAAGAATTTCTGGCCACCTTTAATGTGCTACAAAGTACAATGATTCTCGACTATTTTGATCGCTAGTTAATAGATAAAAGAATCATGAATTTTTAGAAAGTAAAACATTATAAATTGCGTAACACTAAAACTGCATTTGATCTTTGATTTAAAGGTATTTCAGGAATCATATAGGTAGGTTGTTTTGTTTTAAAATTGGTCTCTGATAACTTGCTTTCATGGAGTTCGAGAATCCTAAATTTGGAAGTAATGTGGTTCAGCAAGAATTCTGAACCAGAGAATGGAGTTTAGGGCAGAGAAAAGGCGAGAGGATTTCTTCTTCCTGTTGCCTCTTCTTTCTCCCCAGTCTGGTGGATTCCCTCCTATAGTAAGCTTTTATTGTTGGTCACTGAGATTTGTTGGGATGGACAAAAAGTTGTACACCACTGATGTAGTTTACTTCCACATTTCACACTGAAATATGCACAGTTTAAAAGGAAACACTATTTGCTCAGTGTCATTTGGCTAGTTTCCTGGTAGGGCAAAATATTAATGAAAATTTTGTGTTGCTCCTTCTTGTCTTTAGCACTTCTCGTACTGTGATTTCTGTGTCTTGCTCCCCTGTTAAACTGTAAGCTGCAAGAGGTCTGGGACTGTGACTGTCAGTGCTAGATCCCATTGGCTTTGTATAGTTCTTCACTTGTAGTTGATTTTTGATTTTGGTTTATTGGAAGTAAATAAAATTACAGAATTAGAATAAAATGAACCACAGTTTTCTTAGTTGAGGCACTTAACATTTCTTGGTCTTTCATCACAATTGATGCTATTTTCCTCTTCTTCCTTCCTTATCTATGGAGTTCATGCTTATTGCCCGTCCCTGCCCTTGCCCCCACTCCTTGCTGCAGGTAAAGTCTGAGTTTGCAAGTGAACCTGTCCTTTCTGTGTTGAGCCCTACCTTCCAGGCCGTATCTGGCTCTTTGCTCATTCATTCTCAGCTACTATCCCCAAACACTGCCTACCATTCTGTCTCCTTTTTTTTTTTTTTTGTAATGTTCTCCTTTTAAAAAGAAAGACTTCAAACAGCAGAAAAATGTGTGAATACACATTATATCGACTCCCAGCTCTCTCACATTCTAGTAAATTCTTCTTGCTTCAGGTTGTTTTTGAAGAAATAAAGTGTCAGTACCCTTCCAAGTACTAGGCCTCTTCCTCTTTGCCCAGAGATTACTGCTATCCTGATTTTGGAGTGTTATTGCACAAATGTCTTTATACTTTTGCTACCATATGTATGTACTCAGGAACAGTATAAAGATCTTTTTATATATGGCTTTTGAGGGGTTTATTTTTTCTTTTTAATTGTGGTAAAATATATGTAATATAACATTTACCATCTTAATTGTACAGTTCAGTAAGGTTAAGTATATTCATGTTGTTTGTAATAATCTCCAGAACTTTTTCAACTTGAAAACTCAAACTACTCATTAAATAGTGTGCTTTAAAAATTTTAGCATTGATTGATACTTGTAGCTCTAATTCTTTTATTGTAATTGCAGCAGTTTTCTATCGTTGATTATACCGTGTTACTTTTAGTTTGTTTCTGAGTTTTCACTATTAGAGATAATGCTTAGTGAGCATTCTTATTCCTGTCTTCCTCTGAGCATTCACATGACTTTCTTCAGCCCTATGCTTGGATCTTTCTAAATATTACCAATTTGCTCACCAAAGTAGTTGTACTAGTTTATTCTCACGTCAACAGTGAATGAGCTTCTCTTCTCTACATCTTCATCAAATCAAGTTTTGTGAGACAATGTCAATCTGGGGGATAGTTACTGTTTTAATTTATGTTTCTCTGATTACTGTTGAGGTTAAACATCCTTTTATATGTTTATTGTTCAGTCCTATTTTCTGTTCCGTCTTTTCCTTGTCTCTTTATATTAGATGTTAACATTTTACCAGTTATGTTACTCGAATCTTCTTTCAGTCTGTGCCTCATCTTTTATCTTTCAGTGAACCTGTTTTTTATTTCGTCAAGTTTATCAGTCCTTCGGTTTTGCTTTTTTTGTTTTAAGAAATCATTTCTTATATGTCAAGGTCATAAGGATATCTTACATTAAAGTTAATATTTTGCTCTTCTTTTAGACTTAATTTGCCTTGAATTGATTTTTATGTATACTGTGAGATAGGGATCTAATTTTTCCATATAGATGAAATGTCCTAACACCATTAACTGAGAAGTACATTCTTTTCCTAGTTTTTTCTTTTGGATTAATTTCAAATTTACAGATACATTACATACACAGTACAAACAATTCCTATAAACCTTCTCCCAGGTTCATCAGATGTTAATATTTTAACGTTTTTATGTGCACTTGCGTATATGCTCTCTTCTCCCGTCTCTTCCCACACAGACACAATTTTTTTTCTGAACCATTTGAAAATAAGTGACAGACATAGGCCTCTTCACTCCTAAATATGTTGTTACGTGTTTACTGAAAATCAGGCATTCTCTTAAATTATAACAACGTAATTTTCAAGATCAGGAAATGAACACTGATTGATATAGAACTTCTAACATAGAGGCCTATTCAAATTCTGCCAAATTTCCCACTAATGTGCTTTATCTTTTTTTTTTTTTACATTTTTTATTTAAACTCAGTTAACATATACTGTATTATTTTAGGGGTAGAATTTAGTGATTCATCAGTTGCATATAACACCCAGTCTCATTACTTCAGGTTACTAGGTAACCCCATCCCCCCACTCCTTCCCCTCCAGCAACCCTCAGTTTGTTCCCTGTAGTTAAGAGTCTTTTATGGTTTGCCTCTCTGTTTTTATTTTATTTTATTTTTCCTTCCCTTCCCCCATATTCTTCTGTTTTGTTTCTTAAATTCCACGTATGAGTGAAATCATAGGATAATTGCCTTTCTCTGACTTATTTTGCTTAGCATACTACCCTTTAGTTCCTTCCAGGTCATTAAAAATGGCAAGATTCCATTGAGTGTGTGTGTGTGTGTGTGTGTGTGTGTGTGTGTATACACACCACATTTTCTTTATCCATTCATCTTGTTGATGAATATCTGGGCCCTTTCCATTTGGCTGTTGCGGACATTGCTGCTGTACACAGTAGGGTGCGTATACCCCTTTGAATCACTATGTTTGTATCCATTGGATAAATACGTAGTAGTGAAATTGCTGGGTCTTATGGTAGCTCCATTTTTAACTTTTTGAGGAACCTATACTGCCAGTGGCTGTACCAACTTGCATTCCCACCAACAGTGTAAGAGGGTTCCCCTTTCTCTGCATCCTTGCCAACATTTATTGTTTCGTGAGTTGTTCATTTTAGCCATTCTGACAAGTGTGAGGTGATTATATCTCATTGTGGTTTTGATTTGTGTTTCCCTGGTGCCCAGTGATGTTGAGCACCTTTTCATGTATCTGTTAGCCATTTGTATGTCTTCTTTGGAGAAATGTCTGTTTCTTTCTTCTGCCCATTTCTTGACTGGATTATTTGTTCTTTGGGTGCTGAGTTTGATAATTTCTTTATAGATTTTGGATACTAGACCTTTACCTGATAAGACATTTGCAAATATCTTCTCCCATTCTGTAGGTTGCCTTTTAGATTTGTCATTGTTTCCTTTGCTGTGCAAAACCTTTTTATCTTGAAGTCCTGGTAGTTTTGTTTAGTTTTCTTGCCTTTGGAGACATGTCTCGCAAGAAGCTGCTGTGGCCAAGGTCAGAGAGATTTCTGTTTCTGCCTGTGTTCTCTCTTTTTTTTTTCTTTTTTAATATTTTTTACTATATTATTTTAGTCACCATACAGTACATCCCTGGTTTCTGATGTAAAGTTCGATGATTCATTAGTTGCGTATAACACCCAGTGCACCATGCAATACGTGCCCTCCTTACTACCCATCACTAGCCTATCCCATTTCCCCAACCCCCTCCCCTCCGAAGCCCTCAGTTTGTTTCTAGAGTCCATAGTCTCTCATGCTTCATTCCCCCTTCTGATTACCCCCCTTTCTTTATCCCTTTCTTCTCCTACCGATATTCCTAGTTCTTATATTCCATAGATGAGAGAAACCATATAATTGTCTTTCTCTGCTTGACTTATTTCACTAAGCATTATCTCCTCCAGTGCCGTCCATGTTGCAGCAAATGTTGAGAAATCATTCTTTTTGATAGCTGAATAATATTCCATTGTATATATGGACCACAACTTCTTAATCCAGTCGTATATTGAAGGGCATCTCGGCTCCTTCCACGATTTAGCTATTGTGAACAGAGCTGCTATGAACGTTGGGGTGCATATGGCCCTTCTCTTCACTACGTCTGTATATTTGGGGTAAATACCCAGTAGTGCAATGGCTGGATCATAGGGTAGCTCAATTTTTAACTTTTTAAGGGACCTCCACACTGTTTTCCACAGTGGCTGTACCAACTTGCATTCCCACCAACAGTGTAGGAGGGACCCCCTTTCTCCACATCCTCTCCAACACTTGTTGTTTCTTGCCTTGTCAATTTTTGCCATTCTAACTGGCGTAAGGTGGTATCTCAGTGTGGTTTTGATTTGAATTTCCCTCATGGCTAATGATTTTGAACATTTTTTCATGTGTCTGTTAGCCATTTGTATGTCTTCATTGGAAAAGTGTCTGTTCATATCTTCTGCCCATTTTATGATTTGTTTGTTTCTCGTGTATTGAGTTTGAGAAGTTCTTTGTAGATCTTGGATACCAGTCTTTTGTCTGTAGTATCATTTGCAAATATCTTCTCCCATTCCGTGGGCTGCCTCTTAGTTTTTCTGACTGTTTCCTTGGCTGTGCAGAAGCTTTTTATCTCGATGAAGTCCCACAAGTTCATTTGATCTTTTGTTTCTCTTGCCTTTGGAGATGTGTCATGAAAAACGTTGCTGTGGCCGATGTTGTAGAGGTTGTAGCCTATGTTCTCCTCTATGATTTTGATGGATTCCTGTCTCACCTTGAGGTCTTTCATCCATTTGGAGTTTATCGTTGTGTATGGTGTGAGAGAGTGGTCAAGTTTCATTGTTTTGCATGCAGCTGTCCAATTTTCCCAGCACCATTTATTGAAGAGACTGTCTTTTTTCCACCGGATGTTTTTTTCCTGCTTTATCAAAGATTAGTTGCCCAAAGAGCTGAGGGTCCATTTCTGGGTTCTCTATTCTGTTCCATTGGTCTATGTGTCTGTTTCTGTGCCAGTACCATGCTTTCTTTGTGATCACAGCTTTGTAGTACAGCTCGAAATCCGGCATTGTGATGCCCCCAGCTTTGTTTTTCCTTTTCAACAGTTCCTTGGAGATTCGGGGCCTTTTCTGGTTCCATACAAATTTAAGGACTATTTGTTCCAGTTCTTTGAAAAATGTCCTTGGTATTTTGATCGGGATGGCATTGAAAGTGTAGATTGCTCTGGGTAGCATGGACATTTTAACTATGTTAATTCTTGTGATCCATGAGCATGGAATATTTTTCCATCTTTTTGTGTCTTCTTCAATGTCTTTCAAGAGTGGTTTATAGTTTGTAGAATATAGATCCTTTACGTCTCTGGTTAAGTTAATTCCAAGGTAACGTATGATTTTGGTGCTATGGGATGGATTCCCTAATTTCTCTTTCTTCAGTCTCATTATTCGTGTATAGAAATGCCACTGATTTCTGAGCATTGATTTTGTATCCCGCCACATTACTGAATTGCTCTCTAACTTCTAATAGTTTGGGAGTGGATTCTTTTGGGTTTTCCATATAGAGTATCATATCATCTGCGAAGAGAGAGAGTTTGACTTCTTCTTTGCCGATTTGGATATCTTTTATCCCTTTTTTGTTGTCTGATTGATGTTGCAAGGACTTCTAGTACTATGTTGAATAATGCGAGAGTGGGCATTCTTGTCGTGTTCCTGATCTTAAGGGAAAGGCTTCCAGCTTTTCCCCATTGAGAATGATATTTGCTGTAGGCTTTTCGTAGATGGTTTTTATGAAATTAAGGAATGTACCCTCTATGCCTCACTCTGAAGGGTTTTAATCAGGAAAGGATGCTGTATTTTGTCAAATGCTTTTTCCACATCTATTGAGAGAATCATGTGATTTTTGGCTTTTTCCTTCTGGATAAAATCTATGACACTGATAGATTTGCAAATGTTGAAACCCTTGTATCCCGGGGATTAATCCCACTTGGTCATGATGGATAATCCTTTTAATGTACTGTTGGATTCTATTAGCCAGGATCTTGTTGAGGATTTTGGTGTCCATATTCCTTAGGGAAATCGGTCTGTAATTCTCCTTTTTGATGGGATCTTTGCCTGGTTTGGGGATCAAGGTAATATTGGCCTCATAGAATGAGTTTGGTAGTTTTCCTTCTGTTTCTGTTTTTTGAAATAGCTTTAGGAGAATAGGTATTATTTCTTCTTTGAATGTTTGGTAGAATTCCCCGGGAAAACCGTCCGGGCCTGGAGTTTTGTTATTTGGAAGGTTGTTTATCACTGACTCAATCTCTTCATAATTAATTGGCCTGTTTAAGAAATCAATTTCTTCCTGTTTCAATCTTGGTAGTTTATAGGTTTCCAGGAAGGCCTCCATCTCTTCCTGATTGCTTAATTTATTGGCATAAAGCTGTTGATAAAAGTTCCTAATAATCCTTCTAATTTCATTGGTGTTGGTTGTGACCGCTCCCTTTTCATTCATGATTTTATTAATTTGGATCCTTTCTCTATTCTTTTGGATAAGTTTTGCCAGTGGTTTGTCCATTTTATTCACTCTTTCAAAGAACCAGCTTCTAGTTCTGTTGATCTGCTCTACTGTACTCCTGGTTTCTAATTCATTGATTTCTGCTCTCATCTTGATCAACTGCTTTCTCATGTGTGGATTACTGCCTATGTTCTCTTTTAGGATTTGGGTGGATACCTGTCTCACATTTAGGTCTTTCATTGAATTTGAGTTTATTTTGGTGTATGGTTTAAGAAAGTAGTCCAGTTTCCTCCTTCTGCATGTGGCTGTACAATTTTCCCAATACCATTTGTTGAAGAGACTGGTCTTTTTCCATTGGATATTCATTCCTGCTTTGTTAAGAGTAGTTGATGATAGAGTTGAGGGTCCATTTCTGGGCTCCCTGTTCTGTTCCATTGATCTGTGTGTCTGTTTTTGTGCCAGTACCATACTGTCTTGATGATTACAGTTTTGTAATACAGTTTGAAGTCCGGGAATTGTTTTCCCTCCGGCTTTGGTTTTCTTTTTCAGCAGTTCCTTTGTCTGTTTGGTGTCTTTTCTGGTTCCATGAAATTTTAGGATTGTGTATTCCAGCTCTGTGAAAAATGCTGATGGTATTTCGATAGGGATTACGTTCAATGTGTAGGTTACTTTGGGTAGTATAGACATTTTATTTTATTTATTTTATTTTAATGTTTTTTTATTATATTATGTTAGTCACCATGCAGTACATCCCTGGTTTCTGATGTAAAGTTTGATGATTCATTAGTTGCGTATAACACCCAGTGCACCATGCAATACGTGCCCTCCTTACTACCCGTCACCAGTCTATCCCATTCCCCCACCCCCTCCCCTCTGAAGCCCTCAGTTTGTTTCTCAGAGTCCATAGTATAGACATTTTAACAGTGTTCTTTCAATCCACAAGCATGAATGTGTTTGCATTTCTTTGTGTCTTCCTCAGTTACTTTCGTAAGTGTTCTGTAGTTCTCAGAGTACATATCTTTTGACTCTGGTTAGGTTTATTCCTAGGTACCTTTTTTTTTTTTTTTGGTGCAGTTGTAAACAGGATTGATTCCTTGATTTCTCTTTCTCCGGCTTCTTTGCTAGTGCATAGAAATGTAACTGACTTCTGTGCGTTGATTTTATATTCTGCAACTTTGCTGAATTCCTGTATCGTTCTAGCAATTTTTTGGTGGAATTTTTGGGTTTTCTACATAGAGTATCTGTGAGGAGTGAGTGACTTCTTTGCCGATTTGGATGCTTTGTATTTCTTTTTGTTGTCTGATTGCTGAGGCTAGGACTTCCAGTACTGTTTTGAACAACAGTGATGAGAGTGGATGTTCCCTGTTGTGTTCCTTACCTTCGGGGGAAAGCTTTCAGTTTTTCCCCATTGAGGATGATAGTCATTGTGGGTCTTTCATATATGGCCTTTATGATACTGAGGTATGTTCCCTCTATCCCTACATTGTGGAGTGTTTTTACAAGAAAGGATGCTGTATTTTGTCAAATGCTTTTTCTGCATCTATTGAGAGGATTATATGGCTCTTATCTTTTCTGTTATTAATGTGGTGTATCACATTGATTGATTTGCAGATGTTGAACTACTCCTGCAGCCCAGGAATAAATCTCATTCCTGGTGGTCATGTTGAATAATCCTTTTGATGCACTGTTGGATCCTAGTAGCTAGTATCGTGGTGAGAATTTTTACATCCATGTTCATCAGGGATATTGGTCTTTAAGTCTCCTTTTTAGTGGGGTCTTTGTCTGATTTTGGGATCAAGGTAATGATAGCTTCATAGAATGAGTTTGGAAATTTTCCTCTCATTTCAATTTATTTGAACAGTTTTGGAAGAATAGGCATTAGTTCTTTAAGTGTTTGGTAGGATTCTGCTGGGAAGCAATCTGGCCTGGGCTCTGGTTTGTTGGGAGATTTTGGATTACTGCTTCAATTTCTTTCCTGGTTATGGGTCTGTTCAGGTTTTCTATTTCTTCCTGTTTCAGTTTTGTTAGTTTATATGTTTCTAAGAATGTGTCCATTTCTTCCAAATTGCCTACTTTGTTGGCATATAGTTGCTCATAATATGTTTTTATAATTGCATTTCTTTGGTCTTGGTTGTGATCTCTCTTTCATTTATGATTTTACTGAATGGGTCCTTTCTCCCTCTCTTTATTTATTTTTTTTTTGTTTCCTTTTTAAAAATTTTATTATTAACATATAATGCATTATTTGTTTCTGGGGTACTTTCTCTTTTCTTTTTATATGTCTGGGTGGGGTTTATCAATCTTGTTAATTCTTTCACAGAAACACCTTCTAGTTTTATTTGTTCTAGTGTGTGTGTGTGTGTGTGTGTGTGTGTGTGTTTTATTTCCATGTCATTGATTTCTGTTCTAATCTTTATTGTTTCTCTTCTGCTGGATTTAGGCTTTATTTGCTGTTCTTTTTCCAGCATGTATCTGTTTTGCCTCCCCCCAACCCCAATTAGGCTGTTGATTCCTGCACTAATTTCACACTACCTTCTTTACATTCACATTCTCTGGTTGATGAGGAAATCTTAATATCTAGGGAAAACTGTCCCCTCTGTTTTCTTTTTCTTTAAAAATTTTCTCCAGAGTCTTGCCCCTTAGGTTTGCCAGAAGAATATTAGGACTCTTTGTCAAGTTCCAGGGATAATGCTGTTGGAATTTCAGCTTAAATTGAAAGGATCTGTAGATTAATTTGAGAACTTAATCTTTGCAATAAGTTTGTCATGTAGCAAATTGCTTTATTTTTTTTTGATGTTCTTTGCTTATGTTTTATAATTTTCTCTGCTGACATCTTACATATTTTCACCCATTCTTTACCCTGTGTGGTTTCTGTTCTTATTTATGGTGCATCTGGAGAGTTCTTCTTTTACGAGACTTCCTTTGTCCCTTCTCTTGGGGTAAGTTGTCCTTGTTAGATGCTCCCAGATGATTTTTTACAGTGTATTGTGCTGTCTCTTTGTCTTCCTCTCATAGATTGTAAACTTCTTGAAAGCAAACAAAGGTTTTAGTCCTCCTGGTCTCAACTGCCTAGCATAGTAATTGAATCTAGTAGTCAAATGATTATTGAATGAAGGTGTGAATTAATACAGTAGTGAATGGATGGCAAAATATAGGTCTCCTGATATTTTGCTCCCTTATGGGTGTTCCTCTACATTGTGTTTTCATAATTTTGTTTGTTCTATTAAGGAAGATAATAACGTTAAAATCAAACAAATATTTGAGTCTTAAATTACTGAAAAATATAGAGTATTAATCAGAGAGGTTTTATAAATGCTTTTATTAATATATGGTTTTAAGCACCATAAGACCAGAAGTTTCTTGGACTTTAGTTTTAACACTTTTATAGTATTTTTTTACATGACAAATTACAGAAATTCTTTACAGTATTTGTTTATATGACAAATTTCAACAGTGAGTGGTTTTTAGAAAATACATATTTTAAGTTGTATACATTCTGTAATCTCCACAGTTTTCTTTTTTTTTTTTTTTAATTTTCTGGATTTTGGGGTGCCTGGCTGGATCAGTTGGTGGAACCCCACATTGGACATAAAATAAAAATGAATAAAATTTTTTGGATTTTGAGTGATAGAGTGTTGTAACTGTGTTGGGAAATTTGAGTATTAGTTTTGACACTGCCACTAGCTTATCATGGTCTTGAATAAGTTACTTAATGTCTTTGGTCTTTTAAATGTGGATATAGCTATCCGTCATAGCTCAAAAGATTTCTTTTATATACAGACAGGTGGCTATATGAGAAAGTAATTTGAGAAATATAAAATGCTATGTTATTTCCTTGCATAGGAGTGTTTTCCTTTGAGTACATCCAGTGTGTGACACACAGAAAGATTCTTTTTAAGGGAGTTCAGAACAGTATGTATTTTGGGGGCTCCTGGGTGGCACAGCTCTCTGCCTTCGGCTCAGGGCGTGATCCCAGAGTTATGGGATCGAGCCCCACATCAGGCTCCTCCGCTATGAGCCTGCTTCTTCCTCTCCCACTCCCCCTGCTTGTGTTCCCTCTCTCACTGGCTGTCTCTATCTCTGTCAAATAAATAAATAAAATCTTTAAAAAAAAAAAAGAACAGTATGTATTTTGTCAGAGTTGCTTCCACAGTTGGTCAAGATATATCTCTCATCCCCATCAGATTTGCAGGGACTGGAGACATGTTAGTGGTAACTAGGGAAATGAGTTCCATCCTGGACTCTGAAGAGGCATTGGAGAATAATGGCTCAGAGCTTCAACCCTTACTCAATCACTCTCCATGTAATTAGATTGAATTTTATGAGATTACACTTTCTGTTGGTTAAAAATATGCCTGAATAGCAGTAGTTTCATTTTATAAGGTTCAGCCTAATAATTTAAGCTTTAATTTTCTTACCTAGGGAAATGGTGATATTATTATCAGTTTACAAGGTGAGATTTAATGAAGTGCTTCTGCCTGTAAAGTTTTTAGCAAATGTTTGTCTCATAGGAGGTACTCAATAAATACGTTCTTTTTAATCAAGTCAGACTGCTTGTTGGGGTTTGAGGAGAACTCAGAACTCCCACAGTGGGGCAGAACCAGAGAACTAAAATCACAAGTGGGACTTTTCACGAGTTCCATCTTAACAGTGTGTCTGCTCAGGTTTGTTGCAGCCCACACCTAAGAACTCTGTAGGGGGCAGGTAAAGAGCCTGGTCGCATCCCACAGTACATATGCCCCAGATACTCTCTTCCTTAACCTCATAGGTACTCTGGGTAGTGAGATGAGGGGAAGGGACCCATAGCCGACTTGGATGTTCTTGAGAACCAGCTAAAGGATGGTTGAAAAGCACATAACACAGAAGAGTTTATTCCATCCCTACAGATGTTTTCCTTTAATTTTTGAGTATGTGATGATTGTTATAGTCTAGTCTCCCAACCCCTGCCCCTCAAACAAGACTAATTCATTGGGGCATTTTAAAATGGCATTTGATAATGTCTGCCATAGAAATATGTTTATAAGTAGGGGAAAAAGGAAGTTACAAAACTATGAGACATCTCATTTTGGCAAAGCATGGAAATCATATATTGTGTGTGGAAAGTAATCTGAAGAGAAGTACACTAAAATGGTAACAATAATTATTCCTGAATTTTGGGGACTTTTGTACATCTTAGACTGTTTACCGTCAGCTGGAAGTGGAATCCACACTGCCCTCTCTAAAACTGTACTACCTCTAGGGGCGCCTGGGTGGCACAGCGGTTAAGTGTCTGCCTTCGGCTCAGGGCGTGATCCCGGCGTTATGGGATCGAGCCCCACATCAGGCTCCTCCGCTATGAGCCTGCTTCTTCCTCTCCCACTCCCCCTGCTTGTGTTCCCTCTCTCACTGGCTGTCTGTCTCTCTCTCAAATAAACAAATAAAATCTTTAAAAAAAACTATTAAAAAACAATACACACAGACATACAGGAAAAAGACAAGTAGAACTATAGAAAAAGGCTCATAGAAGGCAAGAGATCCAGAAGGCAGTTTATGTAATACTTCAGTTTTTATGGAGCAACATCCCCATCTTGTGGCTTTTCCCCCCCCCTTCACAGACATTAGTGGTTGGGTGAAATAAAAAGCCAGATTGCTTTAGTCCTGAATTTGAAAATATGGCTCAGTGTTTTTTGGTTTTTGTTTGTCTTATACCTTAAAAGCAAAATAGTCTTAGCTGCTCTAACTTTTTAAATGTTAGTATTGTCAGTAATTGATCTCTTTTAAATGTTAGTATTGTCAGTAATTGATCTATCAATCTTAGAACTGTTTTTCCAAAAAGCTGTATAAAGAAAGGGTGAAAAGTTTAGCAGTAACTAGGTTTACCACAGGAGACAACAAAATTAAACACAAATTTAGAATAATTCTTGGGGAATGACTTCATAAGGGTAAGGGTAATCAAGTTCATTTAAGATTACTTTAAAAAATATTTCAGAAGCAATGTATTGTGGAGGTCATGACTATACAGTTACAGGAAAATAGCAGTGTTAGGTGAATAGAAACTTAGAGCTTAGAATAAAATTTCTAGGGTCCACCTACAGGGTTGTACAAAGAGCTTTTCTTCTCACATGGCTTAGATAGACGTTCTGTCTAAAATACTGAAATGATCATCATAGTCAACATTTATTGAGTTTAAGATGGATTACCTTGTTTAATTTTCACAGTGATTCTGTGAGGTAGGAGCTACTGTTACCTCACTTTTATAGACAAGAAAACAGGGCTGGGGGTCACATATCAGGTGGTTAGCAGAACTGGATTTGGGCAGTCTCATTCTTAGATCTGTGCCAGGATATGCTGTCTATGTAGTTTGTACTGCAGTGCAACTTGATGGTTAAAAGTGGTTTTGGTCTAGAAACTGAGGATACGCTTCTTATAGCTGTGTGACTTTAGGTAGTCACATAACTTCTTTATATCCTAGTTCCAAACTGTAAAATGGGTGCTTTTAGGATTAAATGGGATAATTTGCTTAAAGTAGCACAGAATGTATGCTAAACAAGTGGTTATTAATAATCGTAGTAGTTGTAATAATGGCTACTCTTGTTTCTTGTGATTTATGACAGCTCCATGTTTCTGTGGCCCAAGATTTTCAAGCATTTTTTTTATAAAGCACAGTACATGAAATGGCTAGTGTTCTTTTAAGTTACAATATTTATTGTTTTTTCATTGTATGTCCAGAAGGATTTCTATGAACTAGTGAGAGCTGTTTTGGTTTTACCGAGAGAGAAGTTACGCAAAATGTCAGTTGTTTTAGAAGGGATGTCTCTTAAAAAAAAATAAAAGTAATGTCACTTCTTTCTACTTCATAATTGTGTGTGTGCACTCATGAGAGAAAGAGTGCACAAGCATACGTGTGCAAGCGCCAGAGCCAAAGAGAATGGCTTCTGGGGGCATTTACCTAATTTTTTCAAGACTTATTTGGTAGGGCTGGGGGATGTTTCAAGCGAGGTGCTGTTGAGAACATGGGAGACCACAGGGTCCATCCTTTGGAGAGGCTAGGCCAATAATTTTAGGAAAGGTTGTGGTCAATTAGAAGAATCATAGTTGAGTTCTAGGGGTTGGAGGTCACAATGGTGGCAAAGACCAGGTTTACTGAGAATGAAAGAGAGAAAACTGTGAAATGCTAGGAAATTAAGACTTCTGTGTTAAGATTTTAAAAATAAAGTAGGGGTGATGAGGTTTAAAGAACGGGAGATGTGAGAAGGGCTAGTGGATCATGAATAATTTGCTGGGTTGGGTCCAGAGGTGAAGGGCGGGTCCTAGGAAACTGGTACATCCATGAGGAGAGTTGTTCTCAAATGGTGGAACTCTCCAAGTGATGATTATGCACCATTCTGACATGGGAGAGATAAGACCCTACTGGTTTGGGACGAGAACAGGAAAGAAGACTGGGGACTGTGGGTGGGGCTACTTCAGTATTCTAGAAAAAAATAGTACTTTCTAGTGCTTTTTTTAAAGTTATAACATAATTCTATTCTTTAAAAAGCATTAGAGAGTGTATGCTAATGAATTTGAACTTTTATGAACTTTCTGGTCTTTGCCCATTTATTTGATGCAGTGTTCTGGAACAGAAATCTCAATTATGGAAAATATTCATTTTATAATGATTTCCTTATGATTGATTTATATCAAGATAACTGATTAATTAGGAATTTATATACATGTTCTATATTGCAGTTAATATTTGGTACAGCGCTTTCTTTAGTGTTTTCATTTTGAGTGGTTTTTAGATTGAGCATTTTCTGGAGTGGAATGCTTAAAGGGAATTTTGTCTTTTTGGGAAATAATTTATAAAGGTTAATTTGGAAAAAGCTGAATTTGAATATATGCAGCTCTTGTAATTATGGGCTTTTTACATTTACATTGACATTCTTTTGTATAGGAGTTAAAGTTCCTCGTAATTTTCGCTTGTTGGAAGAACTTGAAGAAGGACAAAAAGGAGTAGGCGATGGTACGGTTAGCTGGGGCCTTGAAGATGATGAAGATATGACACTTACAAGGTGGACAGGCATGATTATTGGGCCACCAAGGGTCAGTGCTATAAATTATATATTTTTTCTGTTACTTATTGTTATTGTAGAGTAAGCATTTTATTTTATAATATTGACATTAAAGTAATTATCACTTCTAACTGAAACAATTCCTCCCTTTTAATTAATTTTGTATACATTTATTGATGCTTCCTGTGTGTAGGGTATAATGCTTGATTTTATGGAGGACTGGGGGGAAAAGATTGATATGGTCATTGCCGTCAAGGTGTTTGCAGTTTAGTAGAGGAGAAAAAATAAATACAAATGACAGATTCTAAATATGGCAGAGAAAGTTCACTACGGGACTTTAGAATATGTTTCTTCTAGCCGGAATAATTGAGGAAGGCTGAACAGTGGAGGAAGTTGCCTTTGGAATGAGCCTTAAAGGACTGACTGGTAGGATTTCAGAAGGTGGTGATGGGGATGGAGAACATTCCAGATAGAGAGGAGAAAAGGTGAGGAATTGGAGGGGTATTTGGGAAGAGCAAACAGTGTATTTTGACGTAACATGTTACTAATCTGCTATGTGTGTAACCAAGAGTTTCTAAATTGGTTTGTATTGAGTGCACACTGCTATTTGCTCTTTTGACATTTGACTTGCCTTGTAAATGCTATAGGCCTCAATTTCTTCATTAATAAAGTATATAGAAAAGTGTGTGATTTTTGCATATTCTCTGTTGTTGGCAACAGACCCATTGTGTTTCATTCTTAGGTCTTTCTCAAGTTTATGAAGTTTTATTTTTACTCAAAATCTTTTCCTTTCCAGACTGGGAAATATTTTTCTACATTGCATTCCTTACTCAAAGGTCCCGTTTACTGCACTCTTGGCAGTGAGTCTTTGAAATATGTACTGCATAATGTTTTTGACTTGCTGGAAAGAACACCAATTTGAAGGGTTTTTGTTTTTTTTTTAGTCTTTGGTTTTGTATACCTTGGCTACCTTATGAGAGCATTTCGGCTGTTTTGCTATTGGGTAGAGTTTAGATTTCCTCTTGATTATTACAAAAGAAAAATGGATCCAAGTAATCAGCAATGTTAACTTGAGTGAATTAATGTATGTTTTATATTTTCTGGTATTCCTTAGCAAAATTTGAGCACACTACTAACCTAACAAACTTCCACTTCCTTCCACTGCTTTGATTTTTCCATAAGATATTTGAGGAAGGAAATGTAAAATTGATGGTTAAGATTCTTGATGTATTTTATAACTTGCTATTTCTAATGAAAACCTTGATTTTCAGTGCCTATGAACATTATTACCATGTTGGTTAAAAAAAGTGATTTAATTTATGAACGTTCTTAACGAATAGTTTGAAGATTTGACAGTCTGAACTTGGTAGAGTACAAATTTGAAGTTATTTAGATTTAGTTTTTCTCCAGGTACTACCTCCAGTGGACTTTAAATGTTAGGAATGTTTTGGAGCTTGTGTATGAGTTCCTTAGTGATTCTGTGGGTTGTCCTATAGCATAGTTCCCAAATATGGAAGAGCAGCTCCCACTTGATCTCACACCGTTGGGGTCACCAGCAGGACTCCCCAGACTAGCTGCCTTTCCTGTTGTCATTGAACCGCAGGAAGCTCCTGTGTCCAGGCTATGCCCAAGTGCATACTGAAGGCTGCTCTAGCTTGGGAGGAGTGGGTCTGGCTTGCTTGAAAAGGGCTTGTAGACACAGTGCTGCCAGTGGCCATGCTAGGCTTCTGTTCATTGGGCCTTCCCCTTTCTGAGGGTGGGAGTCTTGGAGCCTCTTCTCACTTCCTTTGGGTGCCAAGAAGAGGCAAGAGGTGAGCATCTCATAAAGGCACAGCATCTTTCCAGCCAGCCAGTGATTTCTGCCTTGCATCACCCACCCTCTCTCTACTTAAGCTCTCTCACTGAGGCACGTGGAACCCAGTGGGGTGAGTGCTTGTGCACTCATTCAGTTGCTTTTTAATAAAACCTGCAAGGGTTGCTGTCTCACCCTAGTTGTTTTCTCTTTAGAAGGTACCATGTTTAGAACAGTTAGTCCCCAGCTTTAGGTATCTACATCTAACCAGGATAATGGGAAAATTTTTGCCTTACCATACTGTCACTTGGTTGGTGGTTTTTAAGTTGTTTTATGCATTATTAAGATCCCTGTTTTTTTATGTTATTCCAGTATTTGGATTTATATGAATAGCAGTTTTGTTTTTCCATCTATATTTGTGTTTTAAATTTTCTGAAGCAATATTTTTTAGCATTAGAGGTTTAGTAGCTTTTCCAAGTTTCCTTATGTGTAAATGGAGATATTATACCCATCTTTTTATATCTCTTTCTCTATATACACACACACATATATGTATATACACACACACATTCACACACACACACACGCACACGCACAGAGGGGTGCCTGGGTGGCTCAGTTGGTTAAGTGTCTGACTCCTGATTTCAGCTCAGGTCATGATCTCAGGGGCCTGGCATTGAGCCCTGTGTCGGGCTTAGCGCGAAGTCTTCTTGAGATTCTCTCTCTTCCTCTACCCCTCCCCTTGCTCACACTTGTGCACGTGCTCTCTTCACTCTCTCTCAGATAAATAAAATCTTTAAAAAAAGAAATATGGAGAATTAAATGACTTAATTAGACAGTAGGAGGGTGCCTGACTATAGTATATTTTTAGTAAATATTAGTTCCTTTTTTTACTTTTTTATTTTACTATTTTATTAGATAACAGAAAGATGTGGCTGTTTTTTAAAATTTAGAGGTTATAAAATTAGTCCAAGGTGTCCAAAGTTATGATGATGTTTACTCTAAGCATTGAATTAGACCAAAAGGGTAGCTTAGAGTTTTTTAACTTAAAAAAAAAAAACAAAAACAAAAAAACGAGGGGCGCCTGGGTAGCGCAGTCGTTAAGTGTCTGCCTTCGGCTCAGGGCGTGATCGTGGCGTTATGGGATCGAGCCCCACGTCAGGCTCCTCTGCTACAAGCCTGCTTCTTCCCCTCGCACTCCCCCTGCCTGTGTTCCCTCTCTCGCTAGCTGTCTCTATCTCTGTCAAATAAATAAATAAAATCTTAAAAAACCCCGAGATATAATTTACGTACAATGAAATGCGCAAATCTTACCATGAATTTCCACAAATATACCTGTTGCCTATACTTTAGATATAGAACATTTCAGTCACCTGTGCCTCTTCCCACCCCCACCCCAGGCACTACTTCCTGCACCTTAGAGCACTTTTGTAGGATGTAGGATTTTGTATAATTGAAATCATGCAGTGTGTGTGTATTTATTGGTCTGCTTTTGACTCGGTATCTTAAGAGATTCAGCTGTGTTGTTCCGTATAGTAGGAGTGTGTTTCTTTTTATTACTGTGTAGTATTTTACTGCATGGATATATACCATAATGTGTTTATCCGTTGTGTTAATGGTATTTGGATTTTATCTACTTTGTGCGTATTAGAAGTAAAGCTGCTATGAGCATTCTTCTAAAAGTCTTTTGTGAACATGTTTGCTTCCATTTTTGGGGGGGATAAAATGCCTAGGAATGGAATTGCTACATCATAGAGTAGGTGTACAGTTATTTCTCTCCATAAGAAAATGCCAAAATTGTTTCCAAAATGGCTGTACCAGTCTCTCCTCCCAGCAAAGTGTGGAGTTCTGGTTGTTTCCACGTACAGTGAGTATTTCTAACATTGTAGAATTTCTTGGGGGCTATTACTGTTTTTTAATGCAAGTTTTATAGAGAGGCTAATGTGTACCCAGATTGAAGAACCACAGACTGGATGATTTCCTTGATCTCCCTGATTTTAGTCCTTTCTATACATATCCAAAGTGCTGGGCATGTTGTTAATGGATGTGTACTGTTAAACTGGGATGACTTTTATGCAGGTGTTTCTTTTTAAAGTGTCAAAATATTTAATAATCATATAATTCAAGATTGTTGGATACATTTTAAATTACAGTAGTTTAATATCCCAGATCTGACCTCCACTTGGGAATAGCTTTTACTTAAGGGAAAGGAAGCTATGGATCAGTTTGGGTAAGTGAAATCTATAGATGGTTAGCTTATTTTTTTTTTTCCAGGTTTGTGCAGGAACCAACAGGTATTAAATTTGTCACTTTCATTTATTTTTTACTTTACTATTATTGATTGTACATTAATAAGTTAGCAAAAGCCATAAGGATAAAGTGAGCAAAAGCCATAAGGATAAAGAGTTAATTATAGCATGAAAATAAGCCTAAATAATCTGGAAGTATTTTAGTTTGGTAGCTTTAAAACAATTGTTTTATAATATGGTGATATTCAACTTCTCGATTAAAAAACTATTTTAAAATGATAAGGAGACATAAAGTTTGCTGTCATATCTATGAAAATGGAATTTAATGAATCACAAAGTTAGTGAAGTAATATAAATATAATAAGAGGCATGAAATAATTGTTTTATTGCAGTAAGATGCTATAATATGCTGTTTTCCCTTTGGCTAGAAGTTTTTGATTGCCGTGTAAATGGAGTGACCGTGTAATTTATTGTCCAGCCAGACCCTTTTGTGAGTGAAGAAGTATTGTTAATAATTAATACTGGGACAGTAGAAATAGATAGAATTGTTCTGGACAAATGGGAACCTTTATATATGTGTGGCACAAGTCAAGTAGTCCCTCCCCCCCCCATAATGTAAACTTTTTAGTAAAATCTGAATTTGTTTTGTTTGTTTTCCCTTTTTAATTTTGTTATAGGCATTGTTTGTACCACAAAAAGCAAGTTCTGATTGTCTTGATATTACTTGGTAGAATTATTTTAGTATTATAAAATCTTGATTTTTAAGTATGCTTGCTCCATTTTTTTCTGACCATATTAAGTCAGATAAATTTGGATGTAGAAAAGTAAATTCTTGATCATAAAGTAATATCAAATATATTCATATTGTACTTCTTCTCTGTATTAGTACTTGAATATTATTATTATTATTACTATTATTATTTTTTGCCTTCCAGACAAATTATGAAAACAGAATATATAGCCTGAAAGTAGAATGCGGACCTAAATACCCAGAAGCTCCTCCATCAGTTAGATTTGTAACCAAAATTAATATGAATGGAATTAATAATTCCAGTGGAATGGTAAGTTAAAATAGTAATTTTATTCTTATATAATGAATAATATATAGTCAGGAGAAAGTTGAAATTAGAAAAGGACCTTTGTTTAGCTGGAACTCTAAAAGAAATCAATCTTATGTTGTTTTATAAATCAACCTATCCTTAAAAAACCTTTATATCAGCCTAGATAGATGTGATGACAACAGTTTTCTTTGGGTTTTATTAATTGCTTCAGTAGTCATATTTTAGTTGAATCCTTATTTGGTGTCAAAAGATGACCGTTATTCTCTTTGAACATTACTTTTCTTTAAGGGTAAAGTACATTTGGTGAGATTAAAAGATTGAGTATTCGTAAAGAGGAGGCTTTTCTTTGAGGAAAAGTATGTCTGTATTAGAAGAAACAGGTTGAACATTGTTGTCTGTTGAAAGCAAGTAAACCAAAATGACGTGCTTTACCAGATTCACATAGGGAAGGCTGAGTTTCAGTCAGTATGAGTAGGTTAAGGTTCATGTTAAGACTTTTTTTTTTTAAAGAATTTATTTATTTGACAGAGAGAGAGCAAGCACAAGCAGGAGGAGGGGGAGAGGGAGATACAGACTCCCTGCTGAGCAGGGAGCCCGATGTGATGCGGGCCACTCAGGCGCTCCTCATGTTAAGACTTTTAAATCCCAGCTCTTGAAATGCCATGTTGAGGGCACACTCACATGCAAAATACACGTTAGGGTGTGTAACAACAACAACATAATAATAAAATGAACATCATCTTAGGAAATAGAATGTTATCAATAACCTTAACTTCTTGTGTGCTCCTCCTCATCCCATCCCTGTGTTCCTTTTCCTCACCAATGGTAATTAACATCTTGAAAATTTTCTTTTATACTCTTATTTTTTAAAAATTTTACCCAATGTATCACATGTGTCTAACTATCCTTCCTCCTTCTTTTCTTCCTATCTACCTATATACCTACCTTAATATTTCATCTATTAAAAACCATGAGTTGATGGGACACCTGGGTCACTCAGTCAGTTAAGTGTCTGCCATCGGCTCACATGAGTCTCACATCGGGCTTCTTGCTCAGCGGGGAGTCTGCTTCTCCCTCTCTCTGCCTCCTCTCCACTGCTCCCGTGCTCTTTCTCTCTGACAAATAAATGAAAACAACAAACAAAAACAAAAAAGCCATGAGTTTATACCAGTACCTTCAGTTCTATTCCAACATGATAGGGTATATTCCATATTTCATCTGTTCCACATTTGTAATTCCCTCTGGCTACGAATCGAGCCCTGGACCTAGAGCTAGCCCCCTAGCCGCCAGCCTCAGTCAAATGTGCAGGCCCACAGCTAGACCCTGGAATGGCTGGTGCCTTCCTGCTGGATACACTGGATGAAAGCATGACCCTGATAGGAAGAAGGTGCACAGATCATTGGAAATCTCAGTTCCAGACATGCTGGGTCACTTCCCAACCTCCCTACCTGGTGCATGCCAGCTAAAAGCTGGGTTCTGAGAGTCCTTCCTGTCAGTCTGTCAATCTTTGTAATTTACTGGGAACATTTAGTTTATTTAATATGCAATATATTAATACATTTAGGTTTAATAAATTTATTTTGTGGTTTCTGTTTTTCCATGTTTTTTTTCTTGTCTACTTTTGAAATGGTTGTTCTCAACTTTTTAAATTCTGTTCCTGTTTTTCAGTGGTTATTCTAGAAATTACAGTGTGCATTCTTAACAGTTTCTGTGTCAGGTAATATTAAGAGATGCTATAGAAGCAAGATGATAAAACATTTTGAATTTATAGGAAGAATATTGTTTAGGGAATTTCTTTTGTGACACACAGCATTGCCTTTATGAGGAAGATATTTTTATTAAATTTCTCTACCAGGAGTAGCTGTTCTTCTCAAATGCTGGTTTCATATTATAGACTCTGTAAATTCAGTAATTAATGGTGAGTTCTGCATTGTTGTGGGAACTAGGTAATTCAGGATTAAATTTCAGGCACACCTCTAACAAGTTTATCTGATCTCATGGGTATCTTATCTGCTTTTTCACATTTTGTCTCTCTCGCTCTCTGCTTTTCTTCCTTTGCCCATCTCCCATTAAGTCCTGTCAGTCTTTCTTGAAAATGTAGCTTGAATCAGGTCTTATTTTTATGTTTACATTGCCAAGAAATGAATGTTGACTATGATCTCGTCTTTTGCAACAGTCTCTCTGATTTCGCTTTTTTACGTCCTCCAGTCTTTCCAGAGCGAGGAGCCAGAGGATCTTTCTAATATACAAATTGTGTCATGTCACTTCTGTGCTTTAATATCCTTTAATGACTTCAGCCGCATTGTGCATGCTTTTTGCTATGGCTCATTGGGACTCACAGGGTACACACTGCCCTACACACCTTTCATTTTGCTTTAGGACTGTTGCACTGTCTATTCTTCCATTCTGGACATCTCCTCCACTCTGGCTAATCCTTACGGATGTGTCATTTCTCAGTGTAAATGTCGCTTTCTCAGAGAAGTCCTTTGTGATTCTTCAATTTGAATTCTGTCCCTTTTATTACTCTGATTATTTTTTCCTTTGTCACAGTTAATATAAATTTATTACCACTTCTCTTTGTTTTCATTTTTGGTGTTTTTTTTGTTTGTTATGTTATTCACCATACAGTACATCATTACTTTTTGACGTAGTGTTCCATGATTCATTGTTTGCGTATAACACCCAGCACTCCATGCAATATGTGCCCTCCTTAATACCCATCACCAGGCTAGCCCATTCCCCCCCACCTCCAGCCCCTCTAAAACCCTCAGTTTCCCAGAGTCCACAGTCTCTCATGGTTCATTCCCCTTTCTGTTTACCCCCCCTCATTCTTCCCTTCCTTCTCCTAACAATCTTCCTGCTATTTCTTATGTTCCATAAATGAGTGAAACCATGTAATAATTGTCTTTCTCTTCTTGACTTATTTCACTTAGCATAATTTCCTCCAGTTCCGTCCATGTTGCTGCAAATGTTGATAAATTGTTCTTTTTGATAGCTGGGTAATATTCCATTGTATACATGGATCACATCTTCTTAGTCCAGTCATCTGCTGAAGGGCATCTTGCCTCCGTCCACAATTTAGCTATTGTTGACAGAGCTGCTATGAACATTGGGGTGCATATGGCCCTTCTCTTCACTACGTCTGTATCTTTGGGGTAAATACCCAGTAGTGCAATGGCTGGATCATATGGTAGCTCAATTTTTAACTTTTTAAGGGACCTCCACACTGTTTTCCACAGTGGCTGTACCAACTTGCATTCCCACCAACAGTGTAGGAGGGACCCCCTTTCTCCACATCCTCTCCAACAATTGTTGTTTCTTGCCTTGTGAATTTTTGCCATTCTAACTGGCGTAAGGTGGTATCTCAGTGTGGTTTTGATTTGAATTTCCCTGATGGCTAATGATTGTGAACATTTTTTCATGGGTTTGTTAGCCATTTGTATGTCATCATTGGAAAAGTGTCTGTTCATATCTTCTGCCCATTTTTTGATTTGATTATTTGTTTCTCGTTTATTGAGTTTGAGAAGTTCTTTGTGGATCTTGGATACCAGTCTTTTGCCTGTAGTATCATTTGCAAATATCTTCTCCCATTCCATGGGCTGCCTCTTAGTTTTTTTTGACTGTTTCCTTGGCTGTGCAGAAGCTTCTTATCTTGATGAAGTCCCAAAAGTTCATTTTTTCTTTTGTTTCCCTTGCCTTTGGAGACGTGTCATGAAGAAGTTGCTGTGGCCGATGTCAAAGAGGTTGTAGCCTATGTTCTCCTCTATGATTTTGATGGATTCCTGTCTCACATCGAGGTCTTTCATCCATTTGGAGTTTATTTTTGTGTATGGTGTGAGAGAGTGGTTAAGTTTCATTTTTCTGTATATAGCTGTCCAGTTTTTCCAGCACCATTTATTGAAGAGACTGTCCTTTTTCCATTGGATGTTTTTTCCTGCTTTGTCAAAGATTAGTTGACCATAGAGCCAAGGATCTATTTCTGGAGTCTGTATTCTTTTCCATTGGTCTGTGTGTCTGTTTTTGTGCCAGTACCATGCTGTCTTTATGATCACAGCTTTGTAATATAGCTTAAAATCAGGCAATGTGATGCCCCTGCTTTGTTTTTCTTTTTCAACATTTCCTTGGCGATTCGGGGTCTTTTCTGGATCCACACAAATTTTAGGATTGTTTGTTCAAGCACTTTGAAAATGTCATTGGTGTTTTGATCGGGATGGCGTTGAAAGTGTAGATTGCTCTGGGTAGCATAGACATTTTAACTATGTTTATTCTTCCGATCCATGAGCATGGAATGTTTTCCCATCTTTTTGTGTCTTCTTCAGTGTCTTTCATCAGTGTTCTGTAGTTTCTACAGTATAGATCCTTTACCTCTCTGGTTAAGTTTATTCCGAGATATCTTACGGTTTTTGGTACTATTGTAAATGGGATCAATTCCCTGATTTCTCTTTCTTCAGTCTCATTGTTCGTGTATAGAAATGCAACTGATTTCTGAGCACTGATTTTGTATCCTGCCACATTACTGAATTGTTGTATGAGTTCTAGTAATTTGGGGGTGGAGTCTTTTGGGTTTTCCCTATATAAAGTATCATGTCACCTGCGAAGAAGGAGAGTTTGACTTCTTCTTTGCCAATTTGAATACCTTTTATCCCTTTTTGTTGTCTGATTGCTGTTGCAAGGACTTCTAGTACTATGTTGAATAATAATGGCGAGAGTGGGCATCCTTGTCGTGTTTCTGATCTTAAGGGAAAGGCTTCCAGCTTTTCCCCATTGAGAATGATATTCGCTGTAGGCTTTTCGTAGATGGTTTTTATGAAATTGAGAAATGTACCCTCTATCCCTACACTCTGAAGGGTTTTAATCAGGAAAGGATGCTGTATTTTGTCAAATGCTTTTTCTGCATCAATTGAGAGGATCATATGGTTCTTGACTCTTTTCTTGTTGATATGATCTATCACACTGATCGATTTGCGAGTGTTGAACCACCCTTGCATCCCGGGGATGAATCCCACTTGGTCGTGGTGGGTAATCCTTTTAATGTACTGTTGGATCCTATTAGTTAGGATTTTGTTGAGAATTTTGGCATCCATGTTCATCAGGGATATCGGTCTGTAATTCTCCTTTTTGATGGGGTCTTTGCCTGGCTTGGGGGTCAAGGTAATGCTGGCCTCATAGAACAAGTTTGGAAGTTTTCATTCTGTTTCTGTTTTTTGAAACAGCTTCAGGAGAATAGGTATTATTTCTTCTTTGAATGTTTGGTAGAATTCCCTAGGGAATCCAGGCCCTGGACCTTGTTTTTTGGGAGTTTTTTGATCACTACTTCAATGTCTTCAATGTTAATCAGTCTATTTAGATAATCTTTTCCTGTTTCAGTCTTGGTAGTTTATAGGTTTCCAGGAAGGCATCCGTTTCTAACAGGTTGCTTAGTTTATTGGCATATAGTTGTGATAATAGTTTCTAATGATTGTTTCTATTTCCTTGGTGTTAGTTGTGATCTCTCCCCTTTCATTCATAATGTTATTAATTTGGGTCCTTTCTCTATTCTTTTGAATAAGACTGGCCAGTGTCTTATTGATCTTATTAATTCTTTCAAAGAACCAGCTTCTAGTTTTGATCTGCTTTACTGTATTTCTGGTTTCTAATCGATTGATCTCTGCTTTAATCTTAATCAGTTGTCTTTTTGTGTGTGGCTTAGGCCTCTTCTTTTGTTCCACCTCCAGCTATTTAAGGTGTGAGTATAAGGACTGCGTTTTAGATTTTTCTGTTCTTTTGAGTGAGACTTGGATGGCTATGTATTTCCCTCTTAGGACCAACTTTGCAGTGTCCCATAGGTTTTGGACTGATGTGTTTTCGTTCTCATTTGTTTCCATAAATTGCTTAAGTTCCTCTTTAATTTCCTGGTTTACCCAGTCATTCTTAAGCAGGATGGTTCTTAGTTTCCAAGTGTTTAAGTTTCTTCCAACTTTTTCCTTGTGATTGAGTTCCAGTTCAAAGCATTTTGGTCTGAGTACATGCAGGGAATAATCTCAGTGTTTTGGTATTGGTTGAGACCTGTTTTGTGACACAGTGTATGGTTTATTCTGGAGAAAGTTCCATGTGCATTCGGAAAGAATGAGTATTCTGTTGTCTGGCGTAAATTAAAAATTCTGTGAGTGAAATACAGCCTAAACTGGATGTGCTGACTGCCAGGGTAAACGAGGCAGAAGAACGAATTAGTGCATTAGAGGATGAGATGATAGAAAAGAAAGAAAGAGAACATGGGGAAAAAACTCCCTTTCTCAAGAAAAAAAGCTACGGGAGATTACTGACTCAATGAAACATTCCAATGCTAGAATTATAGGGATCCCCGAGGGGGTGGAGAGAGAGAGGTCTAGAAGAGGTATTTGAATAAATTGTAGCTGAGAACTTCCCTAATCTGGGGAAGGAAACAAGCATTCGTGTCCAAGAGGCAGAGAGGACCCCTCCCAAGATGAATGAGAACAGACCAACAGCACGACATATAATAGTACAATTCACAAATCTTAGATCCAAGGAAACAATCTTTAAAGCGGTGAGGGGAAGTGATTCCTTACGTACAGAGGGAACAACATCAGAATAATGTCAGATCTGTCTGCAGAGACCTGGCAAGCCAGAAAGGGCTGACAAGACATATTCAGGGTACTAAATGAGAAGAACATGCAACCAAGGATACTTCATCCAGCAAGGCTGTCATTCAGAATAGATGGAGAGACAAGGAGCTTCCAAGACCGGCAGAAACTGAAAGAATATGTGACCACCAAGCCAGCCCTACAAGAAATATCAAGGGGGGGGGATTCTATAAAAGGGGAAAGACCCCAAGAGTGATATGGAACAGAAATTTACAGAGGCAATCCATAGAAACAAGGACTTCACAGGCAACATGATGACATTAAAATCGTATCTCTCAATAATCACTCTCAATATGAATGGCCTTAATGCTCCCATAAATGCAACAGGGTTGCAGACTGGATAAAAAGACATGACCCGTCCATTTGCTGTCTACAAGAGATTCATTTTGAACCTAAAGATACATCCAGACTGAAAGTGAAGGGATGGAGAACCATTTTTCATGCCAACAGACCTCAAAAGAAATCTGGGGTAGCAATTCTCATTTCAGACAAATTAGATTTTGAGCTAAAGACTGTAGTTAGAGATACAGAAGGACACTATATTATTCTTAAAGGGTGTATCCAACAAGAGGATCTAACAACTATAAATATCTATGCACCCCACGGGAGCAGCCTACTACATAAGCCAACTGTTAACCAGAATAAAGAGACATATAGATAAAAACATGTTAATAGTAGGGGACCTCAACACTCCACTCTCAGCAATAGGTAGATCATCTAAGCAGAAAGTCATCAGAGAAACAAGAGCTTTGAATGACACACAGGACCAGATGCTCCTCATAGATATATACAGAACAGTCCACCCTAGAACAACAGCATACTCATTTTTAGTGTCTGTTATTTGAGAGAGAGAGAGAGCGCGCGCACGCGCACAAGCAGGGGGTGGGGCAGAGGGAGAGGGAGAAAGAGATTCCCTGCTGAGCAGGAAGCCCGTTGCAGGCTGGATCCCAGGAACCCAGGATCATGACCTGAGCGGAAGGCAGATGCTTCACCAACTGAGCCATCTAGGCGCCCTCATTTTTGGTGTTTTTTAAAAGAAATATTTTTAACATATAGACAAGTTTTAGAAAATGATATAACCAACATCCTCCATTTTCCCTTGTCAAATTTTAACATGTTGGTCTTATTTGTAATAGCCCTTATTTTTATTTTTATTTTTTTAAAGAAAGACTATATTATAAATAGTTAACTCTGTGTACCTTTCCCCAGTTTCCCCTTCACTTTCCTTAGAGGTCGTCTCATCTTGAATTTGTGTTTATCGTTACTGAGCATGATCATTGTGCTTCTACTATGTATGTGTGTATATACTTCTGTATTGTATCACTTTTGCCAGTGATTTTTGAGCTTCACCCATGTTGAGTTATTTAAATTAGATTGTTCTTTTTCGTTGTTTCACTTGCTGGGCATTTAGACTGTTTTCAGTTTTCACTGAAAAGATTGCTACTGTGGACATTCTTGTATTCATGTATTCTTTTACCCTAAGGCAGTGCTTCTCAAGATTTGGGTGTTGGTTGCTTGGTTTGTTGGTTCCAATATGTGATAGATCAGTACCTTTGTAAGATACAATAAAAATTACTAAGAAAATGAAATGAAAAGGATAAAATACAAGCTTGGATTTTTTAAATAAAAATATCTCTGTCAAATTATCATAGAACTCTTCAAACACTTGCAATTTCTGTGTTTATCTTGTGCTGCACCAGCAGAAAATTAATTCAAGGCCTGGCATCATTCCATGGAACATACTTTGAGTAGCACTGCTCCAGGGCATTCACCTAGAAGTGGAATGTCTGCTGAGGTGTGGGGCTTGCCTTCACCTTGATTAAATATTGTCAGCTTACTCTCCACAGAACTGTATCCATGTCTGTCTTGCTAGCTGTGTGTAACAGTACCCTGTGACCATACATTCTCACTAACACTTCATGTTGTCAATCTGGAATGGGGATTTGAAATCAGAAAAAGAAATACTGATTTTAATTATGAGAGTGTAGATGAGTGTGTAGAGGGTTAGAGGTAGGGTGAATACACTGGACATCAGTTTTTCTCTTGATCGATATTTAAGAATTTAAAGTATTACTTTCATAACTAGTAAGTAACATAGCTGTAATCTCACATTGACTGTTCGTGATGATATGCCAGGATAATTTTATATATTTTGAGGTTATTTAAGTACCTGGTGAATTATGGGTGTTGCTTTAGTAATTTTGGTTTATATTTATTTAATATAGGACAGACTTATTCCCTGTGGGTGGTTAGCACTGTAAAGTGTAAATTATAGTTCTTTATGCTGTGAGGTCTCAAGTTTTGGAGGTTATTGTATATTATAGAATGATAAGAGGCAGATTTGTTCTGATACGATATTTATTTTCCCATGCTCTTTTCTCCCTCCTCTCTCTTCATCTCCCCCCCCTTTGTGTGTGTGTGTGTGTGTGTGTGTGTGTGTGTGTGTACTCCGTTGGTAGTTCACAGGATTTGCAATCACTTACGTTTATTTAACTATCATGTAACTTTACAGCTGGAAGTGTTTGTTTTTTATTTGAAAAGAGCTTGATATTTTCTCTACTTGTAAACTCTTGTTTACAAGAGTTTACTTAAAATAAGAGTCTACTTAATGGAGTCTACTTAAAATAAGCTAAGGGGCTTGCTACTCCATAAGTTAAAGCATCAGAGTAAGCACTTTACATCTTAACGTTATAATATTCTTCTTATCATTTCAGTTACTTACAAGAGAATTATTTAAAAATTATCTTTCTCCTCTATTTTAAGCAGTTTATTGTGATACAATTTGCATACCGTACAGTTCATTCAAAGTGCATATAATTCAGTGTTTGTTAGTATTCACAGGTTTGTGGACCCATTACCACAATCCAGTTTTAGAACATTTTTGTCCCTCTCAAAGGAAACCCCACACCCGTTAGTTTAATTGTCACTTTTTATCCCACCTTCCCATGCCCTAAACAACTGCTGATCTTTCTGTTTTTATTGATTTGCCTGTTCTGGACTTTCATATAAATGGAGTCATATTGTATGTGCTTTTTTGTAACTAGCTTCTTTAGCTGAACATAGTATTTTCAAGGTTCATCAATGTTGTAGCATATATCAGTACTTTATTGCTTTTGATTGCTGAATAATAATTCCATTATATGGATATATCACATTTTGTTTATCCATTCATCACCTGATAGACATTTGGGGTTTTTCTGCTTTTTTGGCTGTCATGGATATTGCTACTGTGAACATTTGTGTACAAAGGTTGTATGGGCAAATATTTTCATTTCTCTTGGGTGTATACCTAGGAATGGAATTGCTGGATCATATGGTGACTGACTATATGTTTAACTTTTTGAGGTATAGCCACACTGTTTTTCAAAGTGAACATAACATTTTGCATTCTTTCCAACAGTGTATATTGAGAGATATTTGGCTTTTTATTATTGAGTTGTAAGAGTTCTTTATACAGAACAGGAACACATCATCAAATATATGATTTGCAAGAATTTTTTTCCCATTCTGTGGGTTGTCTATGCTTTCTTGAGGGTGTGGTTTGCAATGAAAAATTTTAAGTTTTGGTATAGCCAATTTATCTACTTTTTCTTTTGTTGAATGCCCTCTAGGCATAAGATATTTAAGAAACCATTTCCAAATCCCATGTCATGAAGATTTACTCCTGTTTTCTTCTGAGAGTTTTTTTTTTAAATTACTTAAGCTCTTAAGTTAGATCTATGATCTATTTTGAGTTAGTCTTCATGTATGATGTGAATTAAGGGCTCAGCTTCATTCCTTTGCTTATGGATATCCAGTTATCCCAATAACATTTATTGAAGGGACTATCCTTTTCCCATTGTGTATGTTTCTCTGGCACCTTTGTCAAAAGGTTAGTTGTCCATATATGCATGGATTTACTTTTCTGCTCTTAGTTGTAGTCCATTGGTCCAATGTTGTTCCTTATGTCAGAACCATCCTTCTTGATAACTGTACCATTGTAGTAAGTTTTAAAATTGGAAAAACTTTGTTGTTTTTCATAATATTTTGGCTCTTCTTTGTTCCTTGTATCCATATAAATTTTAGGATAACCTTGTTCGTTTCTACAAAAACACAAAACAAAAAATGCCAGGCAGTTGAAATTTTGGTAGGGACTTTATTACATCTGTAGACCACTTTGAGGAAGTATTGTCATCCTAGCAATATTAGGTCTTCTGATCCATGGATAGGGGAGGTCTTTCCATTTATTCAGGTCTAAGTTTTCAACAATATTTTATAGTTTTCCTTATATCAGGCCTACACTTCTTTTGCTAAATTTATACCTGTGCATTTTATTCTTATCCAATTGTAAATGGCATTGTTTTCTTAATTTTATTTTTAGATTGTTTATTGCAAGTATATTGACATGGTTTTTATAAATTGATTCTGTATCTTGCAGCTTTATTTATTAGCTCTGCTAGTTTTTTTAATGGATACCTTAGGATTTTCTCTATATAAGATCATGCCATCTGCAGATGGAGATTGATCTATTCATTCTTTGTAGTCTGATGCCTCTTATTTCATTTTCTTGTCTGATTGCCTGGCTGGAACCTCCAGTGCCATGTTGAGTAGCAGTGATGATTAAGTATGAAAATAGCTGTAGGCTTTTATAGATGCCCTTTTTCAGGCTGAGGAAGTTCCCTTTTATTCCTGGTTTTGTGAAGTGTTTTTTTTATCATGAAAAGTTGTTGGATTTTTGTCAAATGCCTTTTTGTGTTTATTGAAATAATTACGGTTTTTGTTCTCTATTAATATATGGTGTATTATATTGACTGACTTTTAAAATCTTGAGCCAAACTTGCCGTTCTGGGATAAATCCCACTTGGTTGTAATCTTTTTTATGTGTTAGGGTCAGCCACAACCCTGTGCACAACCCTGTACATGTGTGGTCTTCTAGATTCTCAGGGATATGTTGGAACTTTTCAAAGTCCCTGTGGACATCTCATTTCCCAATTTTTCCTCTGAAATATTTTGATCAACTTCCTGTTTGTATTGTCTACTCAGGCAGCAGAGATGTTAAAACAATTGACACTGATTATTTTTGACAAATGCCTGGGGTAGGTATGGATGTGGGTGGGAGGAGGAATAAGCAGTACTCAGTGGTGAATTTTGAGGTCAGATAAAGAAAAACCCTGTGAGTGGGGTTTTCCGGGAACTGCCAAACAGGTCAAATGATGTCAGTTATCTGGGAATAAGATGTCAGTCAGTCCCATTCTATCCATCTTCTACAATGGAAGGTTTGTTCAGTATTGTGCTGCAGAGAAAACACTGGTAAGAAAAGTTGAAAAGCACAAGTCAGGTTCACAGCTTTTTCCTAAACCTCAGTGAAGATAATTGCCCATATTCTGGGTAGTGGCATTGGAAATGGAGAGGAACCTTTCAGACCTTACCTCATCAAGAAGCAATTGGCAAATATGTTTACAACGTAGTTATTTAATGTAACGTTTATTTCTGATGTCCAAAGTTCACTACATGTTTATTGTGATATAGAAAAGCACACATACACACAAGACACACATTTTTAGGAAATATCTGTTACAGAAGCACTATTTTTCCTAAGTATGATATGAACCTGTAGCTTTATAATGTTCTCTTTTGTGAAAGTAGAGCCAGGCTATGAATTTTAAAGGCACTGCTTCTCATTAAGGTATGTTTAATAAATTGGTGCCATAGTACTTTAAACTGTAGTTAATTTTGCTTTTTTCCCTCCATTTCAGGTGGATGCACGGAGCATACCAGTGTTAGCAAAATGGCAAAATTCATATAGCATTAAAGTTGTACTTCAAGAGCTAAGACGTCTAATGATGTCCAAAGAAAATATGAAGCTTCCACAGCCACCAGAAGGACAAACATACAACAATTAATTTTAGTGGTTCTCAAACTTGTCTTAAATCAACAACCTTCTACTCATGTTAATGTCTTGATTAAATATCACAATGCAAAATACCCACACATTAAGTAAAAGAATTCCAGCTGGTAAACATGACCTGGACATTTGTAAGAATATATTTAATATATGTACACCATTATGTTTTCAGGTTACAGGAGGAAAAATGCAGCACAATTTTTTTTCTCTTGTTAAGGCACTATCATTTAAGCATAAACCTGGAGTACTCAAAATAGAATTCAGGTTTACAAGATGAAAACATGGAGAGAAGAGGCAGATGCTGTGGAAGCATGTGTGTTTCTGAAAAGTAAAATCTCAAGAAGGAAAAACAGAAATGGCATGCTTTATCCATCTTGCTTAGTGAAAGAGCTTCAGTTGAAATTGTCTAAAGTAGCAGGTACAATGAATATTGTCACAAATTGTGTTAATTTTTGAAGCGGTGTGGGTGCTGACTACTAGTAGTATCAAAAATATGTTCAAGATTGTTTTGATACCTGTATTTATAATAAAAAATGTTGTGGGGGAGGTCGATGAATTTCTGTTAAAAGCCGTTCCTGTGTGTTACATGTAACAGACATGGTAAATATTTGTTTACAGTCTTTGTTTGACAAACCATGCATTTAAGTGAAATCAACAAAAAGGAAATAGGTGTATGGATATGTGATTTTGAGATTAAAGTTAGTCTTAAAATGTAAATAAAATGTGGAACGTGTCCTCAGAAACTGTGCCATTTCTATTACATTGATGTGGTATATGTACAGTACCTTGCTGAGGTAGAAAAAATTGGAATTACGGTAGCTATTCATCTATAAACACCTTTTATTATTATCCTATTTTGTATACTTCTTGCGAATTGGAATTTGCAGAGTATTTCAGAGAACAAATTAATTAGTTTAATTTCTTCTCTGGAGAAAGAGGAATCCCAGGTATTATATTTTGAATTTTAGTTTACCAGAAATATTATTTAAAAGTGTTTGAATTCTAGCAATTCTTATAGAATTATAAATTACAAATTATCCAGATACACATTCCATTTTTTCTTTATTACTCTTTTTTTCTGTGACATTTCTTCCCCCAGTGCTTCTGATACTTAGTAATTGGGATTAATTTTATCCAATTTCACTTAACCTCCACTTTGGCAAATAGTAATTCTTAATTGAAAGCTCATTTATGTTCTGCCTTTACCAAAATGACTCAGTGTTTTTCATTTCAAAGCACTGGGTATACTGCTTTGTTAAAAATGCTCTTTTCTTATGAATTCCTTGAAGAAAATAGAAAGGTGGTCAGGTAACAAGGACAAATTTCTCAAAGATGCCCTGACATGTTTTTATCAAGTCATTCACAGTTAAAGCTCTGAGCTACTTTTTCTTGGTTAATAATACATGAAAGTTAGTGACAGTTTGTCTAAATTTACTAATTTCAACATGGCTGTTTCTAATTATCAAAGATGTTTAAAATGCTTTCAGATGACACATAGAAATTATATACCCACAAATTAGTGCATGTGTGATTTATCAAAGTAGGTTTGAAATGAATTATTATCTTGGACTACATTCTTAAAAATTTTAAATGGTTGAGGATTAACCTGAGTTACAGTGACCTTGTATGTAAGACCATGACTGGTAGTCTAAATCAGTCTAACAACGTTTTTTTCCACTTTGGAAATGTGTCTTGTCATACAGTGTAGCTAATAACCATTTGAATGTTAAATTATATTGGTGGGCTGAGAATCTGGGTACCTTGATTTCTTGTCCTCTTTCCTTTTCCCATATCCACTATTGTGAAGGGTTCTTCCCCAAGTATATGTTGTCTGAGTCGGCCTGAGGGTGTTTTTTTCCTGTTTTGTTTTTGGGACTATGGATATCTGCAGAAATCTGCATGCCAGTTAAACAGTTTCTAAAGCAGAATCCATTTTGCATGTCACAATCAAGATATACATGGCAATCTAAAACACACTGGTTGATTATAGAAGGAGCTAATATAGAGCTGCTCTTAATTATAGTAACATTTCTAAGACCGTGTTTTTGAAGCAATTTTTCCTTTGTTTTCTAAAGTGGCTAAGGTTATAGGAGTTTATGGTATTGAGTGAACTGTAAAATTGCCTTCGAAATTTGTTTAAAAGGCTAGCAGTTGCAACACTAGGGGATAATCAACAAATTTAATAAAGATTACAAAAATGAAATTCTTGTCCTATTAGGTCAATGTTATGCTTTAATGGTTTTAGGACAAATTTTCAGAATTGCTGGTTTTAACATATTTTTTCTATTATTTTTAAGTGATGACATTTGTTATGGGTTAAGTGTTTTCAGAATTTTGGAACATTTGTAAGGATAATGACATTTGAGGTTTTTGGGTGTAATACAGAAGAAATTCATAATTTCAAATTATCCTTTTAAAAGAATTTATCACACTTCAATTTGAGTAAGTGCTTGGAGAATACATTAGTTTTATTCACAGGTGGTTAATTAGTCTGGATTAATGTCAATTCATTGATTTAAATATTTCCCTATATATATTTATTTATTGATAAATACGTGTGAAATTAATATTGTTTTGAAAATTTAGAGGAGACAGATGGAAAATATTAGTGCATTATCCTTAATAGATTTGATGTGTATGTATCGCTTTGGGTGGTTATGGTAGGTGCATCATGGAATTGCAGACTTTGGTCAGAACTGTGTTAACCCGTTTAATGAACACATGACTGTGTTCTTGCATACAGTTTAAAGAATATAAGTACTAATGATAAAGTCTAGTGTAATGAATAATGGGATTTGATAGGTATTTAAGATATCCCCCTCCCCCGATTTCATTTTAAAAATACAGTTTTTAGACCTGTGTGTAGAATCATAGTATTGTTCATTGCTGGGAAGGATTTAAAAGGCACTGATTTTACTTTTCTGATAAGTATCAATGTAATTTTCCAGTATCAACTTGATTGATTTTTGGTTTTTTTCACAAAAAGATTCCAATTCTCATAGTTCTGGAAGGTATATGTATTTTGTATATAAAACAGAAACATTATAAAAAGGAATGGATGCAGTGTATTACAGAATTGATAGGAGCATTGGCAGTTAATTCCCACCAGTACTGTGTTTACTAAAAAGCAGGAAATGTATGGAAATAAAATATCTTCTATGCTAAAGTTAATATGCCTTATAGAAGTTATATTAAGAGTGGATGGAAATCTTACCATAGTTCACACTGAAAATGTTATTTTAAAAGTATAGTGGAACATTGAAAATAAAAGATATGCCATATGCATTTTCTGAGAGAAAAATTTGAAGGTATTTGGTGATACAGAAATGACGTCAAAACCATCATTTTGTGGAATAAGGGAGTTTTGGAAACTCATGGAGTGAGTACATGATTAAAAAAACCAGTGGATGTGAAGAGGTTTGGTCTGTAAGACTGACCCACAAGTTTTGCAAGTTCATTAGGAAATCAACGATCAAAGCCAGATAGATCTCACTTTCTTAACTTAAAAAGGTTCCAGGAATCATTCTTTCTAAAATGAATAACCAAATAACACGTAAGGTTCATTCAGTGATCCATTGGCTGCTGAATGTAGACTTGTGTGAATTCTTTTATCTTGTCCTGGTTCAATAATGAGCAGCTGTTTATCTGGAAGTTTTTACAGCCAAGGAATTATACAAAAGTGAAGTTAATATTTTACCCCCAAAAGAAGACTAATAGTTGGCACTAAGAATCCAATAGTAATGAGAAACCTGTGGTCAGTAAAGAAGCAGATTACTGAGTTGAAAGTAAAAACTAGTTTGTTCAGTGCAGTAGTTGGATAATTTTTCAAAATACTTTGTGCAAAGATTATAAAGAAGCACTGTTAACAATTGAGTGTATATTCTTCATGTAATATAATTGCTTTTAAAAAAACAGTAGATAACAAAGTAACCTGGAAAATTTACAATATAATACGAGATTTTTTAGCAGGATATCCTCATATTAAAATATAGTAAAATTTGTTACGATAATTAATGTCATTTTTGGGGGTCCAAAGACGACTCCTTTTACAATCAACAAGCACGGTAATTGTAAACGCGTTATTATACAAGGGTGGGATGAATTGTAGTTTAGCAGCCTTTGATAGAGGAAAAAAAGTAAATTGATAACTGACAAAGAAGTGTGTTATTGTTTTACTCCTTTTCAAGCCACATTGGCCAAGTAATGATTGTCAGATGTTCGGCTTATCATAAATTATCTTTCTATTGCTATAATTTTAAAAACTCCAGATAATTTAAAGTGGGTGATAGATTTTTCTTCACTTGGAATACTCAAGTGAAAATAGTTGAGTACACAAGAAAAGTAAAATACCTAAATGCCTAGATTTCTTAATCTTGAGTAATGTATGGACTTTAAGGAGAAACATAGTACTTGTAGACTCGGTATTGTTTTGAATTATTTTTGTTAAAACATTGTTTAATGCATAAAACTGTACTAATGCAAATGTATAAACTTACACTCTTGGGCCTTTATAAAATTATAAAGTAAATTACATTCAACTACAGAGTAATTAAAATGTAAAATAATTTAGAATTGAGGATGTTTTATTTAATCTGCTTGAAATGTAAATTTGGTGTCGTCTCCTTTTGGCTTTCCCCCCCTTTTTTGCCGTGTCTCTACTATGGTGTGCTGCTGGATCCCAAGTTTTCTTACCTTTTTTCTCTTGCCAAACTGCTACAGAAACATCTTTGCTCTGTTATCTGACCTTCGTTTGGTGTAAATACAGTTCTTTATTAAGTCCCCTACTGCTCTTTTCTATTAGCCAGACAGTTCTTGCAAAGAACTCGTGAGTCTTTGATTCCACTTTGAGACCACAGTTGTCTTAAACCCTTGATTATGAAGAATTACAGACTTTACTGTCATTGTGGTCCTGTATAGGAATAAAAATTATTTATAATTGGTGATGATAACATTTTAATTTAGGGTAACATTTTCCCCTTTTTTAAAAATTTCATTTAAATTCAACTTTGTTAACATACAGTGTATTACTAGTTTCCAGGGTAACACATTTTAATCAATGATGTCTTCAGGCTAAATGGTATGATCCCCAAGCCCAGTGGTAATGGTTGCTGAATACATGTATTGTTTTAAAATATAAACTGCAGTTAAAAAGGCCCCTCCCTCTCTGTTTTGACTACTGTGCCATGATTCTCTGGTGAATCTCCCTTTCCACCAGCTCATGGTCACCTCTGTTCTTGTGACCAGTTCTCTTCTGTCCTGCTGAGTGGATTTTTCCTTGCAACTCTTTTAGGCACCGTCAGTTTTCTTCTTCCCCATCATTCCGGATGTGATCCCCTCCATCCTCTTCCTTTGAAATCAGCATTAACCATGAATTTGAAGAATACTCTTTGGAGATTGTTTCACCAGCTGCATCAGTTGGTGTACTCTGACTCCTTCCTACCACGTGCCCTTTGTTCATCACCTCTGTTAATGTTTGAAATCTGTTTCCTTCCTAACTTCTTTACCACTCTGATTGTAGATCTTTTTCTCAACCTACCTCTGTTGTCCTGCTTGTCCTCGTGTTGATGTTTTTGGCTTTAAATTCTGAGAGTTGATGTCCAGGCAGCCAGTTACGGTGGCCGTGGTCATCACAATAAAGTTGTAAAGTTATCTATAAATGTATTTTAAATAACATACTTCCAAAGTATATTTTTTGAAACTAAAAATAAAAAATTGGATGTTTTCTTATTTGAGATACTTAAGATTATTAAAAATACTGCCTTTTGAAAACAAGTGTATTTGGGTGCAAAGAAATGTTAGAATTATTTATTTGGATTAGAAATTGTTGCAATCATGACTCCAGAAATGAGGTAACTTTTTATGTCATGAAAACTTCACTAAGTTCTTTTTACCAAACACATTGGAATACTTGTTTTCAAGACCTCCCTGTGTTAAATCCTTGTGGAATGCCACTTATTATACATGACTATAGATGATAATACGGAGTTCATACATAAATATAAGTTATGGTCACTTCTTGGTTATTGAGTGAATGATCATGTTGGCAGGAGGAGCTCTCCTTTCTGGTAGAGCCTAAGTGCCCATTAGCAATAAGGTTCTAAGGTGAACAGGCTAGTATTATTGGTAAACGGAGAAGAGCAGTAGAGAGGAAGCCAGTGCAAATCCTGGGGTGAATAGTATTTTGCCAGTATGCCCTATGACTTTGGGCAAGTTAGCTTCTGTAATCTTCACTTTCTTCTGTAAAGTCCATGTTTACCCAGAGTTGTGGTTTCATGAAATAATATGAATGTTTTAATTACTTTCTGATACAGAGTGATCAATAAGTGGTAGCATTTAAAAATGTTACTGATCTAAGCATTAAATCTTGAGGTTAAAATATGCGTTTGCATTAAGTCTCTACTGTGGAAAGTGTGGGCTGATTTTTCAAGAAGTTATATGAGGTTATGTGTGCTTTATTAAGCTGCTTGTGCATTCTGAATGAATTTAATTTCTGGTCATGGTTGAAGGTAAATAGATGGGCTTCTGGATGTTAGCCCTGGCATGCCAGGCACCTCTGACACTGGCCAGAGGATCCCTTCCCCCTGTCCTGCTCCTGGGTGTGGTGGGCCTGGCAGATCCACGTCTGGGTGGGCACAGCTGTTTTGGCATCAGCAGGTTTTTACAATGAGTTCCATTGGCAAGAAGTAACGTACTTGTAGTGCAAAAGAAAGCTTGTGTAACTTGGGTTGAAGGCCCCACTATTTCAACTACATTCCAGTAGAAAATTTCATATATGCAACCTACATAAAGTGAATGTATGTGCTAAGAAACATGATTAAAGGAAAAGATTACATTTCAAATTTGCCTCTTCCACTAATCATCTTCACTCTTGAATGGAACCACATTGAAGTCACCCAAGTTGTAGAACTCCCTTACTCCGCAAAAAAGTCTACTGTAGTAAATGTCAGTATGTGGTGCCTCCAAGGAAATCTCAACAGTAGGGCTTTCTTCTTGCTCATCCTTGCCTCCCTGGAGTTGTATATATTATAATTCCCGGATAGGTTAAGACCTCAGTAAATGTTTATTTGATTGTTTTTTATCTAGTCAAAGTTAAAATGTGGATTAAATTAATAATATTTGCCCCTGATATACCTGCCAGGTGTTAAAAGACTGGCTTTTAATACTGTCTTCACCACTAACAGTTGTCTGATTTTGGTTAATTGGTTTTATTTGGTTATATTAATTCATTAATTCAACAAAAGTGTGTTAGGTTCATGCAGTCCACCAGGCATGTATATACAGTGGTGAGTGTCACACGGCATCTTCTCATGGTTACAACCTACTGGGCCTTAGAGATGGGCAAATAGGCAATTTATTTAGTGACAAATGCCAAGAGAGGTGAAGTGTTGGCCTTTGGGGGACATTCATAAGAGACATCTATCTTCTCGGGACTGAATTTCTAAGGTTCTTGAACAGCTACACATACTATGATTGAGAGCATGTCTTTTAAAGAGAATATAAACCACACCTGCATACTGATTTGCTCATCCTGGTGTTTGGTAACTTGTGAATTATTAAAGGGTTATACTGTCATTGAAGAATAACTTAGACTTTAGATAGCCCACATATTCTCTGGAGTAGTTTCCTGACCCATGAAAAGGAAGTTGGAGTAGACAAGTTCTGAAATCCCTTCAGTGCCAAGTTGGCTGATTTTTCAGTCATTTACAGTGTGGTCTTGTGGGGGCACAAAGAATCATAGTTTTATTTGTGTATAGTGTGCAGTCTGGAAGGATTTAATTTAGTGGTATAGAGAAGTGCTGCTCAGATTTTAATGGCATCTGAGTCGGGGGTTGTTCAAATGATTTAAATTCAGTACATCTGGGATAGGCCCTAAGGTTCAGTATTTCTTAAATTCCCAGTGATGTCTCCTGGTTGGTGGACCACACTTTCAGTACCAAAAGGTCTAATAAACAATGTTTTGGGGGCAAGTAATGGAGGAGTATGTAGCATATAGCAGACACTGTTGCGTAACCATGTTTTGGGTATGTAAACTCATTCTCTCTATACAGAGGAGCAAGGGCAGTTGCATGGAGGAGTCCTCATGTGTGCTGATTGTCTTTCCAAATTCTCCCTTCTTGCTTACTTTTCTGGCCCTCTGCTGTTAATTCCTCTGGTGTTCTTCACCAGCCCCATACTTGAGATATGTCAAATCATGTGATTGTGTGGGTCTAGGGTGGAGGGGTGATTCTACCCCAGGTATCTAAATTTGACATTGCTACATCATGAAGGTTAATTTTCTTTCAAATGTTCCTATCTAGGCTGTATATAAATTAGTTTTACTGCGACTGCTGTCCTTGGCATTTCCTGTGCAGACAGTGATATTTCTGTGCCTCCAGCCCCCCATCCCCTCACTGCATCTCTGGTCTCCATGGACCCACCATTGGTGTATGCCCACATTGCTCTGGTCTTGAATTTATTTGCATAGCTACTCCCTCCCCCTGGTGGGATGGGCATTTCTGAACACTGCCTCACAGAATCCAAACCTTCATCCCCTGTTAATACTAGTTCTTTTACCAAGCCTGGGAATCTCGTCACCCCTGTTCCAGACACATGGCCACTCAGTTTTGCAAAACAAAGATTTCAAGTATCGTGTTACGGCCAAGTTCAAATCTTATCTCAATTAAAATGTTCATCTCCTATTACTTTTTTCCTCTAACAAACTGTAGTAAAGTAAAAGCTTGCAGGTGGAGGCATTATTTTCCTGGAGTGAGCGACTAAGTGGCTTGCTGTGATACAGCGCAGTCCTCACTAGCATGGAGTGTGTGCTGCCCAGCAGCGTGGCCAGCCTCACATGTCCGGCGTTGGCATAACCATTGAGTGAAAGGGTCAGGGTGGTAAGAAGCAAACCGCTGCGTGAGGTCACAGGAATGCCAGCTTGCAGTGGAAGAGGGAAAAAGTGAAAAGAGGGGCTGCTTCAGTTACTACAAGAACTGTTGAGGGTTTTTTTTTTTTTAAACTCTATTTCTCAAATGTTTTTAATTGACCAGGGTAAATTGATACATATTAGTTACAAATAATTATGTAATAAATATTTAATAGTTTATTATGTAAAGTGTGATTTTAAGGTTACCTGCAATGTTGTCTATTCGATCTTTATTTTAATTCCTTTCTAGTTCTGAACTTCAGCACATAATGTTGTGGAGTTAGGTACGATGTCTCTTAAAATGTTGTAAGCACTACAGACATTTCTCTTTCTAAGGTTGTGTTGCTATTTTATCTACAGCCTCCCTGTTAGCACCTGTGCATGGATATGACTATTTTCTAATTCTGAGACCATTTCTTTTGAGAAACATTACTCATGTAATAATGATGGCTCTAAATATGATCACCATTGGTTTAGATGTGTTCCCTGGACAAGGGAAAAGTCAGCTATTTGTCAAGAGTCAGCGATGTTGAAGGTGTGTCTTGCTAGAAGCAAAGATGAGGAGCAGTGACATGAGCCACCTTCATTTTTTAAAGGTTTTATTTATTTGTCAGAGAGAGCACAAGCAGGGGGAATGGCAGGCAGGCGGAGAAGCAGGCTCTCTGCTGAGCAAGGAGCCGGATGCAGGACTCCATCCCAGGACCCTGGGATCATGACCCGAGCTGAAGGCAGATGCTTAACCGACTGAGCCACCCAGGCATCTGTAGAAAGTATTTTCATCACTGAAAATTATGCCTGTCGTTGTTACCAAATACACTAGTTTTCTGAATTGTTGCCTCTAAGCAAAGAGTAAAAGTGCAAGTAAAAACGCCATGATGACTTCCAGAACTGTCATCAGCTCACTTTCTAAATATTTATGTTCCAGCCTGGATTGAAGTTTTAATGAACTATGTATAATTTGAAAGGAATTTTGAAAGGCAGTGTGGTAGACAACAATTGTCCACCTCTTTCCTTTCATGTGAGAAGTGGACAGTGTTCATTTTCCTGGGGGCAAATGTGTGTGGGATGAGGGAGAGGACGTAGTGTAGACTGCCATTCTCACTGTAAGGATGAAGCCCATCAGAGGACAGGTTGGCCCTCAGAGACAGACATAACAGATGGACAGAGAGGAGGGTGTGGTATTCAATTCTGGTTCCTGTTGCCTCTGAAACCCAGCTCCACTTCTCTTTCCACCTGCCCTTTTCATGGTCATGTCACCATTAATAGATATTTATGATGGTTTGCTTTCTTTTTCTGTCATGAACTGGGTATTGTTGGTGTAGTTCACTGATGCATTCATCCCACACAGGTATTGGCGCACACTTTACTGGCCTACCTGAAATACAGATATTTGACCTGCATCTCTAAGTAGAGGTTGGACATATTGATGAAGCCAGTCTACCCTTGAGCTAACATGGTATGGAACACTGCCCAGTAGTGCTCTCTTAGAGTGTGCTGACTGACAGACAACCTGGTCAGGTCCTCTCTCCTAAGCATGATTAGTTCCTGCACCCAGTGAGGGTGCTGGCTGGAGTGGAAGCTATGTTGGACAACGCTGCAGTGTCGTTCTGCTACTTTACTAGGACCACTCCGTTCCAGCCCTGACAGTGCTGGGCCTGAAGCCAGAATAGCTGGGAGTGATCTACATTTCCTGAGCTTTTCATTTCTATTTCTTTTTAAATTGAGATATAAATTACAAACCACAGGGTCTCCTGGGTGCCTCAGTCGTTAAGCGTCTGCCTTCGGCTCAGGTCATGATCCCAGCGTTCTGGGATCGAGCCCTCATCAGCGTCCATGCTCCATTGGGAGCCTGCTTCTTCCTCTCCCACTCCCCCTGATTGTGTTCCCTCTCTCACTGCCCCCTCTCTGTCAAATAATATCTTAAAAAGAAAAAATAAATTACATGCCATATAATTCACCGTTTAGCAGTGTACAATTCAGTGTTTTAAAATATATCCTCAAGATTGCGCAACTGTCACCACTATCTAATTCCAGAGCATTTCCGGAATAATGGACATTTGAGCTATTTCCAGTTTTTGGATGTAACGCTATTACGAATATTTGTGTACAAGTTTTTGCATGGACAAATGTTTTCATTTCTCTTTGGTAGATACCTAGGAGTAGAATTGTTGAGTCATAAGGTAGCTCTGTTTAATCATTTTGGCGGAACTGCCTGGATATTTTCTAAAGTGGCTGTGTCATCTTACATCCCTACCAGCAGTGTATGGGGGTTCTGTTTTCTCCACGTCCTTGCCAACGCTTATTTGTTTTTGATTCTAGCAATCCTGATGGATATAAAGTGGGAGTTCAGTGTGGTTTTTACTAATCACTAATGATGCTGAGCATTTTTTTTTTACAAGATGTGTATATTTTCTTTAGAGAAATGTCTATTCAAGTCTTTTGCCCTTTGTTAAAATTGGGTTCGTTGTTGTTTTATTGTTGAGTTGTAAGAGTTCTTATATATTTTGGATACTAGATCCTTATCAGACACATGGTTTGCAACCCATTCTTTGTATTATCTTTCCTCTCTCTTGACAGTATTCTTTGGTGCACAAAAATTTTTAATTTTTATGCAGTCCAATTTTTCTTTTTCTTTTTTTCCTTTGACTGCTTGTACTTTGATGCATCTAAGAAATTGTTGCCTAGTCCAAGGTCATTATGATGGTTGGTTTTGTGTCAACTTGGCTAGGCTGTAGTAACCAGTTATTTAATTAGTCCCTGATCTGGATGTTCCTCTTAAGATACTTTATAGATGTAGACACAGATACAGGCAACATCTACAGTCCCTTGACTAAGTAAAGGGGACCACCCTCAAGAATGGGAGTAGACCTGAGGTTTCCAGGAGGAGAAAAAATTCTGCATCAAGTCCTGCCCGAATTTGCAGACTGCCAGCCTGCCAGGCTGCCCTACACATTTCAGACTGGCCAGCCCCACAGTTGGTTGAACCAATTCCTTAATAAATCTGTCTGTCTCTGTGTTGTGTCTATCTGCCTATGTCTATTGATCAATCGATCAATCTAGTCTTGACTGATACAGTAGTAAAGATTTATATCTATGTTTTCTTCTACAAATTTTATATTTTTAGCTTTCACATTTAGGTCTTTGATTGGTTTGAGTTAGTTTTTGAATATAATGTGAGGAAGGGGTCCAAATTCATTCTTTTGCATGTTGATATACAGTTATGGCATCATTTGTTGAATGGTCTTGGAACCCTTGTCAAAAATCAGTTTACCATATATGTGTGAGTTTATTTCTGGACTTTCAGTTCTCTTCCATCAATCTGCAAGTCTAGCTTTAATGTCAATACTTCACTGTCTTGATTCCCGTAACTTTGCAATAGGTTTTGAAATCAAGGATTGTGAGTCCTCCAGTTTTGTTCTTTTCAAGACTGGGCTGTTCTGGGTCCTTTGCATTTCCATATGACTTTTAACACCAGCTTGTTCATTCTTGTGGGAAAAAAAAAAGTTGAAATTTTGATAGCGATTGGATTGAATCTGCAGATTGCTTTTGGGAAGTATTTCTGTTTTAACAATATTAAATCTTCCAACCCATGAACATGGGGTGACTTTATTTATCTACATCTTCTTTGATTTCTTTCAGCAGTGTTTGATGGTTGTCTTTCTTCGTAGTATACAAGTCTTGCACTTATTATTTTAAGTTTATACCTATGTATGTTACTATTTTTGATGCTATTGTGAATGGAATTGTTCTCTTAATTTCATTTTCAGATTAATTGCTACAACTGATTTTTGTATATTGATTGTGTGTCTGCAATATTTTTTTCCTCTGTTCTAGGCTCCCTGAAGAGAAATTATGTGTTCTGTGTAGGTCTAACCCATTTGTATCTTAATTAGATTGATTTGCTATCCCTAAGAATCTAACTAAGCCCTTTACTACTTTTCATTAGTTGCCTTTATATTATTCCTAATTAATGACCAGCACTGTCAGCCACAGCAGGCTTATTAAGTCATATGAAATAAGTTAGTTGTTAGTATTAACTGAAGTTTAATTCCTCTCTCCCAAACATTAATCTTTGCTTCCTTATTTGTTAGATAACGTGCTTAGAACAAAGGATATTTATTACTGTACTAAGGAAATAATTCCAGTGTAGGATGTGAAAATGAAGCACCTGCAATAAAGACAACAGTATGGAAATCAACATTCCATGTTGCCTGAGTTGTGATTACTCTGAAATACTTTGTTATAATTCAAATCATCTAATCCCTGTCTTTAGTGATTCTGAACATTGGTATAACAAACCTAAAAGTTTCTCTAAAATTATATTAGGGCATCACTTAAAGTTGATGTTTTACTTTAAGTTAGAGAAATTTTTATTTAGCACTTTGGGTGGGTGGGAGGGGTGCTTATAGGGAGGCCTCTTTAGATTAAAGCTTCTGTGTCCATGCATCTTTTTGTCCAGTTAAGTATAATTCTTGACGCTGGAGCATGATTTTTGAAACTTGGGCCATTTATACTCACATTTTTACAATTATTTTTGCAACTGACCCTCCTCTTTTTCAAAGCTCTATGTTTGTATTGAAGTATTTTAAAGATACAGACATTCTAATATTTACCTCTAAATACTTCTTAAGGGAAGCCTGGGTGGCTTAGTCAGTTAAGCGTCTGCCTTGGCTTAGGTCATGATCCCAGGGTCCTGGGATCAAGTCCTGCATCAGGCTCCGTGCTCAGCAGGGAGCCTGCTTTGCCCTCTGCCTGCTGCTTCCCCTACCTTTGTGTTCCTCCCTGACAAATAAATAAAATCTTTAAAAGAAATAACATGGGTCCTACATAGCCAAGTTATTGTCAAAACTAACATAATAATTTTTAATAATTGAGATATAATTGACATGTAACATATTCGTTTCAGGTGTACAATGTGATGATTCGATATATGTGTATATTGTGAAATGATCACCACAGTAAGTCTAGTTAATATCCGTCACCACACATACTTACATTTTTTTTCTTGTGAGAACTTTCAAGATCTACTCTTAGCAACATTCAAATATACAATATAGTATTATTAACTAGTCTCCACTATGTATGGCATCCCCACAATTTATTTATTTTGTAACTAGAAAATTGTACCTTTTGGGGCGCCTGGGTGGCACAGCGGTTAAGCATCTGCCTTCGGCTCAGGGCGTGATCCCGGCGTTATGGGATCGAGCCCCACATCAGGCTCCTCCGCTATGAGCCTGCTTCTTCCTCTCCCACTCCCCCTGCTTGTGTTCCCTCTCTTGCTGGCTGTCTCTATCTCTGTCGAATAAATAAATAAAATCTTTAAAAAAAGAAAAAATTGTACCTTTTTATCATCTGTACTCATTTTGGCAAACCATCAATCCATTCTCTGTATATAAAGTTTTTTGTGTTGTTTTTTTTTTGATTCCACAAAAAGTGAGGTCATAAGGTATCTTTGTCTGACTGACTTCACTTAGCGTATAACCTTCTAGGTCTATCCATATTGTTGGAAATGGCAGTATTTCCTTTTTTATGGCTGAATAATATTCCACTGTGTCTATGTGAGTGTGTGTGTGTGTGTATTTCCCCCACACATTTTAGCAGTTCATTTATTGATGGTACTTAGGTTGTTTCTGTGTCTTAGATATTGTAAATAACGCTTCGATGGGCATGGGGGTGCAGGTATCTTTTTGAATTAATGTTTTTGTTTCCTTTGAAGGCATACCCAGAAGTGGAATTCGTGGATCATATGGTAGTTCTATTTTTAATTTTTTGAGGAACCTCCATACTGTTTCCCACAGTGGCTGCACCAGTTTGCATTCCCACCAACAGTGCAGGAGGGTTCCTTTTTCTCCACATTCTCACCAACACCTGTTTTCTCTTGTCTTAAAGATAACCATTTTAACAGGTATGAGGTGTTAACGCACTGTGGTTTGATTTGTATTTTCCTGATGATTAAATGGTATTGAACATCTTTTCATGTGTCTTTTGGCTACCTGTATGTCTTCTTTGGAAAAATTTCTGTTCAGATTCTCTGCCCATTTTTAACTGGATGTTATTATTATTATTTTTGGTATTGAGCTGTATGAGTTGTTTATGTATTTAGCATGTTAACCCCTTACCAGATATATGATTTGCGAATATTTTCTCCTATTCTATAGGTTGCCTTTTCATTTTGTTGATGGGTTCCTTTGCCGTGCAGAAGGCTTTTAGTATGTTGTAGTCTCACTTGTTTATTTTTCCTTTTGTTGTCTTAGCTTTTGGAGCCAAATACAAAAACTCTTTGCCAACAGTAATGTTGAGGAGATTACCACCTCTATTTTCTTCTAGGGATTTTGTGGTGTCATATAATATGTTCAAATCTGTAATCCGTTAAAATTTTATATTTTAATTAATTTTCATTGAAGTATAGTTGACATACAATATTATGTTAGTTTCAGGTGTATGATGTAGTAATGAAATGCTCAGCACAATAAGTTTAGTTACCATCTGTCACCATGCGAAGTTATTACAATATTATTGACTATATTCACTATGCTGTACTTTTCATCTGCAGGACTTATTATTTATAACTGGACGTTTGTACCTCTTAATCCCCTTCACCTGTATCACCCATCCCTCCCACTCTCTCCTTTCTGGCAACTACTAGTTTGTTCTCTGTATTTATGAGTCTGTTTCTGTTGTTTGTTTTGTTTTTTAGATTCCACATAAACATGAAATCATGTATTTGTCTTTCTTTGTATGACTTATTTCACTTAACATTCATACCCTTGAAGTCCTTCCTTTTGTGAATGGCAAGATTTCATTCTTTTTTTATGGCTGAATAATATTCCATTGTGTATATATGGCATGTCTTCTTCATTCATGTATCGGTGGATGCTTAGGGTGCTTCCCTTTGTTGTTAATTGAAAATAATGTTGTGATAAACATAGAGGTGCATATATCTTTTTCTTTTTTTTTTAATTTGAGTATAGTTGACACACATGCATATATCTATTTGCATTTAGTGTTTTTGTTTTCTTTGGGTAAATACCCAGTAGTATTATTACTGAATCATAGAGTTCTATTTTTTCTTTTTAAGAGAGTGCAAGTGTGTGAGCTTGCAGGGAGGGACAGAGGGAGAGGAAGAGAGAGAATCTTAAGCAGGCTCCATGCCCAGTACAGAGCCCAATGCAGGGCTTGATCTTACAACCCTAAGATCCTGACCTGAGCTGAAATCAAGAGTCAGACACTTAACCGACTGAGCCACCCAGGTGCCTCAGGTCCTTCTATTTTTAGTTTTTTGAGGAACCTCCATACTGTTTTCCATAGTGGTTGCTGCACCAATTTACATTCTCACCAACAGTGCACAAGGGTTGCCTTTTCTCCACGTTTTCACCACTTCTGTCCTCTTGATGATAGCCATTTTAACAGGTATGAAGTGACGTCTCATTGCGGTTTTGATTTGTTTTTCCCTGATGTTGAGCTCCTTTTCATGTGTCTGTTGGCCATCTTATGTTTTTGGGAAAATATCTTATTCAGGACCTCTGCCCATTTTTAATTGGATTATTTGTTCTGCGGGATTGAGTTTATATATTTTGGATATTAAATCCTTATTGGCTATATCATTTGCAAATATCTTCTCCTATTCAGTAGGTTGCCTTTTCATTTTGTTGATAGTTTCCTTTGCTGTGCAAAAACTTTTTATAGTCCCAGTTGTTTATTTTTGCTTTGATTGCCCTCGCCTGAGACAGATTCAAAAAACGTTAGTAAGACCAACATTCAAGAGCTTCTTGCCTATTTTTTCTTTTAGGAGTTTTATGGTTTCAGGTCTTACATTTAGGTCTTTAATCCATTTTGAATTTATTTTCACGTGTAGTGTAAGAAAGTGCTTCAGTTTAAATCTTTTGAATGTAGCTCTCCGTTTCCCAGGACCATTTATTGAAGACTGCCCTTTCTCCATTGCATATGCTTGCCTCCTTTGTTGTAGATAAATTGACCATATAAACATGAGTTTATTCCTGGGCTCTCTATTCTGTTTCATTGATCTCTGTCTGTTTCTGGGCCAGTACCATACTGATTTGATTATTATAGTTTTGTAGTATAGTTTGAAATCTGGGCCTGTGAAACCTCCAGCTTTGTTCTTTTATTCTCAAGATTGCTTTGATTATTTGGGGTATTGCTGTTGTTGTTTTGTTTTTGTTTGTTCTGTTTCATTTTTTTGTGGTTCCATAAAAATTTTAGGATTTTTTGCTTTAATTTTGTGAAAAATACCTTCAGTATTTTGATAGGGATTGCATTAAATCTCTAGATTGCTTTGGTCAGTATGGACATTTTTAACAATAATAATTCTTCCCATCCTTATGCATGGTATAGCTTTCCATTGATTTATGCTGTCTTCAGTTTCTTTCATGAATGTCTTATAGTTTTCAGTGTACAGGTCTTTCACCTCCTTGGCTAAATTTATTCCTAGGTTTTTTTTTTTATGCAATTGTAAATGGGATTGTTTCTTAATTTCCCTTGCTGCTGTTAGTTTGTTATTATTGTACAGAAAAGCAACATATTTCTGTATATTAGTTTTGTATCCTGCAATTTTACTAAATCATTGATGAGTTCTAATAGTGTTTTGGTGGAGTTTTTAGAGTTTTCTATACATAATATCATGTCATCTGCAAATAGTGACAGTTTTATTTTTTCCTTACCAATCCGAATACTTTTTATTTCTTTTTGTTGTCTGATTGCTGTGGCTAGGACTTCCAGTAATATGTTGGATAAAAGTGGTAAGAGTGGACATCTTTGTCTTGTTCCTGATCTTAGAGGAAAATCTTTCAGCTTTTCACCAGTTAGTGTCTTGTTAGCTGTGGGTTTATCACATATGGCTGTTATTATGTTGAGATCGTCCCTCTGTATCCACTTTGTTGAGAGTCTTGTGTCTTCAGTCTTGAACTTGTTTATTATTTAGTGTTTTCTGTACCTAAAATCATGCCATCTGCAAAGAGAGATAATTTTACTCTTTTCCAATGTGTATATCTTTCATTTCTTTTTCTTGCCAAATTGCTCTTCCATTATGTTTTGCAGTCATAATGCAGAAATACTATCAGTATTTCAAGAGTAGTTTTCCTGCTAAGTTGCCTCCCAGGTTGCTGTGTTGCCCAGAGCGTGTGATGTTGAGATTGAGGTAGTATTTTTTTTTTTTTTAAGATTTTATTTTATTTATTTATTTGACAGAGAGAGACAGCCAGTGAGAGAGGGAACACAAGCAGGGGGAGTGGGAGAGGAAGCAGCAGGCTCCTAGCAGAAGAGCCTGATGTGGGGCTCGATCCCATAACGCCGGGATCACGCCCTGAGCCGAAGGCAGACGCTTAACCGCTGTGCCACCCAGGCGCCCCGAGAGGTAGTATTTAACCAAGGGCCTCTCACAACAACAGGACTATAAGTGGACCCAGTGTTATTCAGCCTGGAATTTTCATAATCTTGTAAAATTAATATCCTACGTTTTACAGTTGATGTTGGAAAGTATAATTTTGGCTAAGATGGCTGCAGTTATTATGGAAATACTATATAATGGAATTGAAGGTGAATTGAAGATTAGATGATGAGTCTAGTTACCGTCACCAATTATACTTATGTATACTGATATTACTAATGTGGGTAACTCATTCTAGAGTTACTCAAATAAAAGCAAAGAGAGATGTAGGAACTAAGATGTTACTCTTCCTGAGAAATAATAAGGAGCACCCCAATTTAGTTATATATAATTATATATTCAGTTTAGTTCTGTGAATTAATAAAACAAGATTAGGCTCTGAAAAATATTGTAGACACTTTTACATGAAGCAGTATATTATAGTGGTTATGGGCATAGACCCTAGAGCCAGACTATCTGAGTTTATTTTTATATTATTTTTTAAATTTTTTATTATGTTAGTTACCATACAGTAAGTACATCCTTAGTTTTTGATGTAGTGTTCCATGATTCATTGTTTGTGTATAACACCCAGTGCTCCATGCAATATGTGCCCTCCTTAACACCCATCACTGGCCTATCCCAATCCCCCAGCCCCCTCCCCTCTGAAGCCCTCAGTTTGTTTCCCAGAGTCCATAGTCTCTCATGGTTCATTCCCCCTTCTGTTTACCCCCCCTTCATTCTTCCCTTCCTTCTCCTACTGATCTCCCTGCTATTTCTTATGTTCCATAAATGAGTGAAACCATATGATAATTGTCTTTCTCTGCCTGACTTATTTCACTTAGCATAATCTCCTCTAGTCCCGTCCATGTGGCTGCAAATGTTGGGTAATCATTCTTTTTGATGGCTGAGTAATATTCCATTGTATATATGGACCACATCTTCTTTATCCATTTGTCTTTTGAAGGGTATCTGGGCTCCTTCCACAATTTAGCTATTGTGGACAATGCCGCTATGAACATTGGGGTGCATATGGCCCTTCTCTTCACTACGTCTGTATCTTTGGGGTATATACACAGTAGTGCAATTGCAGGGTCATAGGGTAGCCCTATTTTTAGCTTTTTGAGGGACCTCCACACTGTTTTCTAGAGTGGCTGTACCAACTTGCATTCCCACCAACAATGTAGGAGGGATCCCCTTTCTCCACATCCTCTCCAACATTTGTTGTTTCTTGCCTTGTCAATTTTTGCCATTCTAACTGGCGTAAGGTGGTTTCTCAATGTGGTTTTGATCAGACTATCTGAGTTTAAATCCTGTTCCACCATTTATTAGCTTTGCAGGCTTGGGCTCTCTGCCCTGTTTCCTCTGTAAAATAGTTCCTCTTTTATCTATAAAATGGGGATATTACTAGTACTAGTACTTATAAGGTTGTTGAAAGGATTAAGTTAACATGTATAAAGCACTTAGAATATGCCTGACATATAGCGATAGTGATGATGATGATGAAGGAGGAGGAGGTGGAAGAGATAGACGCTCTCTCAGGAGTGGAACAGTATTCCTCACTAAAAAAAAAAAGAGCTATCAAGCCATAAAAAGACATGGAGGAACCTTAAATACATGCTGTTAAGTCAAGGAAGTCAGTTTGAAAAGGCTACATACCTTATGATCTCAGCTATGTGACATCTGGAAAAGACAAACAGTGAAAAGATTAGTGGTTGCCAGGAGTTTGGGGAGTGGTAGGGAGGTAGGGGAGGGATGGAGCACAGGACATTTTTAGGGCAGTATGATACCGTAATGATGAATACATGCATTATACATTTGTCAAAACCCATAGAATGTGCAGTGCAAATAGTGACCCCTAATGTAAACTAAAGGCTTTAGTTAGTGTGTCAGTATTTGTTCATCAAGTGTACCACAGTAATGCAAGATGCTAATTAGGGAAAGTGGGTGCTGTGGGGAGAGGGAGTACAGGGTATTCTCTCTACATAAAAAAGCCCTACATTTTTTTTAAAAGATCGGAGGGAAAAAATAAAATTTATTATAGTTAGATATAAATACAAAACCCAATAATTTTAAGAAAGCATCTTCCTGGATTTTTGTAATATAAGTGAGATTGATGACTGGTATGGGCTGGAGCTTTGCAGGTAAATTAAACAGTGATAGAGACATGATCTTTTTTGTGTATATTTTAATTTTTATATGAATGGAGTGAATTTTCTAAGTCACAGAGTGGAGCATACCTGCGTTTTTGTCTATCCTGGCAATTCCTAGGCAGTGAGCCAGTCAAGTTTGCACAGTCTGAGGCAGTTGTCAGGGATGAGAGGTCCTCTACACACGTCTCAAGGCCATGTTACCAACTGGTCCAAGTCAGAAGCCCCAAATAAGAACTGACTTTCTTGGTTGGCAGGATGCAGAGAAAGAGTATGAGGTTATTGCTAAAACTGGAGCTGATTAGATTCTGGAATTAGGAAGTGGCAAGCTAAAAATTAAGCTAAATAAAATATGAATAAGATAGTGCTTTATAATATTCCATTATTTATTGTTAACAACTTGGGCAATTCCAAGAAAAAGAGTATTCTGAGTGAAGAATGACTTGGCAGTGCTGAGGATAAAAGATTACTTACAAAAATCCTCTCTCTGTTTCTTCTGTCCTGTTGGCAAAAGCAATGGCTGAAAGTGACTAGACTGACTTGAGAATAAGCAGGCTCAGCAGGACAGCCATTTGGGGAAACGCACCAGGGCTGACACAAGCCTCAGAGAGAAAGGTGCTTGACATAACCCGTTTTCATGTATTACTTTCCAGAAGAGCTTTCTCTGCTATTTATAGGCACATGTGTTATCTTGGCCCCCTGGGAGCAAAAATTTATATATTTAACCAGAGGAGTTTTGCTAGTAGGCAGTTTCCTAAGAGAAATAGGACATTTGTTTATTTGTTTTATTTTTGGCTTAGCTAAATAAAAGCTGAAATTTTTGCAAAGACCAGACCAGAATTGTTTAGTGTCAGGCACTTTGTAGATGTAAAAATGTGTGAATGTGTTTTATTGCAATTTTCTGTCATTATGTAACAATAGAAATGAGGGCAGCCACAGGGTTGAGTGCTGCATCCAGGGAAGGGAATCTAGATTGGGTAAAGTGAATGTGTGCAAAAGAAAACAAAATGTCCTGCATTTTAGAAGCCAAATTCATGTCCTCAGATCATTTAGATGTTTTTCCTTTTTGACTCTTCTGAAAGATTTACTTTTTTTATCATGCTGGAAACACATAAGTGAAACCTAGATACTTCTTTTTTTTTTTTTGAGGTTTATAATTTTTATTTTGTTATATTAGTCACCATACAGTACATCCCCAGTTTTTGATGCAATGTTCCATGATTCATTATTTGCGTATAACACCCGGTGCTCCATACAAAATGTGCTCTCCCTAATACCCATCACCGGCCTATCCCAATCCCCCACCCTCCTCCCCTCTGAAGCCCTCAGTTTGTTTCTGAGAGCCCACAGTCTCTCATGGTTCATTCCCCCTTCTGTTTAGCCCCCTTCATTCTTCCCTTCCTTCTCCTACCGATCTTCCTATTTCTTACGTTCCATAAATGAGTGAAACCATATGATAATTGTCTTTCTCTGCCTGACTTATTTCACTTAGCATAATCTCCTCCAGTCCCATCCATGTTGATGCAAATGTGGGATAATCGTTCTTTCTGATGGTTGAGTAATATTCCATTGTATATATGGACCACATCTTCTTAATCCAGACATCTGTTGAAGGGCATCTCGGTTCCTTCCATGATTTAGCTATTGTGGACAATGCTGCTATGAACATTGGGGTGCATATGGCCCTTCTCTTCACTACGTCTGTATCTATGGGGTAAATACCCAGTAGTGCAATGGCTGGATCATAGGGTAGCTCAATTTTTAACTTTTTTTTTTTTTCAATTTTTAACTTTTTAAGGGACCTCCATACTGTTTTCCAGAGTGGCTGTACCAACTTGCATTCCCACCAACAATTTAGGAGGGATCCCCTTTCTCCACATCCTCTCCAACATTTGTTGTTTCTTGCCTTGTCAATTTTTGCCATTCTGACTGGTGTAAGGTGGTATCTCATTGTGGTTTTGATTTGAATTTCCCTGATGGCTAATGATTTTGAACATTTTTTCATGTGTCTGTTAGCCATTTGTATGTCTTCATTGGAAAAGTGTCTGTTCATATCTTCTGCCCATTTTTTAAAATGTTTTTTTATTATGTTAGTCACCATACAGTACATCCCTGGTTTTTGATGTAAAGTTCGATGATTCATTAGTTGCGTATAACACCCAGTGCACCATGCAATACGTGCCCTCCTTACTACCCATTTTTTTATTTGATTATTTGTTTCACGTGTATTGAGTTTGAGAAGAAGCCTAGATACTTCTGAAGCCCTTTCTTTTCCTCTCTGGCTCTTAACAATGTAGGTTACCATGACTCACTTCCTGTCTCCTTTGAGTTTGCAGGCAGAAGATCTGAGGTGATGGAGCCAGCCCAGCTCTGGGAGTTGGGAAAAGGGAGCCTCGTCCCTTTTATTGAAATACTCCTTTTACTGAAATACTGCTAATGCATGTAGCAACTGTATTCTGAAGAAACTATAGATGGTGTTCTATCAGTTGATCCTGGCAGTTTTAAAAATAAGACCCACTATAAACAGACACTGATTTCTTGATGAAGCAAAGAATGTACTGAAGAGTTCTGGAGGGAAATAAGAACTGTTGGTTATTGTTAGGATATTGACTGAGAAAACTAAATGCCACTAGGGCTCTTATCTGCTCTCTGACTGAACTTGTAGTATTTCTAGTATTGAATTTGAACCATTATTTTCTCTAGGGCCCCAAATTATTATTTTATCCCCTTTGGCACATTATTTAATTATGTTTCAATATGGACTTGTCTATGGTATTTATATATACAGGATTTTTTAATATATTAAAATCATTTAATCAAGTGTGATAAAATGATAATCACAGTAAATCTAGTTGCTGGATACCTCACTCATTTGATAAAGTGAATAGAGATACAGATTAATATGAAGTTTATAAATATGGCATCTGTAAAAATTCAAGGAAGACATATGTTATAGTCACACTCTTGTTTCAGGTGCTTATATGACTTCAAGGGCTTGTTTTTATTTTTGGTAATCCCTGGCTTTTGTGGCAGGAAAAAAATATCTCTGAGAGAAAAAAAGAAAGAGAAGGGAGAAAAAGAGGGCATAGTAGCTAAATTTCTATTTCTCCTTGACCAATCAGAATTGGCAGTTTTCTATTACAGATCAATATTTAAATTTTCTCAGGATTCATTGAAGACATTGCTGGACAACATATAACCAACTGCAGGAATTATTATATTATAGCTTTAATCTGGTTTATTAAGCTCTTCTCTAGACAATTTATTTTTCTGTATTAGAATGCCAGTATTCTCATACTTGGTATTATGTTCAAGCTATTCTGTTTGTTTAGAAATTTCATACAGGGCATATTTTATTGTATGATTTTATTTAACCCAAATTATATTGCAGCCAGTGGCTACAAATGTGACTCTTTTTGTTTTTAGTGTATTTGCCAGTTCAACAACATTCTGCTTATTCTCTCTTGAAATCCTGATTTTCTAATTCAGAAGCCCAGGCACTAGGTGAACTTTCAAGGCTGCAAACACTGGATCCCTTTTTTTGAAACTCAGAAATCAGAATTAACAGTTTTGTCATTGAGATCCTAATGCTATAATGTGCCCCTTAGTCCTGGATTGGATCAGCAATGGACAGTGTATAGAAGAGGGCACTCAATGCCGTTTGGCTTAGGCTGGTCTTTTTGTCTCTAACCTTGTCCTCTACTGCAAGCAGGTTCCCCGGGATGTACATTCTGAGGTGGAGACTTTTGTGCAGGAAGTTTATTGAGAAGTGCTCTTGGAAACAATACCTATGGGAGTAAGGCAGTCTTGGCAGAGGGAGAATGTGAGCTGTAACACAGTCACAATAAAGGCCTCAGCCACTCCAGTGGGAGTGCTCTGGAGCTGGGATAGCCATTCAGAATTGTTCTAATTTGGGGCAAGAGGAGTGGGCCTTTATATCCTCATACTGATAGTCATGGTCCAGGCTGCCCCCAGGATCAGAGCATGAGGCTTTGTGGTAGGAAAGGTGAACCCATCCCCAGAATATGTCTATTAGAGGCAAGATTAAATCATCCTTCTCCAGGATTGAAAGGGTACAATAGACTCAACTTGCCCCAAAGTGTCTGGTTGATTGTCTCAGGATGGTGTTGTATCGGGCCGTCATTGGCATGCTGGACACTCAGCAGCAGCAGTTGACACATTGGTCTTAGTTACCTCCACCCCTGCCATCACTGACATTCTCTTCATATACCCGTTGAGTCAGCCCTGAGGTGGTGATGAGAGACCAGCTGATCACCAGCTGGCTGAGGCATTCTGTTCACTTGGATGTTTGCTATCTCTTTGTAGTAGATGTTTTCTGGTGGACACTAACCTCTGATCCAGTGACCCTCACTTTGTACCCACTCCATACATGCATCCACATGCCTCTTCCTCTGACCTCCCAATTGTTTTCCTGCTATACTCTTCCTCAACCAGCTGAGCATTTTTTCACCTCCCATGAGTCCATATATGTTCTGACTTTAGGCTTCCTCCTGCCTCCTGCAAAGTAGATGGTGAGGTGTGGTGCCCAAGGATGTCATGACGAGGATGTCACTCACTGCTGCCTTTCAGGGCTGCCATAAGTAGGGCTGTAATGTGGCAGCAGTCCCTTTTTGGCTTTGTACTGATAATACAAAACTGACCAACATGCAAACCAGGCTTGGTCCTTGTTTCTCCTCAGTAAGCTGATCTCAAATATTCCCTTGGCCCCAGTGTGGCTACAGGTGTGAGCTGAAGAAGAGACATTGATGCAACAATGGGGATGACATATTCATGTCACCCTCATGTGAAGCTCACAAGTTCCCTGTGGCCATGCTCATGCCTGATCCCTTAGTACCATTTTCTTTTACAGTGGATTGCTGATGGATCTGCCTGGCCTCATGAGTTGGTGGATCTGACAGAGCCAGATCATCAAAGGCAGTTTTGGCTGCATGGACATCTGTTTGGCTATGTTCAGGCACTCTGTCTCTCTCAGGGCCAGTAGTGCACCAACAGCTGTTTTTCAAAAGACATTAGTGTCTGCCATAGAAGGTGGGGCTTTGCTTTAGAACTTTAGCAGTATAATATGATTCTCCTATAAGGACTTGTTGCAAATACTACAGGTATCTTTTTTTTTTCACCACAAATACTTCTAATAGCATAGAATTTCTTGAGTTGTATAGCCTACCTGGCAGGGCCCCTGCACCACAATGTTGAGCTGAGAGGCGGTCACAGCAAAGGCCTCAGCCAATCCCATGGGAATTCTGTAGTGGGAGGCTCCTCAGAGTTGTTGCAAATCAAGGTGAGGGGACTAGGTCCTTAGATTCTTGCATCAACCAACCATTGCATGTGGACTGCCTCCAGAAAGGGGGCATAATATCTGCTAAGGTGATTCTCATTACCCAGAGTGAGCCTTATCTGAGAGTTGTCAGCTGCTTCTTGTACTCTCCTGTCCTTAAATAATCCAAAAGAAGGTGAGAAGGAAGGAAAAGGAATATAGAAAAGGTAACACAGGAGCTTGATAAAATGGCAGATCCAAACATAAATATATCAGTAATTATGTTAAATGTAAATGGCAAGATGTTCTAATAAAAAACATATATTGTCAGATTGGAATCAAAATAGCTAAGTATATGATAGCTAACATGATGTACAGCTAAAGCATAAGGATATAAATTCCTGTTTATAAAAAGATGGGGAAAAGGGACCATACTTACTCTCTCTCCTAAAAGAAAAACAAAAAACCAAAAGTCCAAACAAAATATATGAAGCCATGGTTCTGAAGAACTGAATGGAGTAATGGAGAAAGGAAACACATGAACGGAGCCCTCTGATTACCCTAGCTAACTACCTGGAGAAAGTTTCCTAAGATACAGGGGCAGGTGGGGGAAGCCAGGTAGAGCCGAGCAGTCTCTTTTTTGAGGAGACAGAGCTGGGAACCTGAGGAAGCTGAGGTAGCTAGATTTTGCAAGGCAGAGTACTGGAGAGAAGGGAGCCACACAGAAAGGAATTTACAGAGGGTCTCCATTTATTATTTAGCTTAGTACAGATCAGCCTGTGTGTGAGAGAAAAGCACCTGAGGCCGAGGAAAGAGAACTACCTGAAAGGATTAGAGGGAACAATCAGGGGACTTGGAACAGTGGCTGTTCCCATAAGCAAAGTGGAATACTTCATATATCACAAGATATTAGGTAGAATACTCAGGATGGCTTTGCCTCAGTGAGGATAAATTAACCCTAGACTAAATGCTGTTTTGGTCCTAACTAAGGAAATTTAAGAGCAATTTAAGGGATCAAATTGTACCTAAGAAATTAAACTGTGTCCTGTAACAAAGCACAAAATATAGGAATACAAAAATGCCTAGCACTCAACAATCACATTGTCTGGCATTTGGTCAAAAGTTACCCAGTGCTCAAAGTAAAACAATAAGACCCATAATGAGGAGGAAAAAAAAACAACCAATCCAATCCATCAACCAATGAATCAAAATTGACCCCAAAATAACAGATGATATAGTGAGCAAAGAACATTAAACTAGTTATGATTGTATTTGATATTTTTAAGAATGTAGAAAAAAGACTGAACATGTTAAGTAGAGACATGAAAGATATAGAAGACCCAAACTGAACTTTTAGAAATAAAAACTATAATATCTGAGATGAGAAATAAGATTGACAAGATTAGTAACTAATAGGAATTAATCCTAACCAAGTAGGATTAATAACAGATTACATTACAGAATAAGAGAGTAGTGAATTTGAAGACAATAGAAAGTATTCAAAAAGAAACGTAAGGAGAAAAAAGACTGCAGGGGAAAGAAAGGAACTCTCTGAAAATCCAGTGTATGGGATGAAATAATGGCTGAATATTTTCCAAATTTGATGACTATAAACGGACACATTCAAAAACACCAATAAACTTCAAGCACAAGAAACATGAAGAAACAACATTAAGTCTAATCTGCTTAAAGCCAGTGATATAGAAACCTTAAAAGCAGCAGAAAAAAGGTGCATCATGTACAAAGGAACGATGATAAGGATGACAGTGTATTTCTTGTACTCTAGTTATGCAAGCTACAATGCAGTAGAGCCACAGCTTCAGAGTACTGGAAGGGGGAAACGAACCTAGAATTCTTTGCCCATTGAAAGTATCTTTAGAAAACAAAGGTGATATAAGAACATTTTAAAGCATATTGAAGTTGAAAGAATTAATCACCAGAAGACCTGCAGTATAAGAATTATAAAAGGCAATTGTTGAAACAGAGGAAGATTATACCAGAAGAAATATGAATCTATACAAAGGAAAGAAGAACACTAAAAATTATATATAGAGAGATACATATAAACATTTTTTCTTATTTGAATCTTAAAAAGACTGTATAAAGCAACAATAATATTGTCTTGTAGGGTTAATAATATATGTAGAAGTAAAATGTATGATAATAGCACAAAGTCTTGGAGGAGAGAAATGATTATACTGTTATAATGTTCTTTTTTTTTTTTTTAAGATTTTATTTATTTATTTGACAGAGAGACAGCCAGTGAGAAAGGGAACACAAGCAGGGGGAGTGGAAGAGGAAGAAGCAGGCTCCCAGGGGAGGAGCCTGATGTGGGGCTCGAGCCCAGATTGCTGGGATCACGCCCTGAGCCGAAGGCAGATGCTTAACCGCTGTGCCACCCAGGCGCCCGTGTTATAATGTTCTTATATGAAAAGTTATGTAATATCACTTGAAGGTAGATTGTGATAAATATGTATACTAGCTATCTTAAGGCAACTACTAAAATAACATGACAAAGAGTTGCAACTAATAAGCCAATTAAAGGTATAAAATGGAATAAAAAAAATCACCAAATCCAAAAAATGGCAGAAAAGAGGAAAAGGGGAAAAGAGAAAAAAAATTGGACAAATAGGCATTCCAAGATGGCAAGGAGCAGGAGATCTAAAGTTCATCTGGTCCCAGGAATTCAGCTAGAGAACTACCAAACCATTCTGAATACCTATGAACACAACAGGAGAATGAAAAAAAGAGTAGCAGAAAATCTATGAACAGAAGAGCGACCACTTTCTGCAAGGAGGAGAAAAGATGGTGGAGGAGTCGGAGACCCTTTCTCAGCTGGTCCCCTGAGTCGAGCCGGATATCTACCAGGCCATCCTGAAAACCCACGGAATCAGCTTGAGACGAGATATATCTGGATCTCTACAAATGAACGTTTCCAGCACTGAATATTGAGGTATGAAATGGGGAGCTGTGAATCCGCGCACAGATATCAGAAGATAAACGGAAGGTGGAAGGAGCTGACGTGCTCGGGTGAAGGGAAGCAGTAGCCACTTGCACTGGGGAGCGGGCCAGACTCCCGGACCGGCACCCGCGAGGAAGCAGACTGAGACCGTGAGCCTGGGAACGCGCACAACCAGACTGAAAACCAGTGCTCCAGAGCGCTCACTGGAACCAGACTAAAACCGGGAGCTCGGGAGTGGGCGCGCATCCAAACTGAAAACCGGAGCCCCGGAGCGCTCACTGGAACCGGACTGATACCAGGAGCTCGGGAGCGTGTGCGCGACCAGATTGAAAACCGGTGCTGTGGAGTGCACACAAACCATACTGAAACAGGGAGCACGGGAGCACGCGCAGGAACTGGGGGTGGCTGGTGGTCTTAGAAGCACAAAGGACAGAGACATGCCAGCCCTGGAGGTGAGGGCTGGAACACCAGCTGTGGGGCTCACATGCCGGGACACTGCAGGGTTTTTAGCAGCACCGACAGAAACAGAGTAAAAGTGGCCAAGAGAGCTCAGTGGAGAGTGGACTGCGATCTCTCTGTTCTGAGACAGGGGCTAGGACATGGCTACTGCTGCTCTGACTCTCAGAAGAGCCACAGAAAACCGCCAGGGAAAGCCACCAGAGAACAAAAGCCTGGAAATACTGGCTCACATTGTGCCAATCCCCATCCCCCCTCACAGGGGACGGGCAACTCTACCCAAACAGGATTGTCTGAATATCAGCGCAGCAGGCCCCTCCCCCAGAAGGCAGGCTGAAAAATCAAGGAGCCGACATCCCTAAGATCCCTATAAAACAAGCGCACACTGCCTGTGTCCTGGTCAATAATTTGGGCTCTGGGCATCGCTGCAACCTCTCCTCATCAGAATGAGGAGGAGGAGAAAATCCCCCCAGCAAAGAAAAGATATGGATATGGATATAACCAAATTGTACGAAATGGAGTTCAGAGTAACAATGGTCAAGATGATGTGTGGGCTTGAAAAAATTATTAATGAAAATATTAATGAGCATATAGAATCTCTAAGGGCAGAAATGAGAGTGACCTGGCAGAAATTAAAAATGCTATGAATCAAATGCAGTCTAAACTAGACGCTCTGATGGCCAGGGTAAATGAGGCAGAAGAACAAATTAGTGAATTAGAGGACGGGATGGTAGAAGAGAAAGTTAAAATAGAAACTTGGCTCAAAAAAATCCAATCTCAAGAATGTAGGTTACAGGAGATTACTGACGCAATGAAACGCTCCAACGTCAGAATCATCGGCATCCCCGAGGGGGTGGAGAGAGAGGTCTAGAAGAGATATTTGAATAAATTGTAGCTGAGAACTTCCCTAATCTAGCAAGGGAAACAAGCATTCATGTCCAAGAAGCAGAGAGGACCCCTCCCAAGGTCAATGAGACTAGACTACACCATGTCACGTCATAGTGCAATTCGCAAATATTAGATCCAAGGATACAGTATTGAAAGCGGCCAGGGGGAAGAAAATCCTTACATACAGAGGGAAAAATATCAGAATAACGTCAGACCTATCTACACAGACCTGGAAGGCTAGGAAGGGTTGGCAGGGTATTTTCAGAGCTCTATTTGAGAAGAACATGCAGCCAGGGATCCTTTATCAGCAAGGCTGTCGTTCAGAATTGATGGAGAGATAAGGACCTTTCAGGAGTGGCAGAAACTGAAGGAAATCATAACCACCAAACCAGCCCTACATGAGATATTGAGGGGGGTTCTATGAAAGTAAAAAGGCCCCAAGAGTGATACAGAACAGAAATTTACAATCTGCAGAAACAAAGACTTCACAGGCAAAATGACCTCATTAAAATCCTATCTCTCAATAATCACTCTCAATGTGAATGGCCTAAATGCTCCCATAAAATTCCACAGGGTGGCAGATTGGATAAAAAGACATGACCCATCCATTTGCTGTCTACAAGAGACTCATCTTGAATCTAAAGTGAAGGGATGGAACCATTTTTCATGCCAATGGACCTAAAAGAAAGCTGGGGTAGCAATTCTCATATCAGACAGATTAGATTTTAAACTAAAGACTGTAGTTAGAGATACAAAGGACACTATATTATTCTTAAAGGATGTATCCAACAAGTGGATATGACAATTATAAATATCTACACCCCCAACAGGGGAGCAGCAAGATACACAAGCCAACTCTTAACAGAATAAAGAGACATATAGACAATAATACGTTAATAGTAGGAGATCAACACTCCGCTTTCAGCAATAGACAGATCACCTAAGCAGATAATCAAGAAAGAAACAAGAGCTTTGAATGCTATACTAGACCAGATGGACCTCATAGATATATAGAGAACACTACACCCCAGAACAACAGAATACTCATTCTTTTCGAATGCACATGGAACTTTCTCCAGAATAGACCATATACTGGGTCACAAAACAGGTCTCAACTGATACCAAAAGACTGAGATTATTCCCTGCATATTCTCAGACCACAGTGCTTTGCAACTGGAACTCGATCACAAGGAAAAATTTGGAAGAAACTCAAACACTTGGAAACTAAGAAACATCTTGTTCAGGAATGATTGGGTAAACCAGGAAAGTAAAAATCAATTTAAACAATTTCTGGAGACCAATGAGAATGAAAACACATCGGTCCAAAATCTATGGGACACTGCACAGGTGGTCCTAAGGCGAAAATACATAGCCATCCAAGCCTCACTCAGAAGAATAGAAAAATCTAAATTGCAGTTTTTATATTCTAACCTCAAGAAGCTGGAACAGCAACAGAGGAACAGGCCTAACCCACGCACGAGAAGGCAGGTGATCAAGATTAGAGCAGAGATCAATGAATTAGAATCCAGGAGCACAGTAGAGCAGATCAACAGGACTAAAGCTGGTTCTTTGAAAGAATAAATAAGATCGATAAGCCACTGGCCAGATTTATTCAAAAGAATAGAGAAAGGACCCAAATTAATAAAATTATGAATGTAAGGGGAGAGATCACAACCAACACCAATGAAATAGGAAGGATCATTAGAAACTTTTATCAACAGCTTTATGCCAATAAATTAAACAACCTGGAAGAAATGGATGCCTTCCTGGAAACCTATAAACTACCAAGAGTGAAACAGGAAGAAATTATTTAAACAGACCGATTAATTATGAAGAGATTGAAGCAGTGATCAAAAACCTCCCAAAAACAAGATCCAGGGCCTGACGGATTCCCTGGAGAATTCTACCAAACATTCAAAGAAGAAATCATACCTATCCTCCTGAAGCAGTTTCAAAAAATAGAAACAGAAGGAAAATTACCAAACTCATTCTATGAGGCCAGTATTACCTTTTCCCCAAACCAGGCAAAGACCCCATCAAAAAGGAGAATTACAGACCGATATCCCTGATAAACATGGATGCCAAAATTCTCAACAAGATCCTGGCTAATAAGATCCAACAGTACATTAAAAGGATTATCCATCACAACCAAGTGGGATTCATCCCTGGGATGCAAGGGTGGTTCAACATTCGCAAATCGATCAGTGTGATAGATCATATCAACAAGAAAAGAGTCAAGAACCATATGACCCTCTCAATAGGTGCAGAAAAAGCATTTGACAAAATACAGCATCCTTTCCTGATTAAAACCCTTCAGAGTGTAAGGATAGACGGTACATTCCTCAATTTCATAAAAACCATCTAGGAAAAGCCTACAGCGAATATCATTCTCAATGGGGAAAAGCTGAAAGCCTTTCCCTTAAGATCAGGAACATGACAAGGATGCCCACTCTCACCATTATTATTCAGCATAGTACTAGAAGTCTCTGCAACACCAATCAGAGAACAAAAAGGGATAAAAGTATCCAAATCTGCAAAGAAGAAGTCAATCTGTCTCTCTTCGCAGATGACATGATCCTCTATATGGAAAACCCAAAAGATTCCACCCCGAAACTACTGGAACTTATAGAGCAATTCAGTAATGTGACAGGTTACAAAATCAATGCTCAGAAATCAGTTGCATTTCTATACACGAACAATGAGACTGAAGAAAGAGAAATTAGGGAATCCATCCCATTTACAATAGCACCAAAAATCATAGGTTATCTTGGAATTAACTTAACCAGAGACGTAAAGGACCTATATTCTAGAAACTACAAATCAATCTTGAAAGACATTGAGGAAGACACAAAAAGATGGAAAAACATTACTTGCTCATGAATCGGAAGAATAAACATAGTTAAAATGTCTATGCTACCCAGAGCAATCTACGCTTTCAATGACATTTATCAAAGACCTGGAACAAAAAGCCCTTAAATTTGTGTGGAACCAGAAAAGGCCCCGAATCGCCAAGGAATTGTTGAAAAGGAAAGACAAAGCTGGGGGCATCACAATGCCGGATTTCGAGCTGTACTACAAAGCTGTGATCACAAAGACAGCATGGTACTGGCACAAAAACAGACACATAGACCAATGGAACAGAATAGAGAACCCAGAAATGGACCCTCAGCAATTTGGGTAGCTAATCTTTGATAAAGCAGGAAAAAACATCCGGTGGAAAAAAGACAGTCTCTTCAATAAATGGTCCTGGGAAAATTGGGCAGCTACATGCAAAAGAATGAAACTTGACCACTCTCTCACACCATACACAAAGATAAACTCCAAATGGATGAAAGACCTCGATGTGAGACAGGAATCCATCAAAATCCTAGAGGAGAACATAGGCTGCAACCTCTTTGACATCAACCACAACAACTTTATTCATGACACATCTCCAAAGGCAAGAGAAAGAAAAGAAAAAATGAACTTGTGGGACTTCATCAAGATCAAAAGCTTCTGCACATCCAAGGAAATAGTCAAAAAAACTAAGAGGCAGCCCATGGAATGGGAGAATATATTTGCAAATGACACTACAGATAAAAGACTGGTATCCAAGATCTACAAAGAATTTCTCAAGCTCAATACGCAAGAAACAAATAAACAAATCATAAAATGGGCAGAAGATATGAACAGACACTTTTCCAATGCAGACATACAAATGGCTAACAGACACATGAAAAAATATTCAAAATCATTAGTCATCAGGAAAATTCAAATCAGAACCACACTGAGATACCACCTTACGCCAGTTAGAATGGCAAAAATTGACAAGGCAGGAAACAAGAAATGTTGGAGAGGATGTGGAGAAAGGGGATCCTTCCTACACTGTTGGTGGGAATGCAAGTTGGTACAGCCACTCTGGAAAACAGTGTGGAGGTCCCTTAAAAAGTTAAAAATTGATCTACCATATGATCCAGCAATTGCACTACTGGGTATTTACCCCATAGATATAGACGTAGTGAAGAGAAGGGCCACATGCACCCCAATGTTCATCACAGCATTGTCCACAATAGCTAAATCATGGAAGGAGCCGAGATGCTTTCAACAGATGACTGGATTAAGAAGATGTGGTGCATATATACAATGGAATATTACTCAGCCATCAAAAAGAATGATTTCTCATTATTTGCATCAACATGGACAGGACTGGAGGAGATAATGCTAAGTTAAATAAGTCAAGCTGAGAAAGACAATCGTCATATGGTTTCTCTCATTTATGGAACATAAGAAGTAGGAAGATCGGTAGGAGAAGAAAGGGATAAAGAAAGGGGGGTAATCAGAAGGGGGAATGAAGCATGAGAGACTATGGACTCTGGGAAACAAACTGAGGGATTCAGAGGGAGGGGAGTGGGGGAATGGGATAGGCTGGTGATGGGTATTAAGGAGGGCACGTATTTCATGGTGCACTGGGTGTTATGCGCAAGTAATGAATCATGGAACTTTACATCAAAAACTAAGGATATACTCTATGGTGACTAACATAACATAATAAAAAAATGTTATTATAAAAAAAAGGACCCATCTTTTTGATTGGATGTCCTTTGCTCACTCATTCATTTCTGCTGAGTCAGGGGGAGCTCCCTACTATGCTGGTGGTAACCTCTAACAAGGTCATGTTACCCTGATTCAGCCACTATTACTCTTTCTTTTAGCTTTTTCCTTCTTTCGTTACTGTTTTATAGTCAAGTTGATAGATTCTTCATCTATAATTAATTGAAAAAATTTCAATCCTTCATTGCCTAAAAAAAAGTTCATTGCTCTTCTATATTTTTCCTTTTTTCCTTATAGAAGCGTGGCTAGCTTGTGTAGATGCATAGTGCTATTCTGCTTTTCCACTCTTATTGTCAACGTTGATGGGTAAGGTGAGCTCTGGGCTGTGAGGGCAAGACTGCAGAGAATGAGAGTGACTTCAGTGGAAGCTCATTCTTTTCTGGACCAAACTGGTATCATTGGATGTACTTCATTTCAGGCTCACCTCATATGATGCTGTGCATTAATCTTTGAGTTCTGCTCACATCTCTTACTTTCACTCTCTTTCTATTTTGGGATTATTTCAGATGTGTATATGTGTTTTTATGTGGGTGTGTGAGTATGTATACATATGCATGAGCATGGCTGTGAATTTTAAGGACAGGTAGTTGTGAAAGTAGCTCCACTGGCATCATTATTTACCCCTTGTCTGAGTCACCATGGATGGTAGGACTTATGTCCAACTCTTGTCACATGTTTATTATACCCTGTAAATGTGGGCTGCCTCTTCCTTGCATCGGCGCAACTTCAGAAGGCCACAGTGGTGAAGCAGGTGCATAAGGCCTTCTGTGCATGGGCCTCTCTTCTTACTAGAAATTATGGGACTGTCCAAGTTTCAGGTTCTAAAAGTTTAGTACTTGGATCACTCAATTTGGAGATGGTTAATGTTAGTTAATTGAGGAAAAATTACTTCAATGTAAGTTGATTTGTGTTGCTCACCTCCCCTTACTAGTGATACTATATGTCTTCTTTCACCATTCTGTCTGTTTTAATGTTTCTGAAAAGGGTCAAATGACACATATTTATCTTCAATTCTTGCCAAGTTTATTTAAACTTGTAGAAATGAAATTATGTAGAATAGTCTTACAGGGTCAGTTTTAGTGCTATCTGAATGCCATTGAGGGGAAGGAGAAGAGAGTGTAATTCTGGAGAGTGTTCAAGGATAAGCATTTAGTGAGTTTCCATTATAGATGCACAGTAGAACCCAAATATACCCGGTGCTCCTGACATCTTGAGTTCTGTATAAAATTAAATCTAGACATGAACAAAATTGAAAAACCTTTAGCTAGGTTGACCAAGAAAAATGGTATGAAGACTCACATTGCCAAAATCAGGAATAAAGTCAGGGACATTATTACTTACCTTAGAGAAATAAAAGGGATTATAAGTGATTCCTATGCCAACACATTAGATAACCTAGACAAATTCCTAGGAAGACTGAACTACCAAAACAAGAAGAAATGGAAATCTAAATAGGCTTACAACAAGTAAAGACACCAAGTTAGTAAAAAAAAAAAAAAAAACAAAAAACACTTCCTACAAAGAAAAACCTAGGCCCAGGTGGCTTCACTGAAGAATTCTACCAAACATTTCAGAAGAATTCATACCAGGGGCGCCTGGGTAGCGCAGTCGTTAAGCGTCTGCCTTCGGCTCAGGGCGTGATCCCAGCGTTCTGGGATGGAGCCCCACATCAGGCTCCTCTGCTGGAAGCCTGCTTCTCCCTCTCCCACTCCCCCTGCTTGTGTTCCCTCTCTCGCTGGCTGTCGCTCTCTGTCAAATAAATAAATAAAATCTTAAAAAAAAAAAAAAGAATTCATACCAGTTCTTCACAAAGTCTTCCAAAAAACAGAAGAAAACACTTCTCACTCATTTTATGAGGCCAGTATTACCCTGATACCAAAACTAAACAAAGACATACAAAAACTACGGGGCAATATCTCTTATGAATATGGATGAAAAATCTTTGGGATATTACTACCAAACCAAATCCAGTACATTTAAAAGGATTATATATCATGACTAAGTGGGATTTATCCCAGAAAAGCAAGGCCGGTTCAATATAGAAAAATCAAAGTAATACATCATAGTAATAGAATAGAGGACAAAATCCGTAGCCTATCTCAATAGAAGCAGAAGCATTTATCAATCTGACATCCCTTCATGATAAAAATATTCAACATATCAGGAACAGAAGGGAATTTCCTCAGCCTGGTAACAGGCGTTTATAAGAACCTGCAGCTAACATTGTACTTAATGGTGAAAGACTGACTGCTGTCTGAGATGAGGAACAAGATAAGGATCTCAGCTCTGACCACTGCCTTCATCATTGTAGTGGAGGGTCTAGCCAGGGCAGTTAGGCAAGAGAAAGAAATAAAAGGCATTGAAATTGAAAGGAAGGAAATAAAACTATTCCTATTTCAGATGACATGATCTTGTATATAAAAAATTGTGAGCAATCTACACACATAACTCTTAGAGTTATTTTGAGTTCAGCAAAAATTAGTTATACATAGCTAATTGACTTCTATTCCGCATGGAACATGAATCTGTGAAAATTCCCAGAGTCCTTATGTATTTATGGTCATTTCTGCTCTGGGGCCTGCTTTCAGTAGATCTGTGTTCCAAATACCATTGACCTAGATACCTCACTAACTTTCTTGATCAGTTTCTATTCTACATGTCACTTACACAAAAGCATCCTTAAGCAAGTAGGTTTTTGTTTTTTTGAGTGGGAGAAAATGCGAAGGGCTTAATAAAAGAAGGATCTATAGCCCAGCGATGCAAACCAATTGAACGTCAGTCATGCTCTTTCTAAAGATGTCTCTTGGCTGCTCCTTATCAGGCTGCTCAGTTATCCTTGTCTCATCCTGAGCCTCCTCTTCTCTCCCTCCCTCCCAGGGGAAAGCCAAATCAACCCAAGCAAAGAACTAGAATACAAAAAAAAGTTGAAGAAGCTTAATCATCTTTGGTGGTTAATTGAGTCACTGATGATGCACCAGCTTAAAGCTTTCATCTTAGACTCTAAAGGGCTTGTAACAGAATGGAATAAGAAAAATTCTGGTGCCAAAGATTATTACAATTTTCACTTCATGGCACCTGATTTCAAAGCAGGTAAAGATGTATTCTTGACAAAAGTTTCATTCTTGAAAGAAAATATTTTTTAAAAATTTTATTATTTGAGAGAGAGAGAGAGAGTATGAGCAGTGGGGAGGGGAAAAGGGAGAAGGAGAAGCAGGATCCCTCCTGATACCGGGTCTTGGTCCCAGGACCCTGGGATCATGACCTAAGCCAAAGGCAGATGCTTCACTGACTGAGCCATCCAGGCACCCCTTATTCTTGAAAATTTTATCTAAAGAAAGACATATACATCTCAAAAGCTTATTAGAAGAAATCTCAGAAACAATTTCTTGCTTCACATTTCAGTTTGCTAGAGTTGACACGTTTATCTGTTTGAAGGCTGAAGCATTTGGTAGAATATCATTAATTTGATCAGTGAAAACATAAATTTGTATGCCATTCAATGCACACATGCATGCACATCACTACCCTTAGTTAAACATTGTGTATATAACAGTAAGTATGCATTTTTTGGTGGGTGAGTGATAATGTATAGATTACTGAAAGACTTTTGTGGAGGATATGAAGTGAACTGAGTTTGAGTGTGGGGGCAAAGATGAGTAGGTGGGGAACTTGGAGGAACATGTGGTGGTGAGTATGGCGGTTGGGGGGAGGGGATTGCATGTCCAAGAAAAAAATCTGTCCATTTGTTGCCTCATTTATTCAACAAATATTTACTGAATGGTATATATGCAAGGCAATATTGTAAGTCCTGAGTGAGGGGAGGGAAAGCTGAGGGTAGGAAAGCTAATCAGATCATTGTAAGGTCTTGGTCATTTCCAGTCTCAGATTCTTTTGCCACATTTACTATACAGCCAGGGCAAGCACAGGCAAGAGGGCATAAGCAGAAGTCAGGGTTATGGTAAAGCTGTAGTTCTAGGGAGAGCTATCAGATGGTGGGAGGTCAGCTGCTTAGATGTCCACTGATGTGGAGAACAAATGCAAAAGAAATGTAGAAAAAAATTAAATTGCCTTACAGCTTGCTGCCCGTTGACAAGTACTTGGGACAGGCAGAGTGACTTTCCTGCAGGAACTCAACTGCCTCGGTGTTAATACTTGGCTAGAGGCAAAAGGCAACCTTAGTTTGACATTAGCCTGACCTCCAGGATCCTTTAAGTCTTCTTGAACATATAAAAATCCCTTTGGAAACTTCCTTTATCTCTACCCCCTGCCCCCCAAGATACATGTTAGCAGTCATCCTCCAAGCATATGGCCCACTGATATACATCTGAAGGGTCTCATGACTAAGGTTTCACTAGACAGCGGTAAATGATCCCTCAAAGTCCTGGAAACCTGCTTGCAGATTCCTTAGAGACTTAGATTATCCCTAATCCTCCTTCCAACTTGAAAATATATCATCAGTCACCCATCACAACCCCAGTGCAACTCTTTCTGGCCACAGGTCCTGTCCTTGTGCTTTAATAAAACCACCCTTTTTGCACTGAAGATGTCTCAAGAATTCTTTCTTGACTGTTCACTCCTGAACCCCCAAATTATATCACATGAGCCGTGATCTGAAGTTTGAGGTGAAGCTATTGAGGTGAATCTGCAAGGTTTAGATCAATATCTCAGAGAAATGCTTTGTTACCAACGCAGGTTGCCTGCAAGAGCGACAAAGAGCTGGTTCTCAAAGGACCAATAGTGCCCTGGGGGTTGTTTCAATACTCTTGAAACCTAACGTGTTGAATTGCTTCCCCAAATGCTTTTGTTTTTCAGGCTGCCTGCTGAGAAGTTCTATTGCTTCTGAATAGGGACAAACGCAAAGTGGAATAAATAATTTTGGGTGGGAGTAAGGAGGATACAGATAATTAAATGCAGAACAAGGATTGCTACATCTATTAAATTCTTTGGCTTCAGGGGATTTCAAAAAATAAAAGGGTGGTTTTTAGTACGATTTTCCCAAGGAAAGAATTGGCAGTAATTTAATCATGTTCTGAAATCTCAATTTTATTTATTTATTTATTTATTTATTTATTTATTTATTTATTTATTTTATTTTTTTAAAGATTTTATTTATTTATTCGACAGAGACAGAGACAGCCAGCGAGAGAGGGAACACAAGCAGGGGGAGTGGGAGAGGAGGAAGCAGGCTCATAGCGGAGGAGCCTGATGTGGGGCTCGATCCCACAACGCCGGGATCACGCCCTGAGCCAAAGGCAGACACTTAACCGCTGTGCCACCCAGGCGCCCCTGAAATCTCAATTTTAACCCAGTCATCAGACATCAGACTAATTTTAACAAATCCATTTATTAAATATAAACAAATGGTTTTTAAACACCATTCTACACTTAAAAAACGAAAACCCAAACATGGGCTCCTTAGAGGCTTGGAGAATGGTTTACACACTTTTATTTTATTTCAGGTAGGCTCCATGATGGGCAAAAGAGGGGCTGAACTCACAACTCTGAGATGGAGACCTGAGCTGAAATCAAGAGTTGGACAGTTAACCGACTGAGCCACCGATGTGCCTCACACTTTCACACACTTATAAAACAACATAAATGGATTTATTCTAAATGTTATATTCTGCTTTGTTTTTTCTTTTACCTAATGAATTGGGTTATTTACATTTCCATGTCAGTACATATAGGTGCACCCCATTTGTACGTGGCTGCACTGACATTACCTTGACCTCTCAGACTATTCATTGATTCACCTTCAGGCCAATTTTTGTTTCCACCATTACTGACAATGCTGCAAAGAATGCTTTTGTACATATATCTTTATGCCGATGTGTGGATGACATTGGTTTTTCTCTGAGTGTCATGAGCAGCCACTGCAGGGTCCTGAGCTAAGAAGGGCATGCACAGAAGTAAATTTTATTGTGACCACTTTGGCTGCAGTGTGGAGAAAAGACAGGACTAAGAAGAGATGTGGAGGTTCTGGGGAAATCTCTGCAGCCTCCCTGGAGGGGGTCACCATGGCACTCACATGTCTGAGGAAAGAGACTTAACACCAAGATGGGTGCCCCTTCCTCAGTTCCAAATTGTGCAGGACTCAGTCTGTGTATTTTTCTGTCTAGAGGGTCCTAGGATGCTATAAACAGAACAGAACTCTGGAGTGCCACAGACAGTGGAAATTTGCAAGTGGCTTTCCTCTCGACTGGGGAAAAATTATTCCATTCCGTATTTTCAGCTAAAGATTAGTTTGAACAACAGCTGGCCTTCCCTTGTTAATATCTTCAAGCTGTGGGAGCAACTTGCTGCCCAAGCAGTTTCTCACGGAGGCCCAACCTTTGGGCTCCCACACTGATACCTTTCCTGTGGCCCTGACAGGGGCAGATAGCTCGCACACATCACTAATGCTGCATTGTGGAGCCCTGTGCTCCCCAGGTGCTGTATATTTTATAAAAAGAGTGGTATTTTTGCAACTAATGAATCATCGAACTTTACATCAGAAACCAGGGATGTACTGTGTGGTGACTAACATAATGTAATAAAAAAACATTTAAAAAAGTGGTATTTTTTAGAATTAATGAATACCATGTTGGTGTCTTTTTGTTTCCTAATGGGAGTCACAAGAAATATGGCCTAAAAATGTCAAGACACAAGGTTAACTTTGACAAGGAAATAGCAGTTGTGCATAGAAGCTAAGACCTCTTACATGTCAGGGAAGGCAGAGCTATGAGGGCTGCTCGAGCCGTTATTTATAGTGTCCAGCATGTGCACAAACCTGAAATGCCGTCTGCCAAATGAAGAACAGGACAAACCTTTCTCTGGGAAGCTTTTTCTAAGCTGAAGGCCCAGGCTAGGACAGCATGCTCTCCTTAATACAGAGAGTTTACAGGCGGGACGTGAAGTGGTGGGTGGTCTCCGTGGAGGAGAGTCTGTACGGATATTTATTTGAAGACTGGCGGAGTCCTGTCCTTCACGTGCGGACACTGAGACATTTAATGAAGGTGACTCTGGGAAGCCTGAGGTTTAATTTTCCCCGGTTTGGTCGCTAGGAGGAGCACGGACATAGCGACCCACGTTTTCTGAAATCCTGGTCAGTTTCAGGAATTACACTTGGAAGGTTTAAGCTGGGTAAAGTCTCAGCTCCAAAGTTTTCCTTCATCCTTGGGCGACTGTTTCATTTGGTGTGAGAGCTCCCTGAGGCTACAATACGGAATGTGCCGAAACCATGGAGGACAGCGCTGTGAGATTTTGCTTTCTGCTCTCATTGCCAGCCGCATGGCAGTGACGGAATTCACTAGGAATCAGTTAAACTTTGGATCAGTTTCAGATGCTTTCAGGGCACCTGTTTCCCACATCTAGAATATTTCTGCATTTCCTCTTGGGCATGTTCAGAAGAATAAGAAAACACAGAAATCTTAGGAACGGGTTTCAATATACCTGAATGAAATATGCCTCATTCTTATTAATAACTTTCTTTGTTCGTGTAAATATTTTAGGGTACTATTTTTTTAAAACTGAGTTTTATCAAATGTGGAAATGCATTTTTTTTTTCTATGTGCTTGGCCTTTCTTAGGCTTGAACTATTTTGAGACTGCGAAGAATAAAAGTGGTTTGTTAGGGTGGTGGGCTGGAAAGTGAATTAACACTTGCTCTCATTAATGTTGGTGTGGTTTTATTAAGGCGACACTAATAATACTAATAGCTTGAGAAATTTATTTTTTCTTCAATTTCAAAATCGAGTTCTTTTTCTTGGCTTTATCTGGTAAGAGTGTCAATCATTTCTCCATATTCTCCACTCCCCATTCTCCATGTCACTGGTAACATTTTTAATTTAATACTTAGCCAAAGATGTCTAATTAGAAAAATGTTACTTTTATTGCATAACAAGTGACTTGAGATTTTTCTGCACTTGGTATTAATGAATATTAAGTTCTGTTTGCCTTTAATATGAAGTTGTATTGTACTGCAATTATAGTTGATAGAGGAGATACTATTTGAACAATAAATTTAATCATTTTTTCAAATCTTGTATGGTATTGCATTCATTCACAGATTTGTTTTTGTTTAGAAAAGTGACAATATTCTTATATATTGAAAATATACTTTTTAAAGATTTTATTCATTTATTTGCCAGAGAGAGAGAGTGCACAAGTGTGGGGGAGTGTCAGGCAAATGGGAGAAGCAGGCTCTCCTTCGAGCAGAGAGCCCCACACAGGACTTGATTCCAAGACCCTGGGATCATGACTTGAGCCGAGCGGAGATGCTTAACCAACTGAGCCACCCAGGCAGCCCTGTTTAAAATATTTAAATGTGATTAAAAAATAAGACATTATTTTCCAAATTACCATCAAAATTAGCACTGTGGAATATTAAAGTAATCAATATATAGGACTTTATGATTTCAGGGATTTCTTTTATGAGCTAGATAGGAGGTATTTGTGCTCTTCTGAAATATTTTATAGTATCTAACAAACTCAAACATTTTATTTATTGTTATTATTATTATTTTAAAGATTTTATTTATTTATTTGACAGAGAGAGACAGTGAGAGACAACATAAGCAGGGGAAGCAGGAGAGAGAGAAGCAGTCTCCCCGCTGAGCAGGGAGTCTGACATGGGGCTCAATCTCAGGGCCCTTGGTTGCTGACCTGAGCTGAAGGCAGACGCTTAATGACTGAGCCACCCAGGCACCCCTTATTTATTATTATTTTTTTAATTTTAATTTTTTTTATTATGTTAGTCACCATATAGTACATCCCTGGTTTCCGATGTAAAGCTCGATGCTTCATTAGTTGCCTATAACACCCAGTGCACCATGCAATACGGGCCCTCCTTACTACCCATCACCAGCCTATCCCATTCCCTACCCCCTCCCCTCTGAAGCCCTCATTTTATCCCCTTTCTCCACATCCTCTCCAGCAATTGTTGTTTCTTGCCTTGTCAATTTTTGTCATTTTTTAAAATTTTTATTTCAATTCAATTTAATTGAATTATATTTTATTGTATTGTAATTACTGTATTAATAGTTTCAGAGGTAGAATTCAGTGATTCATCAGTTGCCTATAAGACCCAGTGTTCATTCCTTTAAGTGCTGCCTTAATGCCCATCACCCAGTTACACCATCTCCCCAGCCACCTCCGTCCAGCAACCTTCAGTTTGTTCCCTATAGTTAAGAGTCTCTTATGGGGGGCACCTGAGTGACTCAGTTGGTTAAGCCTCTCCCTTTGGCTCAGGTCATGATACCAGGGTCCTGGGATGGAGCACTGCATAGGGCTCCCTGCTCAGCGGAAAGCCTGCTTCTCCCTCTCCCTTCCCCTGCTGTGTTCTCTCTCTCATAAATAAGAATTAAAAATATATAAAAAACCCAAACCCAAAGCACCCCTCCAAAACAAACAAAAAAAACCCAAGACTCTCTTCTAGTTTGCCTCCCTGTTTTCCTGTTATTTTATTTTTCCTTTCTTTCTCCTATGTTCCTGTGTTTTGTTTCTTAAATTCCACATATGAGTGAAATCATACGATATTTGTCTTCTCTGACTTACTTATTTCACTTAGCATAATACCCTCCAAGTTCCATCCACATTGTTGCAAATGGCAAGATTTCATTCTTTTGGATGGCTGAGTAATAATTCCATTCTGTATAAATATCACATCTTCTTTATCCATTCATTTGTCAACGGACATCAGGGCTCTTTCCAACTTTTGGCTATTGTGGACATTGCTGCTATACACATTGGGGTGCAAATGCCCCTTTGAATCACTATGTTCGTATCCTTTGGATAAATACCTCATAGTGCAATTGATGGGTCGTAGGGTAGCTCTATTTTTAGCTTTTTGAGGAATCTCCACACTGTTTTCCAGAGTGGCTGCACCAGCTTGCATTCCCACCAATAATATAAGAGTGTTTCCCTTTCTCTGCATCCTTGCCAATATTTGTTGTTTCATGAGTTGTTCATTTTAGCCATTCTGACAGGTCTGAGGTGGTATCTCATTGTGGTTTTGATTTGTATTTCCCTGGTGCCCAGTGATGTTGAGCATCTTTTCATGTGTCTGTTGGCCATTTGTAGGTGTTCTTTGGAAAAATGTCTGTTCATGTCTTCTGGCAGTTTCTTTCTTTCTTTTCTTTTTTTTTTTTTTAAGATTTTATTTATTTATTTGACAGAGATAGCGAGAGAGGGAACACAAGCAAGGGGAGTGTGAGAGGAAGAAGCAGGCTTCCCACCGAGCAGAAAGCCCGATGCGGGGTTCGATCCCAGAACCCTGGGATCATGACCTGAGCTGAAGGCAGCTGCTTAATGGCTGAGCCACCCAGGCGCCCCTTCTGCCTATTTCTTGACTGGATTTTTTGATTTTTGACTTTTGAGTTTGATGAGATCTTTACAGATTTTGGATACTAGCCCTTTTTCTGATAAGACATTTGCAAATATCTTCTCCCATTCTATAGGTTGCCTTCTAGTTTTGTTAACTGTTTCCTTTGCTGTGCAAAAGCTTAATATCTTGATGAAGTCCTGATAGTTCATTTTTGTTACATTTCTCTTACCTTTGGAGACGTGTGTCTAGCAAGAAGTTGCTGTGGCCGAGGTCAAAAAAGTTGTTGGCTGCTTTCTACTCTAGGATTTTGACGGATTCCTGTCTCACATTTAGGTCTTTCATCGAATTTGAGTTTATTTTTCTGGTATGGTGTAAAAAGTGGTCAAGTTTCATTCTTTTGCATGTGGCTGTCCAATTTTCCAAACACGTTTGTTGAAAAGATTGTATTTTTTCCATTGGATATTCTTTCCTGCTTTGTTGAAGAGTAGTTGTCCATAGAGTTGAGGGTCCATTTCTGGGTTCTCTATTCTGTTCCATTTATCTATGTGTCTGTTTTTGTGCCAGTACCGTACTGTCTTGATGATGACAGCTTTGTAATACAGCTTGAAGTCTAGAATCTTGATGCCTCCAGTTTTGCTTTTCTTTTTCACATTCCTTTGACTATTCTTTGGGTCTTTTCTGGTTCCATACAAATTTTAGGATTGTTTGTTCCAGCTCTATGAAAAATGCTGATAGTATTTTGATAGGGATTGCATTAAATATGTAGGTTGCTTTGGGTAGCATAGACATTTTAATAATATTTGTTCTTGCAATCCCTGAGCATGGAATGTTTTTCCAATTCTTTGTGTTTTCCTCAATTTCTTTCATTCTGTAGTTTTTGGAGTACAGATCCTTTAGCTCTTTGGTTAGGTTAATTCTTAGGTATCTTACAGTTTTTGGTGCAAATGTAAATGGGATTGATTCCTTGGTTTCTCTTTCTTCTGCCTCATTGTTAGTTATAGTAACGCAACTGATTTCTGTACATTGATTATATATCCTGTGACTTTGCTGAATTCCTGTTCTAGCAGTTTTTGGGTAGAGTCTTTTGGGTTTTCCACATAGAGTATCATGGTGTCTGTGAGAGTCAGAGTTTGACTTCTTTGCCAATTTGGATGCCTTTTATTTCTTTCTGTTGTCTGATTGCTGACGCTAGGACTTTTAGTACTATGTTGAACAACAGTGGTGAGAGTGGACATCGCTGTTGCGTTCCTGACCTTAGGGAAAAAGCTCTCAGTTTTTCCCTGTTGAGGATGATATTTGCTGTGGGTTTTTCGTATATGGCTTTTATGATACTGAGGTATGTTCCCTCTATCCATACATGGCAGGGAGTTTTTATGAAGAAAGAACACATTTTGTCAAATGCTCTTTCTGCATCTATTGAGAGGATCATATTGTTCTTGTCCTTTCTTTTATTAATGTGGTGTATCACATTGAATGATTTGTGGAAATTGAACCATCCCTGCAGCTCAGGAATAAATCCCATTTGGTCGTGGTGAATAATCCTTTTGAAGAGTTGTTGGATTCTATAAGCTAGAATCTTGGTGAGGGCTTTTGCATCCATGTTCATCAGGAATATTGCTCTGTATTTCTTCATTTTGGTGTGGTCTTTTGTTTTAGGATCAAGGTAATGCTGGCCTCACAGAATGAGTTTGGAAGTTTTCCTTCCATTTCTATTTTTTATAATAATTTTTTATTATGTTAGTCACCATAAAGTACATCCCAAGTTTTTGATGTAAAGTTCCATGATTCATTACTTGTGTATAACACCCAGTGCACCATGCAATACGTACCCTCCTTAATACCCATCACCAGCCTATCCCAATCCCCCACCCCCTCCCCTCTGAAGCCCTCAGTTTGTTTCTGAGAGCCCACAGTCTCTCATGGTTCATTCCCCCTTCTGTTTACCCCCTCCCTTTCTTCTTCCCTTTCTTCTCCTACCGATCTTCTTACTTCTATTGTTCCATAAATGAGTGAAACCATATGATAATTGTCTTTCTCTTCTTGACTTATCTCACTTAGCATTATCTCCTCCAGTCCCGTCCATGTTGCTGCAAATGTTGGGTAATCGTTCTTTTGGATGGCTGAGAATATTCCATTGTATATATGGACAACATCTTCTTAATCCAGTCATCTGCTGAAGGGCATCTCGGTTCCTTCCACAATTTGGCTATTGTGAACAATGCTGCTATGAACATTGGGGTGTATATGGCCCTTCTCTTCACTACGTCTGTATCTATGGGGTAAATACCCAGTAGTGCAATTGCTGGATCACAGGGTAGATCAATTTTTAACTTTTTAAGGGACCTCCACACTGTTTTCCAGAGTGGCTGGACCAACTTGCATTCCCACCAACAATGTAAGAGGGACCCCCTTTCTCCACATCTTCTCCAACAATTGTTGTTTCTTGCCTTGTCTATTTTTGCCATTCTAAGTGGCGTAAGGTGGTATCTCAGTGTGGTTTTGATTTGAGTTTCCCTGATGGCTAATGATTTTGAATATTTTTTCATGTGTCTGTTAGCCATTTGTATGTCTTCATTGGAAAAGTGTCTGTTCATATCTTCTGCCCATTTTTTTTATTTGATTATTTGTTTCACTTGTATTGAGTTTGAGAAGTTCTTTGTAGATCTTGGATACCAGTCTTTTATCTGTAGTGTCATTTGCAAATATTTTCTCCCATTCCGTGGGCTGCCTCTTAGTTTTTTTGACTGTTTCCTTGGCTGCGCACAGCCAAGGGAACAGTCAAAAAACCATCTCTATTTTTTGAAACAGCTTCAGAGGAATAGGTATTAATTCTTCTTTAAATATTTGGTAAAATTCCACTGGGTGGCCATATGGCCCTGGACTCTTGTTTTTTGGAAGATTTTGGATTACTACTTTAATTTCCTTTCTGGTTATGGGTCTGTTCAGGTTTTCTATTTCTTCCTGTTTCAGTTTGGTAGTTTATGTGTTTCCAGGTTGCATCCATTTCTTCCAGATTGCCTAATTTGTTGGCATATAATTGTTCATAATATTCTCTTATGATTGTATTTCTTCAGTGTTGGTTATGACCTTTCCTTTTCTGTTCATGATTTTATTGACTTGGGTCCTTCCTTTTTTCTTTTAGATAAGTCTGGCTACTAGTTTATCAATCTTATTAATTCTTTCAATGAACCAGCTCCTAGGTTTGTTGACCTGTTCTACTGTTTTTTAAAAAATTTCTTTATCATTGATTCCTATCAATCTTTATTATTTCTCTCTCTTGCAGGATTTAGGCTTTATTTGCTGTTCCTTTTCCAGCTCTTCTGGTGTAAGCTAAGTTTGTGTATTTCAGTCTTTTCTTGTTTCTTGAGGAAGGCCTGTATTGCTACATACTTCCCTCTTAGTACTGCCTTTGCTGCATCCCAAAGGCTTTGAACTGTCGTGTTTTCATTTTCATTTGGTTCCATGTATTTTTAAAAAAATTCTGCTTTAATTTCCTGGTTCACCTTTTCATTCATTAATAACATGTTCTTTAACCTCCTTGTATTTGTGGTCCTTCCAGATTTTTTCCTGTGGTTGGCTTCAAGTTTTAAAGCATTGTGGTCTGAAAATATGAACGGTATAATCTTAATCTTTTTGTCCCAGTTCAGTCCTGATTTGTGACCCAGTATGTGGTCTATCCTGGAGAATGTTCCATGTGCACTTGAGAAGAGTGTATTTTGCTGCTTTAGGATGAAATGCTGGGAATATATCTATGAAGCTCATTCGGTCCAGCGTTTCATTCAAAGCCTTGTTTTCTTGTTGATCTTCTGCTTAGATGATCTGTCCGTTGATCTGCTTAGATGATCTGTCCGTTGCTGTGAGTGGGGTGTTAAAGTCCCCTACTATTATTATCGATGAGTTTCTTTAATATTGTTAATAATTGGTTTACATATATGGTTGCTTCCAAGTCGGGGCACAAATATTTACAATTGTTAGATCTTCTTGCTGGATAGACCCTTTTATTATGAGGTAGTGTTCTTCTTCATCTTTTATTACAGTCTTTGACTTAAAATTTAGTTCGCCTCATATAAGAATGGCTACTCCAGCTTTCTTTTGTTGTCTATTGGTGTGATAAATTGTTCTCCACCCCTCACTTTCAATCTGGAGGTGTGTTTGTGTCTAAAATGAGTCTCCCATAGACAGCATATGGATGGGTCTTGTTTTTTTATCCATTCTGATACTCTATGTGTTTTGGTGGTGCATTTAGTCCATTTACATTCTTAGTAATTCTTGAAAGATATGAAGTTAGTGCATTGTATTGCCTGTTAAGTCACTGTTCCTGTAGATCGTCTCTTTTCCTTTCTGGTGTTTGTTACTTTTGGGGTGTCTCTTCACTGAAAGGATCCCATTTAATATATCTTGCAGGGCTGGTTTGGTGTTCACAAACTTGTTTAGTTTTTGTTTGTCCTGGAAACTCTTTATCTGTCCTTCTATTCTGAATGACAGACTTGCTGGATAAAGTATTCTTTGCTGCATATTTTTCTCATTTAGCACATTGAATATATCATGCCAGTCCCTTCTGGACTGCCAGGTCTGTGTGGACAGGTCTACTGGCAGCCTTATGTTTCTACCCTTGTAGGTTAAGGACCTTTTGTCCCGAGCTGCTTTCAGGATTTTCTCTTTATTTTTGAAATTTGCAAGCTTCACTGATATATGTCGAGGTGTTGACTTATTTTTATTGAGTTTGAGGGAGGTTCTCTTTGCCTCCCAGTCTTGAATGCCTGTTTCCTTCCAGATTAGGGAGGTTCTTAGCTACAGTTTTTTCAATTAAGCCTTCTGCTCCTCTCTCCCATTCTGTGTCTTCAGGGACCGCTATTATCTGAGTATTATTTCACTTCACGAAATTCCTGAGTTCTCTAAGTCTCCCTTTGTGATACAGTAGCTAGTTAGCTTCCTTTCTTTCTTTCTTTCTTTCTTTCTTTCTTTCTTTCTTTCTTTCTTTCTCTCTTTTCTGCTTCCTTATTTTCCATCATTTTATCTTCTATATCTTCTGCCTTGTTCATCCTTGGTTTTTCAGCCTCTATTTGGGACTAGATCTTTGTAATAGTTGTTTCAATTTCAGCCTGACTAGATTTTAGTTATTTAACTTCTAAAGAAAGGGGTTCTCTAGTGTCTACTTCACATTTTTCAAGCCCAGCTAGTATCTTTTTTTTTTTTTAAGATTTTATATATTTATTTGACAGAGAGAGAGACAGCCAGTGAGAGAGGGAACACAAACAGGTGGAGTGGGAGAGGAAGAAGCAGCCTCCCAGTGGAGGAGCCTGATGTGGGGCTTGATCCCAGGACCCAGGGATCATGCCCTGAGCCAAAGGCAGATGCTTAAAGACCAAGCCACCCAGGAGCCCCAAGCCCAGCTAGTATCTTTATAATCATTGTTTTAAATTCTAGTTCAGTCAGTTTTACTTATATCCCTATTCATTAAATCCCTGGTGATAAGTATTACATTCTGTTCTTTCTTTTGGGGTGAGTTTCTCCATCTAGTCACTGTGCCCAGAAAAGAAAGGAGGAAAGAAAAAGAAGAGAAAAAAAATCCAGCAAGACCAGCAATAACAACAACCACCACAACAACAATGACTTTAGGAAGTGTTTCTGGTGTACACTGTGTACACACTGTTGTTGTGTTTTGGCTGCTCTTTCTCCCTGGTCCGTCCTCTACAGAGTTATTTCTTGCTTGTAGTGGGGTGTTTTTGGACCTTTAAGTAGGTGTGCTTTGATTTGTTTGTCAAGATAAGTCTGTAAAAGAAAAAATGAAAGAAGAAAAAATAAAAATAAAAACAACAACAGAAAGAAAGCCAGATCCAATACAAGAGAAAAGGAAATGGAACAAAAATGCAAACAAACAAACAATAAACTATAAGCCTGATTCTAAAAAATAAGAAAGAAGAAAGGAAAAAAGAGTAGGGAAAGAAGAAAAGAGAGAAAAAAAAAAAGAAGCCTGATCTGAAAAATAAGAGAATGAAACGAATGAACCAACAAATGAACAAAAGTTTATAAGCCTAATACAAAAAAAAAAAAAGAGTGAGAAAAGGAAAAAAAATAAGAAATAGAAAAATAAAAAATTTTAAAAATTAAGAAAAGAGGAGAAAAAAAATAAGAAATAAGGCTGGTCCTGTTTCCACCAGAAGATGATGTTTTGGAGGTTTCTTTAATCAGTAGACTTGGTAGATGTGGGGGCTTGTGTTGGTCTTCTGAGGGGAGGCTTGCTGGGCTGGCTCACAAGCTGAGTTGCCCTTGTAAAGATGCTCCTGCCAGGTGCTGGGGGGTGGCTTTAACGTAGGGTACTCCAACCTCCACTAAAGGTGCTGTGTTTCTCTCTGAAGTCTGACTGTGCTGGTGGTGGAGGAGGTAGAATGTGGCATCACCCACCTTCTTGTCCCTGGGGAGTGGAACTCCCCCACCACTGCTGTTCAGGAGGCCCTCTCAGAAAAGCAAACAATCTCCTCTGTCCTGGGCTTTTGTCAGTTCCCTGCCCTTACCCTGATTGTGCCCAGGCCATCGGCACACCCAGAGCCACAGATCTCCTGTATTTTATCCCTGGCAGGTGGCTAGGGTTCAAAACTCCAAGTTTCAAAGGGTCTGGTAAGGTGCAGGCCCACTCCTGTCCCCCAGAGGAGAGGCTCAGGGTGTGCCCAGCACTGCCCCATCCCAAAAAGCCATTGCACTTGTGCAGAGTCTAGAGTTTATTGTAATGCTCAGTGAAAATCTGGAACCAGGTTATCAGCTGTCTGCTCTTGAGTCCTCTACTCCCTTCTGTCCCAGAAAAGTCATCGCAGAGGCTTCAATGTATTGTGGCAGACAGCAAAAACCACAACCAGGTTATCTGCAATCTGCTTCAATCTCTGCTTTCTGCTCAGTTCTGCCACAGAAAAGCAGCTGCTCAGTGCTCACACAGAGGTTTAAGCCTATTGTGGCTCACAGTGAAAAGTTATTAAGAGGATTTCTGCCCTCTGCACGCACCTGTGACCTCAATGGTGCCAGCTGGCCTTTGGTTCTTGGAGAGGCAAAATACACTCCTCCAAATGACCTCTGAGAAGGCGAGTGATCTCTCCCTGTGTGACCCAGGGGATCTCCTCGCCATGGCTTATTGTGCAGTTGAAACCACTCAGCTCTTTCCCACCATCTTCTCTCCATGACTTTGCTCCGAGAAGTGGGTTCTATCCCCTTCGCAGCCTTGCAGCTTTCCTCTCTCATAATTCAGGGCTCCAAATCTTACATTTGCCATGTTCTCTTCCTCTAACTGTGCAAATTGTTTCCTTAATCCTCAGATCATCCTCCTAGACATGTTCCAAATTGTTGAATGTTGATCTAGCTGTATTCAAAGGACCAGGCAGGTTCAGGGTCCCCCTACTGCTTCGTCTGCCATCTTAACTCCTCCCAATTCTAAAGTTATCTATCTTCTGCAAATATCAAAATTTCCCCAGAGAGTTTTACTAAGCTGTTACTATTCTTATGTGCTAATATGTGGGAAGGAGAAGAGCAGAGACCATATTATACCAAAGGAATGATTTAAAAAAATTTTTTTTAAAGGTTTTATTTATTTATTTATTTATTTATTTATTTATTTGACAGAGAGAGAGAGAGCCAGCAAAAGAGGGAACATGAGCAGGGGGAGTGGAAGAGGAAGAAGCAGGCTCCCAGCGGAGGAGCCTGATGTGGGGCTTGATTCCAGAACGCCAGGATCACGCCCTGAGCCGAAGGCAGACACTTAATGACTGAGCCACCCAGGTGCCCCTTAAAATGTTTTATTCTAGAAATTTACAGCTTTCATCTGTTATAACTAGACCCTGACACCACAATTTGCTATTTTTTTTTCCCTCACAATTTGCTATTTTAACATCACGGAGCAATATAGAACCTCGGTGCATGGGACACATATCCAGCTCTGTTTGGTGTTTTTCCTTAACTGAACTAGAAAAGAAAAAATAATATACAAACCATCCTTTTACAGCAAACTGAAGTGGGAGACTTTATCAACCGGAAGAAAGAGATTGTAGGACCTTACAGACTCTGTAGTACAGCTTCCCTGCCAACCTGGTTGTAGAGTAGAAGGTGACTTAGTCATTTGCACAGTGAGCCAGGATTGTGACTTGGCCATTTCTGCAGGACCTGGCAGCTTGGCAAGGAGTCTCTTGGAGCCTCTTCTTCCCACCTGTGCCCTTGGTCAGGAGTCTCCCCTGGCCTTGACATAACTGGAATGGAATAACAACTAATCTTAATCTGTTTAAAACTTCTGAAGTTGAGCATTAAATTCTTACGTGAAAATGATTGAGACTGTCCAACATGAAAACCCGCTTATATACCACAGGCAGGCAGTGACCAAATATCCTATTGACTCACCACTGGGTCATTTGACTCGATCAAAAGCTAAAGCACTTAGGAGATCAAGGACAACATTCACATTTCTCAGATGAAAATCGATGGTTCCGTGATTGGCAGATAAAATGTTTTAAATTAATAATTCCCTTTTAGGGAAATGTCATGTGAGATACAAAGTTTATGTAAGGCAGTCTCTTTTGCCCTTAAATGAAGCTATGTGTGATTCTCTCCTGACCTTTCTGCTCTCCACCACTTCCTTTGCTGCCCACCTGCTTAGCAGAGTCTTTGCTCTCACAACTATTCCTTCTTTCTGTTCTCATCTCTAACACCTCCATGTCCTATAGTCTGATTGTCCATCAACTAATGCATTATCATCACACTGAAAAGTCATTATGAACCCTAGCAGTCTAGATGAAAGATAGTTTTTTTGAACTGTAGGGTGTTAAAAAATCGAGTCTTCAAAGATCAAGGCATTCTCCAGACATTGAGTGTCCTCTGAGAGTTTCTGGTCTGTGGGTTTATACCCCAAGGCTGCAGGCATCATGGGGGAGTCTCATTGTAGCCTCAAGGTTCTGTCCTAGATTTAGACTGTGAAACAACCAGTAGTCATGTTAGAGAAGTTTTGATTCTTCTATAAATCCCAGATTTCAGATCCCAGGAAACTAGTTCTTTTGACCTGGGCCAATTCTAGACCAAGTCCAATCCAAACGAGAGGGTTTTGGAAGATGCCTTGGGTGTTCACTTAAACCTGGAGGTATTTGTTTTTTGTTCAAGTGACTATTCCTCTGAAATATTTACTATACCAGACAAATCCACACCTTTGATCCATTGCTCTATGGCACACTGGTGGCATGCTAGCTAGGGCTTCTGCTGACTACCATCGTAGCTGGGGGAGACTCAGCTGTTAAGCAGTGAGCCCTAGGTGCTGCTTTTGCTTGTATGGGATTGTGGAGAGTTGAGGCCCCTTCTCAATGCCACTCTTTCTTGTGGGCTGTGATCTCCAGCCAGGAAAGTGGGAGATTTAGGCCATTAGTTGGATGCCTGAGCTAACCTCTCCCCCACCCCAGATGCTCATTTGCTTGAATTACTTGGGTGATTTACTTTAGCTTTGGTGATCTGGTCTGAAGGTGGTGATTCCAAGACCTGCCCTTTTGGAAGGAGCATGAGGAGTGCCCTCCCCTAGCTGACCACATAGCACAGGGAGGATGAACATGTTAATGTTTCCAAAGGGCTCTGAAATTCCTGGGTGAAAGATGCTGTGTAAGTATGGAATATTTTCATTATTGTTTTAGTGCCTCCAGAGACAAAACCAGGCAGTTTTGGGCCTGGGCTCCTGAGTCTGACCCTCCAGCTGTTTCAGTAACCAGAAATGTTTTCCCCGCAGTGCTGGGCAGACTCCAGGGAGCAGCACTCCTTTCATGTTTTGTGACATTTACCAAGAGAGTTTACATTAAATAAACGCATATGGAAAGCTCCTGGGAGGTGTTGCTCAAGAAAAATATTTGTTTTTTTCAGTTTTGCTCTATTGAGTCTAATGTTACTGAAGGAATTTGCTGCCCTGTCTGTCACTGGATGCTGTTGGTTCTCTTAAGGAGCTGGTTAAAACAAAACTGGGTTTAAAGGTGGATTGAATGTTTTGTTTGTTTATGCAATTGGCTAATTTCAGCATTCAGATTCACTCATTTTTGATTCTGTTTTTAGACTGCTTTAAGGTGTTTACTAATGGAGATTTCAGCAAATGCTGTAACTACAAGGAAATCGAGGACCCTTTCTCTGCTTTTTCATCCTTTTGCAAAAGTCAATTTATATTTTTTTATTATGCTGTTTTCGCTCAAGAATAGCTGTTTGAGGGGCACCTGGGTAGCTCAGTTGGTTGTGTCTGCTTTGGCTCAGGTGATGATCTCAGGGTCCTGGGATCGAGCCCCACATCACTCTCCCTGCTTAGCAGAGAGTCTGCTTCTCCCTTTCCCTCTGCCCCTCTACCTACTTGTGCTCTTTCTCTCTCAAATAAATAAATAAATAAAATCTTTAAGAAAAAAAAAAAAAGAACAGCTCTTCCATTTAAATTCCGTTCGTGTTCCTTGCAGCTTCCATGCTGGCCAAAAGGCTGGGTGTTGCTCATGGCCAGTGACCCTGGTACCTAGCCCAGGGCTGAGTGGAGGAGGGCACTCACTCTTTGTTAGATGAATTCCATATGAGCTTTATCCTCTGTGTGGAGCTGGTGCTGTCAACCACAGTCAGTAGACTCCATTTGGCTCTTTCCTGCATTGCATTTGAGCTTCTGTGTCCTTGTGTTCCTCCCTGGCTCCTGCTGGATGGTGGAGACACAGTCCCTAGCTCTATGCTGAGGGATGCTTGGGCCATGAAGTCTGTGGCCTTTGGGGGCACCTGGGTGGCTCAGTCAGTTGAGCATCTGGCTCTAGGTTTCAGTTCAGGTCGTGATCTCATGGGTGGTGGGATCAGGCCCACATCAGGCTCTGTGCTTGGCAGGGAGTCTGCTTGAAGGATTCTCTCCCTCTGCCCTCCCCCCCACTCGCTCTCCTGTACTCTCTCACTCTCTCTAAAATAAATAAATCTTAAAAAAAAAAAAAAAAGAGTGGAGTCTGTGGCCTTTAGAGTTGACATTTGTCCATGGAGTTCTGGTTCCCTTTGAGTAGTCAGAGTCCCTGAGTCATCTGTGCACAGGTGTCTCCTTCATGACCCTCTGGACTTTGCTGAGACCAAGATCTTGTGGCCAAGTCTTTTCTGGGCACTCAGAGACCAAGATTTAGTCTATCCTAGGCCGTTGGCTTCAGTTAGTTAGCTGTGAAATGGCATCAGTGCTGAATGTCACTTTGAAGGCCAGAGAGAAAGGGTGTGTGATCCTGTAAAGTGTCCATTTCAGGAGGAAGGGCTGGTTGGCTGGGAGAGAGACTTGTGCCCTTACATATATCAAGTATCCCCCCCCCCCCCATTTTTGAGTAATCAGCAGAGGGCAATACCCACCCTTGTAAAAGAATGAAGGAACCTGTTCTCTGAGAAAGGATGCCCACTGCATGTGAACATAGACGTGTCTAGATAGGACTGGTGGTGTAGCTTTCCCTACCTGCTCAGAAAAAATTCTGCAGTTAAAACTTACTTATACCTATGTATTATGGACTTTTCCTCTCTAAATTCATTTGAAATCTTTGGCAAGGCATTGCTGGTTTTCTAAGTATAAACATGGATAATGTACAGAGGGATCGTATTAATGTATTTCTGGAGACAGTCTTCAAGTAAAATAGGCATGCTCTAGGAAGTTTCATGTTTCTGATAAGTGAAACATCTTATTTTCTTGGCTTGGGAATGGCTCATAATAAACGTGGGTGACTTGGATGTGTAAAGATCTGGGCTGGCATCTGGCGGCTTCCTGCCCAGTCTTGCTGATAGTCACGGGTCTAAATCAAAGTGGACAAGGGAGCAGGTGGTTGTTGGAGTGCTGTGGGGTGGGAGGCTATGACACAAGCTACTGCCAGAGACTTCAGCCTTCTGTATATAGTTGTTTTTGCCTTCCTACATGTTTTAGGTCCAGTGCATGCTCTCCTTTCCAAACACTGTCCTTGGGTGAGATGCAGCATCCCCTGGGAAAGAGACAGAAGGTGGCTCCATGTGTAAATTGCCCAACTCACACAAAACTCTCTGCTCTGTGGTGATCTCTGACATGCCCTCTCTGTCCAGATTACAGCTCTGACTCTCAGTAGGCTCTGAAACTCACTTCTGTGCTTAATAACATTCTTCACCTGGTTTCTCATTTCTTCTTTACATACATTTGAAAGACTCACAGAACTCAAAAAATAAGAAATGTTTCCGATACATCCAGAATCTTTACTTGTACAGTCCAGTAGTTTCATCAGTGTGGAAATCAGGAATATTTCCTTTTTACCCCGTTAACTATCGTAGAAAACAGCAGAAAATGACACTCCTCATCTCACTGTAGTCAGTCTCCGTAGCCTCTGAAACAGAAAGGTCAGGAGCACACTGTTCTGCACCCTGTGGGGTTTTGAGCCAGATAAGATCTGTGAGGTGGGGTGCTGGAGCAGCTCTTGTAGGAGAGGATGCCACTGGGACGGGACAGATGCCATCTTTGATACACCGAATTCCCAACTAGAATTTGCTCCAGAGTTTGGAGCACTGACCCATCCTGGCTCAGTGTCCCAGCTTTTGTGGCTTCCAGGCTGAGTTTGTGGGAGGCTCCTGGGTGGATGTTTACCACTTTGTGGTTCTTCCATATGAACTGGGGAGAAAAAGGGGCTGTGCTTTTCTGTGTAATGAGCTACTAGGGCAGAGACATAGAGTGAAGAATGACCTATGATTATTAACATATAAATAAATTATAAATAACATTACTATTTAAAGTATTAGTATATTATTTCATAATACTATATTTCATATAGTATTCAATAATAACTGATAAGTAATAAATAATTTATATTAATTATTGATGTAGTTATTGACACACACATATTTTTAAAAAGATTTTATTTATTTATTTGAAAGAGGGAGCGGGAGCAGGGGGAGGGGCAGAGAGAGAAGGAGAGGGAGAAGCAGCCTCCCCACTGAGCAGGGAGCCCGACATACGGCTCAATCCTAGGACCCTGAGATCATGACCTGAGCTGAAGTCAGGGGCTTAACTGACTGAGCCAGCCAGACGCCCCTTGCTTAAGCTCTTTATTGTACACAGACATAATAGTAATCTTTTTTGACGTTTTTGTGTGTTGGCATTTCTCCCAGAGTGCCTGCACTGCTCTGCTGGCCCAGATGACATGGCCTCTGGGGGCCTCCCCTGGACCTTGCTACACCCACTCTTCTCACACACCTCTGCATGTATGATCCACACTATTTGTTTAATACTTAGTTAAGTTTTTATTGGTATCTTTTCACATGAAAAATATAATGAAGACACTTCAATCTTTCAAAAATGCCCAAGTTTTTTAGACAATCGACATATCCTTTCTGTCTCAATGTTTTTATGTGCAAAATAAGAAGACAGGCTATGTCATATCCTTTTGGAACCCTAGGGATTCAGTGGCATCCCTTTCCAGGCTGCGGGGACACAGAGGTGAGCACTGAGGGTGCAGAGCCTCACCTACCTCTGTTTTAGCCAGAGAAATTCCATGTTCGTCTCTTTACACTTTAGCATGCTAATAGATTTTCATTTGAAGAAAATATTCTATGGCTAAAAAAGAAAATTGCTAGATGACTTCTGACATTCCATCAAAATTCAGTTAAAAATTTTTTAAAGATTTTTGTTCATTCATTTAAGAGAGAGGGAGAGGGAGCATGAGCAGGCAGAGGGGCCGGGGAGAAGGAGAGAGACTCCATGCCCAGCACAGAGCCATACTCAGGACTTGATCTCCGCCTGAGCTGAAATCAAGAGTTAGATGCTTAACTGACTGAACCACCCAGGAGCCCCTAAAATATTCTTTTTTAATTGAGGTGAAATTATATAACATAAACTTACATTTCAGTGTATAGTTCAGTAGCATTTAGTACATTCTGTTGTGCAACAACCACCTCTATCTCGTCACAGAATATGTTTGTTAGTAACCCCTACAGAAGACTCTGTACCATTAACAGTCACTCTGCATTCTCCTTGTTCCGTTGCCCCTGGCGCCACCAATCTACTGTCTGCCTCTATGAATTAACCTATTCTGGGTATTTCATATTGATGGAATGAGGCAATATGAGGCCTGTGGTGTCTGATTTCTTTCACTGAGCATAGTGTTTTCAAGGTTCATGCATGGCACAACTTGTTTCGGCACTTCATTCCTTTTCATGGCTGAGTAATATTCCACTGTGTGGATAGACCACACTTTGCTATCCATTTATCCATTGATGAACATTTACTCTTTTTGGTTATTGTGAATAACGCTGCTATGAACATGTGTGTACAAGTTTTTCTCTGAATGTCTGTTTTCAATTCTTTTGGGTATATCAGAATTGTAATTTTAATATAAATTCTTTAAAGAAGGGGACGGTGAGTTGTGCCCTTTTGGGTTACCCATGGAATTAGAGTCCAATGTAGTATAAGCTCTTCATCACTTGCTTGCTGCATACTTTTTTCTTGCCCTTTTATCCATATCTCCCTCAATCTTATTATTTCATTAGCTTCTTTTTGGAAGGATCCTTTTGTATTTGAGGTTGCCAAAATTTGCCGTCGTGAGGAAGTGATATACTTAATATATTTTCCCCAAATACCATACATTTCTAATTTCATTTGGGACCATTTACTCACAATGATGTCATCTAAGTGCAATTGTAGCTTTTCACACCTCTGCCTTGTTTTTTCCTGCTTACTTAAGTTCATTGACCTAAATAATGAAGAAAAAAGTGTCTCAGCACATTTAGTGAATATTTGGACCCTGAATTTCAAGTACTCAGAAGCTCCCTTGGTTTCCTGTTTGGTCAGCTTTGAGGCCACTGGAGGAGAATAGAAGCAATTGTTACAAAATCTTTTTACATAGTTGTGGACAAATGTGCCTTAGAAAAACACTAAATCTCTTAGACGCATTCATGTAAACTCTGTCCCATATCTCCTTTTAAGCTCTTAAGGGAGAGGCAGGAGAAAAGGAGAAAGGCTGTGGGGGCATCTGGAGCTGTATGCTATCCTTCTAAGAAATGTCTTTCTTTGAGATTTTAGCTCAGATTTGCACATGAGCAGAGTGTCCCCCAGGTCCCAAAGGCACACAGCATTCATTGGCAGAGTTAGCTGGACCTTATCAAGCCTAGAGCTTCAACTGGAGAGCTTTGAAAATTTGAACAAGACATAAAGAGTATTTTACAGCCTGTCTTTTAGAAGTGCTGTGTTGTAATTTTCCACCAGACAAGAAAGGCACCCAGCAGTTACTTTCCCAAAAGTTTGGAGGGCAAATGGATAGTTTCCCTTGATTTGGCCAGGAGATGCTGCCTGACAAGGCACCATAATTCTTGTGCCCATGCAGCGGAGATAAGGAGAGGTCTGGAGAGGCTTGCTTCTTCAGGTGGGCTCCCCTAAGATAAGAGAGGAATTTTCCTGCTAGAGATTCCTGGCATCAGGGATATTAATAGGTCACAAGAGTTTAGGACCCAAAGACACAAGTGATTCCAACTGATCTTAGCTCCTAAAGATCTTAGCATGGGAAGGGTGATTGGCAGGATACCAAGGAGTGAACATTCATTGTGAACACTTGAGGAGGAGATATCAGGAGAAACCCCTAGACAAATCTCCTAGGCCCAAGGCATGGATGGTGGCCATAAACTAATTTCAGTCTCGTGACTATCACTCAAACTTGTCATTTCCATATTCCTCCCTATTGGTATGCTCTTCCCCCTCCTTATTTACATTCCTGAGCATTTCACTTGGAGCACACAAAAAGGAATTACAGTGGAATGGTGAATACAAGGGTATCAGTTTCTGTGTCAGGATATAGCATGAAAGACAGAACAATGTGGAAGAAGAAGGAGAGAGGCATGGAGCTGAAGAGCTTGGAAGGTGGAGGTTGAATTCAGGACCGCCTCCCGCCCCTGCTCTCAATGCTGGCTTGGGCATACCTGCTTTGACATGAGTAGGAACTAGATGGCTAGCAGACAAGTGCTCTGGTCCTGAGCCCAGTCTTCTGAACAGCACACTCCAGGGAAAAGTGAGGAAGTCTTCCAGCTGCAGATGAAGGTGAGGGTCATTCTTTTCTCCCCCCACTGCTCTTTCCCAGCTGACTCTCCTAGTGATGGGCAGCCATACTCCTTAATCCAGCACTTTCCAAGTTTAGGCAGTGAGCCATTCCTGGGGAAAACTGGAAACTTATCTGAATAGAGAGGGTGTCAGTCGTGGCATACTGTGGAAGCTCTGCCTTCTTTTTCCCTTCATCAATTCTAAAGAAGGTGAAGTGGTTCCTAGAGACTTTCACTTTCTTTTTTCTTTCTTTTTGTAATTTTGAGAACATATATAGTTATACATAAGTAAGCTTTGACAACCTTTGATGTCTATGTTCCCTCCTGAGCCATCTCTTTGGTCCCTTCCAAGTACTAATATTTAAAGTTTGCGTTTATCTCCCTTTGATATTCTTTACAGTTTTACTACATGTTTGTTGTCCTAAACAATATTTTAGGTTTTTTTCTTATTTATGAGCTTAAATTAGATGAAATCATTTTATATTCTTTATATATTTTTCTGTGATTTCTGATTTTTATTCTTTTTTCTGTGTCCCTGAAATTTATCCCTGTTGTTTTATGTAATTGTAATTCATTTTCATTGCCATATACATTTCAATTGAAGGCATATACTATTTTCTGTTGATGATCATTTGATTTGTGTCTAGTTTTCTGCTATTATAGAAAGAGCTGCTGTGAACATACTCATATCTCCTTGTACGCAAATGCAACAGCTTTTTAAGGTGCTTATTTACCTAGGAGCTGAGTTCCTAGGTCATAGAGTGCATGCATTTCACAAGTCACACTTCCTAGGTTCTGCTATGTGGGTTTCCAAATTAACACTCCACCAGGGAACATGCACGCTTTGCAGATGTTCTAATTCCTTCCCAAGAGTGAATATCATCAGACTTAAAAATCTTTGCTGATTTAGTAAGTATGAAATAGTTTCTTATTGAGGTTGCTAATGAGGTTGAGTATGTTTTGTTATGTTTATGAGCCATGTTGTTTTTTTCTGGGTGGAGTATTGTTCAAGCTTTTTGTCCATTCTCATATTGGAATTGTCTTTTACTCATACAGTTCTTTATATATATGTTCCAGACATTATTTCTTTGTCATTTACAAGTCTAACAAATATTTTCTCCCAGAGATTTGATTTGTTTTTCATTCCCTTTGTAAGGTCTTTACTAGAACAGAATGAAAAAAAAATTAATTCAATCAGAAGTCATCAGTCTTTTCCTGTAGGCATTTTCTTTGGTGTTTTAAGAAATCCTTTACTGCCTCAATATGAACAGATTTTGTTTTCTAAAATTTTGTAGATTTATATTTCTCATTTGTCTTTGATATTCTAGAATTGATTTTTGTGTATTGTGTGTGTTAAGGGTCCAGTTTCATTTTTTTCTGTGTTAAATCAATGTTGCATCATTATTCATTGAATAATCCATCTTTCTCCACTAGTCTGCAGTGCCAGCTGAGAAATGCAGAAAGTGTCTATTCATGTGCTGATATGGGTCTAGATTCTACTCTGTTCTATTAATCAATTTGCCTATCTCTGTAGCAATACATTGTTCTAATTGCTGTAGTGTTACAATAATTCTTGGTATGTGTGAAGAAATTGCTGCTACCTTCTTCATTAGAAGTATATTGGCTGTTCTTTGCCTTTTGGATTTCATATAAATTTTATAATCAGCTTCTTTAGTTTTAAAAAAGAACTCAGTTTCAAATGAAATTGCACTGAATCTATAGATCCATGAAGGTGGAGCTAATATCTCTGTTACATCTAGTTTTTTTTAATAATAATTTTTTATTATGTTATGTTAGTCACCATACAGTACATCCTCAGTTTTTGTTGTAGTGTTCCATAATTCATCATTTGCATATAACACCCAGTGCACCATGCAATATGTGCCCTCCTTAATACCCATAACGGGCCTATCCCAACCCGCCACCCCCCTCCCCTCTGAAGCCCTCAGTTTGTTTCCCAGAGTCCGTAGTCTCTCAGGGTTCATTCCCCCTCCTGTTTACCCCCCCTTCATTCTTCCCTTCCTTCTCCCACCGATCTTCCTATTTCTTCTGTTCCATAAATGAGTGAAACCATATGATAATTGTCTTTCTATGCTTGACTTATTTCACTTAGCCTAATCTCCCCCAGTCCCGTCCATGTGGCTGTAAATGCTGGGTAATCGTTCTTTCTGATGGCTGAGTAATATACCATTGTATATATGACCACATCGTCTTTATCCATTCATCTATTGAAGGGCATCTTAGCTCCTTCCACAATTTAGCTATTGTGGACAATGTTGCTATGAACATTGGGGTGCATATGGCCCTTCTCTTCACTACGTCGGTATCTTTGGGGTAAATACCCAGTAGTGCAATGGCTGGATCATAGGGTAGCTCAATTTTTAACTTTTTAAGGGACCTCCACACTGTTTTCCAGAGTGGCTGTACCAACTTGCATTCCCACCAACAGTGTAAGAAGGATCCCCTTTCTCCACATCCTCTCCAATATTTGTTGTTTTGTGCCTTGTTCATTTTTGCCACTCTAATTGGCGTAAAGTGGTATCTCAATGTGGTTTTGATTTGAATTTCCCTGATGGCTAATGATTTTGAACATTTTTTCATGTGTCTGTTAGCCATTTGTATGTCTTCATTGGAAAAGTGTCTGTTCATATCTTCTGCCCATTTTATGATTTGATTATTTGTTTCTCGTGTATTGAGCTTGAGAAGTTCTTTGTAGATCTTGGATACCAGTCTTTTATCTGTAGTGTCATTTGCAAATATCTTCTCCCATTCCGTGGGCTGCCTCTTAGTTTTTTTGACTGTTTCCTTGGCTGTGCAGAAGCTTTTTATCTTGATGAAGTCCCACAAGTTCATTTTTTCTTTTCTTTCTCTTGCCTTTGGAGATGTGTCATGATTCTCCTCTATGATTTTGATGGATTCCTGTCTCACATCGAGGTCTTTCATCCATTTGGAGTTTATCTTTGTGTATGGTGTGAGAGAGTGGTCAAGTTTCATTGTTTTGCATGTAGCTGTCCAATTTTCCCAGCACCATTTATTGAAGAGACTGTCTTTTTTCCACTGGATGTTTTTTCCTGCTTTGTCAAAGATTAGTTGCCCAAAGTGCCGAGGGTCCATTTCTAGGTTCTCTATTCTGTTCCATTGGTCTATGTGTCTGTTTTTGTGCCAGTACCATGCTGTCTTGGTGATCACTTAAAATCAGCTTGAAATCAGGCAATGTGATGCCCCCAGCTTTGTTTCTCCTTTTCAGCAATTCCTTGGCGATTCGGGGTCTTTTCTGGTTCCACACAAATTTAAGGGCTGTTTGTTCTAATTCTTTGATAAATGTCATTGGTATTTTGATCAGGGTGGCATTGAAAGTGTAGATTGCTCTGGGTAGCATGGACATTTTAACTATGTTAATTCTTCGATCCATGAGCATGGAATATTTTTCCATCTTTTTGTGTCTTCTTCAATGTCTTTCAAGAGTGATTTGTAGTTTCTAGAATATAGGTCCTTTACGTCTCTGGTTAAGTTAATTCCGAGATAATGTATGTTTTTTGGTGCTATTGTAAATGGGATGGATTCCCTAATTTCTCCTTCTTCGGTCTCATTATTCGTGTATAGAAATGCAACTGATTTCTGAGCATTGATTTTGTATCCCGCCACATTACTGAATTGCTCTATAAGTTCTAGTAGTTTGGGGGTGGATTCTTTTGGTTTTTCCACATAGAGTATCATGTCACCTGCGAAGAGAGACAGTTTGACTTCTTCTTTGCTGATCTGGATACCTTTTATCCCTTTTTGTTGTCTGATTGCTGTTGCAAGGACTTCTAGTACTATGTTGAACAATAACGGTGAGAGTGGGCATCCTTGTCGTGTTCCTGATCTTAAGGGAAAGGCTTCCAGCTTTTCCCCATTGAGAATGATATTCGCTGTAGGCTTTTCGTAGATGGTTTTTATGAAATTGAGAAATGTACTATCTATCCCTACACTCTGAAGGGTTTTAATCAGGAAAGGATGCTGTATTTTGTCAAATGCTTTTTCTGCCTCTATCGAGAGGATTGTTTCGTTCTTGACTCTTTTCTTGTTGATATGATCTATCACACTGATTGATTTGCAAATGTTGAGCCACCCTTGCATCCCAGGGATGAATCCCACCTCGTCTTGATGGATAATCCTTTTAATGTACTGTTGGATCCTAATAGCAAGGATCTTGTTGAGAATTATGGCATCCATATTCATCAGGGATATCCGTGTGTAATTCTTCTTTTTGATGGGGTCTTTGCCTGGTTTGAGGATCAAGGTAATACTGGCCTCATAGAATGAGTTTGGTAGTTTTCCTTTTCTTTCTAGTTTTTGAAACAGCTTCAGGAGAATAGATATTGTTTCTTCTTTGAATGTTTGGCAGAATTCCCCGGGGAATCTGCAGGCCCTGGAGTCTTGTTTTTGGGGGAAGTTTTTGATCACTGTTTCAATTTCTTCATAATTAATTGGTCTGTTTAAAAAATCAATTTCTTCCTGTTTCAGTTGGTAGTTTATAGGTTTCCAGGATGACATCCATTTCTTCCAGGTTGTTTAATTTATTGGCATAATGCTGTTGATAAAAGTTTCTAATGATCCTTCCTATTTCATTGGTGTTGTTTGTGACCTCTCCCTTATCAATCATAATTTCATTAATTTGGGTCCTTTCTCTGTTCTTTTGAATAAGTCTTGCCAGTGGCTTATTGATCTTATTTATTCTTTCAAAGAACCAGCTTCTAGTTCTGTTGATCTGCTCTACTGTGCTCTTGGTTTCTAATTCATTGATCTCTGCTCTAATCTTGGTCAACTGCGCTCTCGTGCATGGGTTAGGCCTGTTCTTCTGTTCTAGCTCCAGCTTCTTGAGGTGAGAATATAAAAACTGCATTTTAGATTTTTCTATTCTTTTGAGTGAGGCTTGGATGGCTATGTATTTTCCCCTTAGGACTGCCTTTGCAGTATCCAATAGGTTTTGGACTGATGTGTTTTCATTCTCGTTGTTCTCCATAAGTTGTTTAAATTGATTTTTGATTTCCTGGTTTATCGAATCATTCCTGAGCAGGATGGTTCTTAGTCTCCAAGTGTTTGAGTTTCTTCCAAATTTTTCCTTGTGGTTGAATTCCAATTTCAATGAGTTGTGATCTGAGAATATGCAGGGAATAATCTCAGTGTTTTGGTATCAGTTGAGACGATTTGTGACCCAGAACATGATCTATTCTGGAGAACATTCCATGTGCATTAAAATAGAATGAGTATTCTGTTGTTCTGGGGTGCAGTGTTCTATATATATCTATGAGGTCCTTCTGGTCTAGTATAGCATTCAAAGCTCTTGTTTCTTTCTTGATTTTCTGCTTAGTTGATCTGTCTATTGCTGATAATGGAGTGTTGAGGTCCCCTACTATTAACATATTTTTATATATATGTCTCTTTATTCTGGTTAAGAGTTGGTTTGTGTATCTAGCTGCTCCCCTGTTGGGGGCGTAGATATTTATAATTGTCATATCCACTTGTTGGATGCATTATTTAAGAATAATATAGTGCCCTCCTGTGTCTCTAACTACAGTTTTTAGTTTAGGATCCAATATGTCTGATATGAGAATTGCTACCCCAGCTTTCTTTTGAGGTCCATTGGCATGAAAAATGGTTTTCCATCCCTTCACTTTCAGTCTGGGTGTATCTTTAGGTTCAAGATGAGTCTCTTGTAGACAGCAAATGGATAGGTCATGTCTTTTTATCTAATCTGCAACCCTGTGGTGTTTTATGGGAGCATTTAGGTCATTTGCATTGAGACTGATTATTGAGAGATAGAATTTTAATGAGGTCATGTTGCTTGTAAAGTCTTTGTTTCTATAGACCATAAATTTCTGTTCTGTATTACTCTTGGGGGTTTTTCCTTTAATAGAACCCCCCTTAATATCTCCTGTAGGGCTGGTTTCATTGTTACGAAATTGGTCAGTGACTGGGGATTCTGGAAGGTCCTTATCTCTCCATCAATTCTGAATGACAGCCTTGTTGGATAAAGGATACTTGGCTGCAAGTTTTTCTCTGAAAGAGCTTTAAAAATGCCCTCCCAACCCTTTCTCTCATTCCAGGTCTGTGTAGACAGGTCTGATGTAATTCTAATATTTTTTCTTTTGTATGTGAGAAATTTCTTTGTCCTGGCAGCTTTCAATACTGTATCCTTGTATCTAATTGCAGTATGAGGTGACGTGGTGTAGGTTTTTTGTGGTTGAATTTGGGAGGGGTCCTCTCTGCCTCTTGGACATGAATGCTAGATTAGGGAAGTTTTCAGCTACAATTTGTTCAAATATCTCTTCTAGACCTCTGCTTTTCTCCACCCCCTTGGGGATGCTGATGATTCTGACATTGGAACGTTTCATTGAGTCAGTAATCTCCCATAACTTACATTCTTGAGATTGGATTTTTTTGAGCCAAGTTTCTGTTTTTGCTTTCTCTTCTACCATCCCATCCTCCAATTCACTAATTCGTTCTTCTGCCTCATTTACCCTGGCCGTCAGAGCATCTAGGTTTGACTGCATTTGATTCATAGCATTTTTAATTTCTGCCAGATTCGCTCTCATTGCCACCCTTAGAGATTCTATATTCTCATTAATATTTTCATTAATATTTTTTCAAGCCTACACATCATCTTGACCATTGTTACTCTGAACTCCATTTCTGATAATTTCACTATATCCATATCCATCAGTTCTGTAGCAGAGGCCACAGACTCATTATCTTTTCTTTGCGGGGGGGATTTCTCCTTCTCGTCATTCTGATGAGGAGAGATTGCGGGGATGCCCAGAGCCCAACTTATTGACCAGGACCCAGGCATTCCTGCACTTGTTTTATAGGGACCTTTGGGATGTGGGCTTCTTGATTTTTCATCCTGCCTTCTGGTTGAGGGGCCTGCCACGCTGATATTCAGGCAACCCTGTTTGAGTGGAGTCTCCCTGTCCCCTGTGAGGGGGGATGGGGATGGGCACAATGTGAGCTGGTATTTCTGGGCTTTTGTTCTCTGGCGGCTTTCCCTGGCAGTTTTCTGTGGCTCTTCTGAGAGTCAGAGCAGCAGTGGCCAAATCCTAGCCTCTGTCTCAGAACAGAGAGATCGCAGTTCACTCTCCACTGAACTCTCGTCCCCTCTTTAACTCTGTTTCTGTTCGTGCTGATAAAAACCCTGCAGCATCCCGGGTTGTGCACCCCACAGCCAGTGTCCTAGCCCTCACCTCCAGGCCCGGTACATCTCTGTCCTTTGTGTTTCTAACACCACCAGCCACCTCCGTGCTCGCTCCCGAGCTCCTGGTATCAGTCTGGTTCCAGTGAGCGCTCAGAGCTCTGGTTTTCAGACTGTTCACATGTGCGTTCCCAGGTTCATGGTCTTAGTCCGCTCTCTCATGGGTGCTGGTCCGAGAGTCCGCCCGCTCCCCAGTGCAGGTGGCTACTGCTTCTCCACGCCCAGCGTGGAGGCTCCCTCCCCTTCCAATTATCTTCCGATATCTGTGCGTGGATTCACGGCTCCCCACTTCGTACCTCAATACTCAGTGCTGGAGATGTTCATTTGTAGAGATCCAGATGTATCTTCCTTCATCTCAGGCTGATTCCGTGGGTTTTCAGGATGGTCTGGTGGATACCCAGCTTGACTCAGGGGACCAGCTGAAAAAGGGGACCCCTACTCTTCTGCCATCTTAACTCCTCCCCTGTAATGAATTTCTAGTTTGAATTCATTGTAGTTGGAGAATAAATTATTTATTATTTCAATTATTTTACATTTGTCGGTGCACCTTGGTATATGTTGTTGAGTTCCATATCCTTGCTGATTTTAAGGCTAATTATTCTGTCAATTATTGAAGGTAGGATATTGAAATCTCCAGCTATTGTTAGGGAATTATCTATTTCTTCTTTTGCTTCTGTCATTTTTTTTCTTTCGCATATTTTGCAACTCTGTTTTTTGGTGCATAGGTATTTTGAATTGCTATATCACCAAGGTGGATTGATCTTTTTGTCACTGGGTAATGTCCCTCTGACTCTGGTTATTTTCTTTGGTCTGAAGTATACTTTTTCTGATATTAATATAGCTACTCCTGCTTTCTTTTGATTAATGACTGTATGGCATATCATGCTTCTTTTTACTATCAACCTATGTTATATTTTAAGTGAGTTTCTTATAGACAGAGTATAAATGGATCATATTTTTAATTCACTCCACCAATCTCTGCCTTTTAGTTAATGTAGTTAGACTACTTAAGTATGAGATTTTATTTTTTGTTTTCTGTCTGTTTTTTTTTTACTCTCTAGTGTTTTCTGGTGTATCATTTTTGTTTACCTTTTTAGTGATTGCCCTAAGCATTTGTATATATATATATATTTATCAGTTTGCTTGTGTCATTATTTTTTCATTTTTAGTGAAGTGTAGAAATCTTACCTCCCTTTACATTCTTTATCTTCTTTCATTTATAATATCTTAAATATTAACTTTTGCATACCTTGAGAGCCACATCATCCAATGTTACAATTTTTGCTTCAGCTCTAAACATAATTTAGAAAGCTCTAAAAGAGAAGTTTCACCATTTACCCCCCCACACCTTTTTTTTTTTTACTCTTTTTCTTCCTGATGTTCTGTTTCCTACTTTGACAAATTTTCTGCTTAGGTAACTTCTTTCAGCCATCTTTTTTAAGGGTAGATCAGCTTTTTTTTTTTAAAAGATTTTATTTACTCATTTGAGAGAGAGAGAGGCAGAGAGAGTACAAGCAGGGACAAAGGCAGAGGAAGAGGAGGAAGCAGGCTCCCCACTGAGCAGGGAACCAGACACGGGGCTCAATCCCAGAACCTGGAAATCATGACCTGAGACAAAGGCAGAAACCCAACCATCTGAGCCACTCCGGGTAGATCTGCTTTCAACAAATGATCTTATTTTTCCTTCATTTGAGAAGTTTTTCATAATTATTCATTTCTGAAGAAAAACTTACCTAGATATGGAATTCTGAGTTGACAGCTCCTAAGTTTTTGTTCTTTTTTTAGGCGCTTGATAATGTCTCACTTTCTGGTGGCCTCCACGATTTCTGATGAGAAACATGAAATTTGGATTTACTTTTTGCTGATAGAGAAGATGCTATTTCTCACTGGTTGCTTTAAAGATTTTTCTCTTTGTTTTTAGTTTTTAAGAAATTTAATTATAATAAATCTTGGCGTGGATTTCTTTGTTTTTACCCTATGTTTGCTCAGCTTTTTAAATCTGTAGGTTTATGTCTTTTGCCAATTTTGGAAAAATTTCTTCCATTATTTCTTTGAATATCCTTCAGTCTCTCTTTCTGAGACTCTGATGTTATGAATGCTAGATCTTTTGTTATAGTTCCACAGGTCTTAAGGCTCTGTTTATTTTTTAAAAATCTATTTTTATCTCTTTTCAGTTTGGGTGATTTCTATCTTCTAGATTACCAATTCTTTCCTTTGTTTTCTCTATTCTGCTAATAAGCCCATCCATTGATTTTTAGAGTTACTTTTTAAATAGACTACTTTAGAATAGATCTAGTCATAAGAGAGTTATGCTGTTAGTGTAGAGAGTTCCCATATACCCCCATTATTAACATTTTGCATCAGTATGGTCTACTTGTCACTGTGAATGAGCCAATATTGATACATTAACTAAAGTCCATACTTTATACACTTTCTTAGTTTTTAACCTAATGTTCTTTTTATGTTCCAGAACCCCATTCCATAATACCACATTTCCTAGGTCACCATGTCCCTTCAGGCTCCTTTGGTTGTGACATTTTCTTAGACTTTCCTTGTATTTGATGACCTTGATGGTTTTGAGGAATACTTAGCAGATATTTTGTATATTGTCCCTTAATTGGGTCTTGTCCAGTGTTTTTCTTATGATTAGACTTCAATTGTGAGTTTTGGGAAGGAAGGTCACAGAGGTAAAATGCCATTCTCATCATATCCTATTAAAGTACATACTATCAATATACTATCAACATGACTGTTGATGTTAGTCTTGATCACTTGGCTGAGGTGGCATTTGTCATTTATCTCTACTGTAAAGTTTCTCTTTCTCCCTAATTCATCCTGTGCTTTTTGGAATCAAGTCACTATGTGCAGCCAGGACTTAAGGAAGGGGGATATATGCTATATCCCCTTGAACACACAGTATTTATATAAATCATTGGAAATTCTTCTCCACGAGAGATTTGCCCAGCTTTCTTTCTTTTTTCTTCCTTTCGTCCTTCTTTCCTTCCTTCCTTCCTCCCTCCTTCTCTTTTTCTTTTTCTTTCTTTCTTTCTTTCTTTCCTTTTTATCTATCATCTATCTATCTATCTATCTATCATCTATCATCATCATCATCATCTGTTATCATCATCTATCATCTATCTATCCACATTCATCATATCAATCATGTATTCATTTACCTATATTAGTATGGGTTCATGAATGTTTATTTTATACATTGTGTTCTAATCCAATACTATGTTAATTATTTTTTTGCTCAAATTATTCCAACTTTGGCCATTAGGGACCTTTCAATTGTTTCCATGTCCCTTTGACATACTTCCATCAGTACGTGTATTGTTTATTATTATTATTATTATTATTATTATTATTATTATTATTCAGCACTTACTTTACTTTCTGGCACTACGTGATTCTCCTGGCTTATCCTGTATATTTCCTATCTCAGTCTTAGGATCGGCCATGTCACTGTGGAGCCCTGATTCCTTTTATCAGAGAAGGGTATTAAGGAACTAAGTTCTGGGTGCTAGCTGTGTTCAATGCTACTAGTCCCTCTAAACTGACAGAGCAAAGAAATACATGTGTGTATATTAACCTGTATACACATAAATCTATAAACATTTCTCTATATAATCATATTCATCTATATTAAACTAAGATGGATTCATACTGATGTCTCAAACTTTAGTCCATTACCACGTGAGTTATTCTAGCCTTCTCCCCTTACATCTCTGTCATCTCCCACTTCAATGGTGCAAAACCTACCCTTCTTCATATACCATAGATTTATATACTGTTCAGTTATAGTATACATAAATTGTGGTTTCAAAATTCTTAATCCATACCCCTAATAGGAAACAACATTATCAACTAGAGGACAATGCTTATGTGCAGTTCCTTTTATCTTTAGCTTTACAGACTGCTAATATGCAAAATAGCTTAGGTCATCACCCTTCCTACTCATACCCCTTCTCAGTAAAGTTACTTCATATCCTGGTAATATAGTCGAATTCTTTTGTCATAGTCTGTTTTCCATCTTGAGATTCCTCTTATATACTAAATGGTTTTTTTAAAAATTTACATACCTTAAGGTTTATTCTTTCTGCGGTATGTTGTATGGATTCACTGTTACTGTATCATACATTTCATTGCTCAGAAAATCACCTGTGCTTCACCTATCATGAGAAATGTTAATGTCTTTCCTATCTGTACAGTTTTGCCTTTTCTAGAATATTATATAAGTGGAATCATAAAGTATGTAGTCTTTGTAGACTGGGTTCTTTTTTCCAGGTAGCAATATGCATTCAAGATTCATTCATATCTTTGCATCACTTCATAATTCATTCCTTTTTATAGAAAATAATAGCATTTTATTGTATGAGTGTATCATAGTTTGATTTTTCATTTACCTATTGAAGGACATCTTGGTTGCTTCCATAGCTTTGTGAATAAATTTGTTATAAATATTTACATGAAGAATTTCATATGGACATGTTTTAAAATCTACTGGATAGGCCAGAGGAGTAGGGGACACTACTTCAACTGGTCCCCTGAGTTGAGCTGGATATCTACCAGACCATCCTGAACACCCGCAAAATCAGCATGAGATGTAAGAAGATACATCTGGATCTCTACAAACAAAACATCTCTGGTGGTTGGTCTCGAGGTATGAAGCAGGGAGCCGAGAGTCTGCAGGCAGATATCAGAAGATAAAAGGAAGGGGGAGGGAGCCTCCATGCTCCTGCACTGGGAAGGCAAAAGCCTCCCGTGCTAGGGAGCAGGCTGGACTAGCAGACCGGTAGCAGCAGGGAAAGGTCCTTAGGAGGCCACACCAGACTTAGACCTTGAACTCAGGATTACACATGTGAACAGGGAGCGGCTGATGGTTTTAGAAGCACAGAGGGCAGAGACATGCCCAGCCTTGGGAGCAAGGACTGGGGGAGTGGCTGTGGGTGCACAAACCAGGACACTGTGGGTTTTTAGCAGCACTGACAGAAACAGAGTCAGTGTGCCCTGGAGAACTCAGTGAAGAGCAGACTGCGATCTCTCTGTTCTTTTTTTTTTTTTTTAAAGATTTTATTTATGTATTCGACAGAGATAGAGACAGCCAGCGAGAGAGGGAACACAAGCAGGGGGAGTGGGAGAGGAAGAATCAGGCTCATAGCGGAGGAGCCTGATGTGGGGCTCGATCCCATAACGTCGGGATCACACCCTGAGCCGAAGGCAGACGCTTAACCACTGTGCCACCCAGGCGCCCCCGATCTCTCTGTTCTGAAACAGAGGTTTGGATATGGTCACTGCTGCTCTGATTCTCAGAAGAGACATGGAAGGCCACCAGGGAAATCTGCCAGAGAACAAAAGCCCCCAAAACCCGGTTCTCACTGAGCCCATCCCCCCCCAGTAAGGGGCAGGTCGACTCTGCCCAAACAGGGTTGCCTGAGTATCAGTGCTGCAGGCCCCTCTCCAAAAATCCAGGCTGAAAGAACAAGAAGTCCACATCCCTAAGGTCCCTATAAAAAAAGTACATCTTGCTTGGGTCCTGTTCAATAATTTGGACTCTGTATATCCCTGCAACCACACCTCATCAGAGTGACAAGGAGGAGGAACCCCCCAACAAAGGAAAGAAAAAAGACTGTTGCCTCTGCCACAGAACTAATGGATATGGATATAACCAGGATGTCAGAAATGGATTTCAGAGTAACAATTATCTAGATGTTGTATAGACTTGAGTAAAATATTAACAAAAATATAGAATCTCTAATGGCTGAAGTGAGAATGAATCTGGAGGAAATTAAAAATGCTATGAATGAAATGCAGTCTAAACTGGATGCTCTTAGACTGCTAGGGTAAATGAGGCAGAAGAATGAATACAGAATTAGAGGATCAGATGATAGAAAAGAAGGAAAAAAAGAGGTAGCATGGGAAAAAAGAATCTAATTTCAAGAAAAAAAGCTACAAGAGATCACTGACTCAATGAAATGTTCCAATGTCACAATTGTTGGGATCCCCGAGGGGGTGGAGAAAAAGAGAGGTCTAGAAGAGATATTTGAACAAACTGTAGCTGAGAACTTCCCTAATCCTTTCCTAAATACAGGAAGGAAACAAGCATTCATGTCCAGGAGGCAGAGAGGACCCCTCCAAGATCAATGAGAACAGACCAACACCATGACATATAATAGTACAATTCACAAATCTCAGATACAAGGAAACAATCTTGAAAGCGGCGAGGGGGAAGAGATTTCTTAGTCAGCAGGAGGAACATCAGAATAATGTCAGACCTGTCTACAGAGACCTGGCAAGCCAGAAAGGGCTGAGAAGACATATTCAGAGCACTAAGTGAGAAGAACGTGCAGCCAAAGATACTGTATTCAGCAAGGCTGTCATTCAGAATGGATGGAGAGATAAGGATCTTCCAAGACTGGCAGAAACTGAAAGAATATGTGGCCATCAAGCCAGCCCTACGAGAAATATTAAAGGGGGTTCTATAATAGTAGAAAGACCCCAAGAGTGATTCAGAACAGAAATTTACAGAGACAATCTATAGAAACAAGGACTTCACAGGCAACATGATGACATTAAAATCTTATCTCTCAATAACCACTCTCAATGTGAATGGACTAAATGTTCCCATATATGCCACAGGGTTGCAGATTGGATAAAAAGACATGATCCATCCATATGTTGTCTATAAGAGACTCACTTTGAACCTAATATACATAGAAACTGAGAGTGAAGGGATGGAGAACAATTTTTCATGCCAATGGACCTCAAAAGAAAGCTGGGGTAGCAATTCTTATATCAGACAAATTAGATTTTAAGCTAAAGACTGGAGTTAGAGATACAGAAGGGCACTATATTGTTCTTAAAGGGTGTATCCAGTAAGAGGATCTAACAATTATAAATATCTATGCCCCTAACAGGGGACCAGTCAACTACATAAGCCAACTGTTAACCAGAATAAAGAGACATATAGATAATAATACGTTAATAGTGGGGGACCTCAACACTCCACTCTCAGCAATAAACAGACCATCTAAGCAGAAAATCAGCAAGGAAACAAGACCTTTGAATGACACACTGGACTAGATGGACCTCATAGATATATAAAGAACATTCCACCCTAAAACGACAGAATACTCATTCTTTTTGAAAGCACATGGAACTTTCTCCAGAATAGACCATATACTGGGTCACAAAACAGGTCTCAACCAATACCAAAAGACTGAGATTGTTCCCTGCATATTCTCAGATCACAATGTTTTGAAACTAGAAATCAATCACAAGAAAAAATTTGGAAGAAACTCAAACACTTGGAAACTAAGGGCCATCCTGCTTAAGAATGATTGGGTAAACCAGGAAATTAAAGAAGAACTTAAGCAATTTACGGACACCAGTGAGAACGAAAACACATCGGTCCAAAACCTATGGAACACTGCAAAGGCAATCCTAAGGGGGAAATACATAGCTATCCAAGTCTTACTCAAAAGAATAGAGAAATCTAAAATGCAGTCTTTATACTCATACCTTAAACAGCTGGAGATGGAACAAAAGAACAGACCTAAGCCAGGCATGAAAAGACAATTGATTAAAATTAGAGCAGAGATCAATGAATTATAAACCAGAAATACAGTAGAGCAGTTCAACAAAACTAGAAGCTGGTTCTTTGAAAGAACTAATAAGATCCATAAGCCACTGGCCAGACTTATTCAAAAGAATAGAGAAAGGACCCAAATTAATAACATTATGAATGAAAGGGGAGACATCATGACTAACACCAAGGAAATAGAAAAAATCATTAGAAAGTATTATCAATGACTATATGCCAATAAATTAAGCAACCTAGAAGAAATGGATGCCTTCCTGGAAACGTATAAATTATCAACTGAAACAGGAAGAGATTGACAACTTAAATAGGCCTATATGCAGTAAAGAGATTGAAGCAGTGATCAAAAACATCAAAAAAAAAAAATGAAAGTCCAGGGCCTGATGGATTCTCTGGGGAATTCTACTGATCATTCAAAGAAGAAATAATACCTATTCTCCTGAAGCTGTTTCAAAAAACAGAAACAGAAGGAAAACTTCCCAACTTGTTTTATGAGGCCAGCATTACCTTGATTCCTAAACCAGGCAAAGACCCCATCAAAAAGAATAATTACACACTGATATCCCTGATGAATATGGACGCCAAAATTCTCAACAAGATCCTTGCTAATAGAATCCAACATTAAAAGGATTATCCATCATGACCAAGTGGGATTCATCCCTGGGATGCAAGGGTGGTTCAAAAGTCGCAAATCTATCAGTGTGATAGATAATATCAACAAGAAAAGAGTCAAGAACCATATAACCCTCTCAATAGATGCAGAAAAAGCATTTGACAAAATACAGCATCCTTTCCTGATTAAAGCCCTTCAGAGTGTAGGGATAGAGGGTACATTGCTCAATCTCATAAAAACCATCTATGAAAAGCCTACAGCGAATATCATTCTCAATGGGGAAAAACTGAAAGCCTTTCCCTTAAGATCAGGAACACGAAGGATGCCCACTCTCGCCATTATTATTCAACGTAGTACTAGAAGTCCTTGCAACAGCAATCAGACAACAAAAAGGGATAAAAGGTATCCAAATCTGCAAAGAAGAAGTCAAACTGTCTCTCTTCGCAGATGACATGATCCTCTATATGGAAAACCCAAAAGAATCCACCCCCAAACTACTAGAACTTATAGAGCAATTCAATAATGTGGCGGCATACAAAATCAATGCTCAGAAATCAGTTGCATTTCTATACATAAACAATGAGACTGAAGAAAGAGAAATTAGGGAATCCATCCCATTTACAATAGCACCAAAAATCATACGCTATCTCAGAATTAACTTAACCAGAGATGTAAAGGACCTATATTCTAGAAACTACAAATCACTCTTGAAAGTCATTGAGGAAGACACAAAAAGATGGAATAATATTCCATGCTCATGGATCGGAAGAATTAACATAGTTAAAATGTCCATGCTACCCAGAGCAATCTACACTTTCAATGCCATCCTGATCAAAATACCAATGACATTTTTCAAAGAACTGGAACAAACAGCCCTTAAATTTGTGTGGAACCAGAAAAGACACCGAATTGCCAAGGAATGTTGAAAGGGAGAAACTAAGCTGGGGGCATCACGTTGCCAGATTTCAAGCTATACTACAAAGCTGTGATCACCAAGACAGCATGGTACTGGCACAAAAACAGACATATAGATCAATGGAACAGAATAGAGAACCCAGAAATGTTACCTCGGCTCTTTGGGCAACTAATCTTTGACAAAGCAGGAAAAAACATCCAGTGGAAAAAAGACAGTCTCTTCAATGAATGGTGCTGAGAAAATTGGAGAGCTACATGCAAAACAATGAAACTTGACCACTCTCTCACACCATACACAAAGATAAACTCTCAATGGATGATTGACCTCGATGTGAGATAAAAAGCTTCTGCATAGTAAAGAAACAGTCAACAAACCAAAGAGGCAATGCACAGAATGGGAGAAGATATTTGCAGATGACACTACAGATAAAAGACTGGTATCAAGATCTATAAAGAACTTCTCAAACTCAATACCCAAGAAACAAATAATCAAATAAAAAAATGGGCAGAAGATATGAACAGACACTTTGCCAATGAAGACACACAAATGGCTAACAGACACATGAAGAAGTGTTCAAAATCATTAGCCATCAGGGAAATTCAAATCAAAACCACATTGAGATTCTATCTTACACCAGTTAGAATGGCAAAAATTGACAAAGCAAGAAACAACAAATGTTGGAGAGAATGTGGAGAAAGGGGTACCCTCTTACGCTGCTGGTGGGAATGCAAGTTTGTACAGCCACTTTGGAAAACAGTGTGGAGGTTCCTCAAAAAGCTAAAAATAGAGCTACCTACGACCCAGCAATTGCACTACTGGGTATTTACCCCAAAGATACAGATGTAGTGAAAAGAAGGGCCATATGCACCCCAATGTTCATAGCAGCATTGTCCACAATAGCCAAACCGTGGAAGGAGCTAACATGCCCTTCAACAGATGACTGGATTAAGAAGATGTGCTCTATATATACAATGGCATATTACTCAGTCATCAGAAAGAATGATTTCCCAACATTTGCATCAACATGAATGGGAATGGAGGAGATTAGGCTAAGTGAAATAAGTCAAGCAGAGAAAGACAATTTTCATATGGTTTCACTCATTTGTGGAACATAAGGAATAGCAGGGAGATCGTTAGAAGGAAGGGAAAATGAAGGAGGGGGAGAAACAGAGGGGGAGAAGAACCATGAGAGACTATGGACTCCAGGAAACAAACTGAGGGTTTTAGAGGGGAGGGGGTGGGGGCTGGGCTAGCTCAGTGAAGGGTATTAAGGAGGGCAGGTATTGCATGGGGCACTGGTTGTTATACGCAAATAATGAATCGTGGAACACTACATCAAAAACTAATGATGTACTGTATGGTGACGAACATAATAATAAAAAAATCTGCTGGTAAATGCCTAGAAGTGTCATTGTTGGATTACATAAGACTATGTCTAGCTTTATAAAAAACTACCAATATTTCTTCCAAAATTTTCATTCCTACTGGAAATGAATGAGAGTTCCTGTTCCTGTTCCTCACCAGTAATTGGTATAGATTCATGGGGTTTTAAAATTTTGTTTATTGTACTTTTTTAGCTGTAAAATATCCATTTGCTTCTTCTTTATACCTTCTTTTTCTTTTCTGAGACTTACTCTATTTTCATTTGTTTTTCTTCCCCTCTTGGTCTTCTCTGACTGCACCGCATCATGGGAGTTGGGATGCTTCATCACAGCTTAGTGAGGGTTCATGCTCACCACGTCTAGGCTCTGCACTCAGCCTTTGCTGCCAGAGGTAGAGATGGGGGCTGGAATGAGCGGCTATCACCTAAAAGTTTTTGTCTTGTTAGGCTGCCCAGTTCCTGATCCTTAGGCTAAAGAGATCAGGCTTTTCTAGGTGCTTTTTGTCTGTCTGTGCCCATTGGAATTTTCATGTTGCTACCTTCTCTAGCACCAGTCTATATAAGGCAAATAAAACCAGAGAAACTCAGCATCATGTTGTTTATTGGGTCCAGGTTTTCCTGCTTGGTTTGCATTCTTCTCTACACCTTTCAGTGTCTGCTTTTGTTAGATTTATATATACAACGTCCAGGTTTTTTAGCTATACTTAATGAGAGGAATAAGAATAAGTATGTTTACTCCATCTTTCTGAAAGAGAAAGTCTTCAAAATGGATTTTTAAGAATTGAATTTGTACCCAAAGTCTTACTGATTTCTACCATTAATTATAATTATTTATGTGTAGATTCTTTGCAAATTTTTATGTAGTAAATTATACTAATTGTTTTTCTAATAATAGATCAACCCTACATTATGGTTATAAACCCATATCATCTTTCATCTAAAATAGTTTGTGTAACATTTGAATTATTTACTCCTTCAATATGTGCTAGAGCTTGCTGGTAAAATCTTGTATGGCTGGTGTTTTTATTATGAGAAGATTGTAAAGTAGTATTTCAATTTCTTTAATGCTAACAATACTATCAGGTTTTTATTTCCTGTTGAATCACTTTTGATTATAAGAATTTCTAATATTTCACCACATAAACCCTACAAAAAATCAAAATTGTAAATGTTTGTACCATTTTCAGTTGTGCTCAGAGGCAAATGGACACTTAACTTAGATGGCAGATATTTGTATCATCTGTTTAGCTTACTTCCTTTATAAAGATGTGGTTCTGTATCTTGTAACAACTATGGCCATATTTGAATTACCTCAGGAAATAATTAGATATTTGCTTGTGTGGCTAGTATTCTTAGAATAAATATCTGAATATTTTGCTCAGAATTATTTTTATTTCCCAGAAGTAAGAAAAAACAATACTGTAGATTTTTTTGGTTGAGATCTACCATAGCATCAAATAAGGCATCTTCCTTAGATCTTAAGGTGGCTATAGAAATTTGAGGATTTATTTAATTAATTCTTATAACATTTACAAGATTTCTCCCAGGCAGGCAGGTCTCTATGGAGGCTTCATCTTTCCTTAAGAAGTAGAAATATTATTTCTTTAAAGACTTGCTTATAGGAAGAAACCAATCAACCGACTCACTTCTTTCTTCTTTCTGCTATGAATTTTCTGGTGGATGACAATTGTCATTTATTCTACTTCATCTCACCTGCAGATCCCCTATCTCCAACTTGTGTAAGTACATTTGGTGACATTTTTACCGGGAGAATTTCTCATTATTGCTCCATAAAGTGGCCCACTCTATTTTGGTAAAATCTTGACCTTTGAACCCCTGGGATTATTTTTATCATCATCATCATCATCAATCATCATCATCATCATCATCATCATCAATCATCACTACTACTTTAAAAGAAAGTAGCATACAACTAATAATAATAAAAAAAGATTTTATTTTTTTATTTTTATTTTTTAAATTTTTTATTTTTATTTTTTTTGATGTAAAGTTCGATGATTCATTAGTTGCATATAACACCCAGTGCACCATGCAATATGTGCCCTCCTTACTACCCATCACCAGTCTATCCCATTCCCCCACCTCCCTCTCCTCTGAAGCCCTCAGTTTGTTTCTCAGAGAAGGTAGCATAGCTTTGAATCTTCCTAGGCAGAGATATCCAGAGATTTTAAGTGCATCTGATTGACTGGTAGTAATTGTATTGGTGGCATATATGTTTTGTATTTTTCATCTTTTCTCTAGAGTTTAGAATTCAGTCACAAGTAAGTATTAGTTGTCTTTAAAAAGATAGTTTTGTCCCAACTTTCCAGAGACAAATATGTAGATTATTTTAGATGGTGGATTTAGAAGATCTCTCTGTAACTCTCACTGTAGCTTCTCAGCAACATACACTCCCTACCAGTTTCCTTAATGGCATCTTTGTCTTTTTTTTTTTTTTTTTTTTTTAAGAATCTGGGGACTTACTCTTTGAGGAAAATGGAAGATCATGTCAATATGTGTTGCCAATTCCACTTGAAGAAGCCCAAGGGAAAAGGATAAAGTGAAAGGAATTCCAACAGAAACTCACTTGATAAATATTCTCTGACATCAGCATGCACTGAGATTCATGTAAGCTGAGAGCAGGCTTCAGGGATCTCATTAAAATGAATTTACCATGATGAAATATTTTTCTGTCCTTCTGTGAAATAATTACTTTCTTACTGGAAGTAATTGATTATGAGCACTTTGCTCTGCAAGCCAACTGGGGTAAATCTAAATTGAGATTAAGTGATTATGTCCTGCTTATATATCCCATTTCACTTCAATTGTCCAGCTCCTGAAAGAAAATACACCTATACTCCTAAACCACTTATGGAAACAAAATTATACATGCAAAATAATCCAGTTGCTGAAAAATTAAGGAGTTATCTTTGCATGATAGCTCTTCTCTACTGAGTGTAGAATGGTTTTCATCTTACTTCAGGAAGTTAAGGGTTATCTCCCTTTTATATTCAACGTCTATAATCTAGAAATGAGTTCTAATTGTGCTTTTGTTCCAAGAAAATTTTACTACAGCAGAAAAGTTTTAGTTCTCAATAATATAATTTTCTTTTTATTTCAGTGGTTCCTAAGGTTTCGGAATTTTTTTGAGATTTTTATCAGTTGGACTGCTTCCTTAGAAAAATGCACATATATACACAAAATTTTGTCTAGTACGGTTTGATAATTGCTATGGACTCATGGCTCCTGGTTGCTGTGTAATTCCTATTCTCCTCCTTTCCCAATGGGAGGGAGTTTTTATTGCAACTATGCACGTTGGATATGTTAATGGGGAAGATAGCTTTTTAGGTCATATGTTCATAGGTCACTGGGCCTTGAGAAGCCACATTTGGACCTGATCATGAGGATATCACCCAGAGTTCCTAGACTTCAAGCAGAATGAAGTAACAAGGTGAGTCCTCAGGGTTGATCTCCTATGGGGAAGGACTGAGGGTATTCTCTGTATTGAAAGGGTAGGTGTGGATATTGGATAGCCAAAGGTAGACTGTGGTAGACTGCTGTTTGCTTACCCATATCCACTCATCCCTTTTATATTACATTGTGTTTCTGTTTGTTAGATATTCCAGTTTTTCCTATGATGCCCTTCACATTGGGAAGTTATACATTATCCTATATTTAATAAGCCAAGAGTGGCCATGTGATGTGCTTTAGTCATTGAAATGAGGACAGAATTAATGTGTGCCATTTCTAGACAGATTCCTTTGTAGCTAGTACCGGGATTGCTTCTTTTATTCTTTCTATAATATTGGACATATATCAGATGGTGGTGCTCCATTGGCCTCTGTTCTGGAGGGAAGATGACATGGGAGCAGAGTAGCAGCTGGACCTGGATGAACATGTGACCATTACTGAAAGCCACTAGGATTTTGGGTCATTTGTTGCTGCAGCAAAACTTAGTTTGTTATGACTAATACATTCTTCCTCTTTGATATCAAAGTCCATATATTTCCAATTTTCTCACTATGCTCTGTGCTCTGGGATGCTGATCTCTATGGACTGTATCCCCCAGGCTTCCTTTTTTTCTGGCTTTGGTTGTGTTCAACTGATGGGAGGCATCAGTAGTATATTGGAGAGGGGAGGAAAGAAAGCTGAGTATTTAACCCTTGGCTTCTTCCTTGCCAGGCTGTAGGTTAGAGATGTCTGTGTTTCTCTACCTAAGACCTCAGTGATCTCCTCTTTCCCCTCGGACCCAGAGGTAATGGCCTTCTGCTGTCGTTATGTGTCTGGTCAAATCTTATTATTTACCTTTATTAAGCTCTTCTTAGTTATCCCCAAACCTTGGTAAAATGGGCATTGTTGCAGGGTGGATGAAATAAGTGAGAAAGAGCAGATTAAGCCACCAACACTCCCAGGAAGGACATTCAGAACATAACCCCTTTTGGGGCACTGGATGGATCAGTTGGTTAAGCATCTGCCTTCACCTTAGGTCATGATCCTGGGGTCCTGGGATCGAGTCCCGCATCTGGCTCCCTTGTCTGGGGGAGTCTGCCTCTCCCCCCCCCCTCTGCTGTGCTCTCTCTGTCAAATAAACAAAATCTTTAAAAAAAGGAACATAACCCCTTTCAGTGGGAAGGCAGGGGCCTCAGTAGCATTGTCTTTGTGCATTAAGGACAACACAATATATTTATTATATCTGCTGAGGATATTAGATACAGCAATGAAATATTTGCAAACAAATATTTGGCCTGAATTTGCAGTCATTCTCATGGTCTACTGAGTCCTGAAAAAGGGCCATTATCCCAAATTCTCAGGAAAGGAAACTGCCAATTTGGGAACTTAATGACTCACAACAAGGCCACCTAGAATACCAGCATACAGGCACTGTTTATAGCTGTGGTAAGCAGAATTTCTGGAATGCCATCTCCCCTCCCCCCAAGCTGTCCCACCCTGCTCCCCAGAACCTGTGAATGTGATGAGATATCACTCCCTTGATTGTCTTATGTTAAATGGCACAGTTGACCTTAAATTAAGGAGATTAACTGGATTATCTGGGTGGGTCCAGTATACTTGGAGTAACCCTTAAAAGCAGAGAGCTTTCTTTGGCTGGTGGCAGAAGAAATCAGACAGATTTGAAGCATACGGGGGATTTGATGCACTGTTGCTGTCACTGCCTGGAGAATGTTTCGTTATCTCATTGTGTATAGTCAACTGACTTTGTGACTAGCAAATCTACACAAATTAGGGAAAATGCAGGAAGTTGGAGGCTATCTTTTTTGCTTAAAGCAGCTTGAAGGAAATGATGGCTGCTGTCCTTTAGGATTATGGAATCTCTATCATGGAATGTATTACTGGAATGTACTTGTATTGCTTGTGGTCCTTAGTCTCCCACGTGGAGCTGTGCTGGTGTGCCATGCTGTGTGGCAGCAACCTTGTGCTGTCACCCTCTGTCCAGTCTGTCTTTCTTTCAAGCGTTGCACTTTTCATCTAACATTATGGCACCAGAGTGTGTCCTAGCCCAGCCCACAGATCACTGGCTGCAGGGTCTTGGGCCAGACTCTGCAGCCTGCTCTGAGCTCCTGAGTTAACAGACCTGGGACAAGCCTGGATTGGCATTTTCACAAATTACCCCATGACGCTCTGTACTGTGAGGTTTGAAAGCAACTGGCCTAGAAGGAGTATCTTGAAAAAATATTCTTAAGGGCACATCTGTGTTACTACAGTCTATGGCACCCTGCTTTTGTTAAAAAGTTGACTTGAGTAAATCATACTCTTAGAAATTGTAGCTTATCCTGAATCTTTGATTTGGACAGGGGACTCATCTCCCCATGAGCTCTGATGTCAGTTGAGCTGTGAGCTACTTTACTCAGCTGATTAGAGAAAGTTCCTGGGTTAACATAAAGATGTGAACCACCTTGGCATAGAGACTAACTCTGCTCCACATGGGAAGAGCCTAGGTCCTTATTTCAGCCAATGTCTCATGCTTGGTCACAACAGAGAGTGAGGGATTACCGTCAATACTAGCAAGATCGTCCAGAAGTGCATGTTCTGCAGAGAATGGTTGAGCAGGTTGGAATCTGGAACTTAATGTTTCTAACCATTTTGGCTCAATAGAAATTTAAATTGTTTATGCATGTGGCCTATTTTGGCAATTTGTGCCATGTCAAAGGTCTGAAATGCAACTGCTCATTTGGAGTCATTTATTTGAATTCTTGTGTGTTTTCTGGTTGATGGCAGGTCTTTTAAAGATGGTATAATTAAAAAGCTGCACATACACACAAGGAGACCTTGGATGGCATGGCTAATGCATTTGAGGAATTAAAAAATTACAATAAAAATAAACAGAAGTATATCCATATCAACTATATCAATGAGATTTGAAACAAAGTTATTTGCATACTTGTTGAAAGAACATTTGATCTGTTCCCTGTGAGGAGGAAGGCAGTCATGCATTAAGGACAATTACAAAACAGAAATGAACCGCAGCACTTTGGCTTGATCTACCCAAATCAGTTTACAGTAATAAAACATTTTCTTTACTTTTGAAAAAATGATGAAAGCCATGCCAGCTCTAGAATACTATGATTTGGCTAATCTCTCTCAACTCTCTTGACTATTATTGAGAAGAAAGGCTTTTTGTCTTGAAATACACTTTTTCTTACATTAAGCCCTGATAACTCACAAACATCAGTGAAAGAACAAAAGGACATTACAAAGAAGCTGTCTTGGAGGAAAATTGATGGAGATGTGGTAATTTCACAGGGCCGTTCCTTGGGGCTGTCACTGTGCCAAAGGTCCCTGAGCCCCTCCACTGTGGAGGGCAGCAGCCTCTGAGGGAGCCTGGTCTGGTTAACATGGCAATTAAGCCACCTATCCCAGCCAGGCTTTTCTAGTTGAGGAGAAAAGGGTTTGAAGCTGCAGGGAAGTTGATAGAGCCTGGAAACCATTAGTGAACTTCTAGTAAGACTTGGAAATATATTTATATCTTGAAAAATTTTGTATTCACCAAAATTCTTTCAAAATGATGTGGCTGAGCATCCGTAATTGGACATAGGGAAATCAGTTCCTGGGGATATATGGGATTGAGGAAGAAGGTATGTAATGAGAAATAGGGAAAGGATGGACCATCCAATAAGGGCCTTTGGGAGGACTGCCTACCTGATGGGGAAATAATTAGAGTCTTGCCTTTCACCAAACACAAAAGTAAATTCTAGATGAAATATATTTCTAAAATGGAAAGGTGCTAAAAGAAAACTTATAGAGGGATCTTTCCATAACCTTGGGGTTATGAAGAGTTTACTAAGCAACACACAAATTCTGAACACCATCAAGGAATTGATTGACAGATCCAACCAACAAAAACAAAACTCTCAAACCACTTCTGATTAGTGAAAGACATGATAAACAAAGTTAAAACAAGAGCCAAAGATCAGAAGAAAATATTTGCTGCACATAGAACAGCATGAGTTATAGTCATAATAAAGAGTTCACACAAATCAATAAGAAAAAAGCAAATGACAGAAGGAGGGATAAAGTCCCAGAAAAACAACAACAACAATGACCAGTAAGTACTGAAAAGATGCTCAACCTCCCTAGTAATCAGGGGAGCAAAAACTAAAACATCAGCAAGTTGCCATATTTTACTGGTTAGATTGGCAAAAGTTAAGAAGATAGAGATCATATCTGGAGTTGGTGAGGGACACAAGGAAACGTGAACTCATATCCTGTGGTGCATATTATTGCAACAATTTTGATTGTATTTTTGCGATAGCCAAGGTCTAGAAAAATTAAAAATGCACATTTTGACCAGCAATTCCATTTTTGGAATACGGCTTACATGAATACTTGCATATGGACACAAGATAAATAAAAAACACAAAATTTTTATTTATATTTTTATATACTATATGTTTTATATCTATATTTATATATTAATATATATTTATATAATATATATGTTATATATTATATATATTTATATAAATAGATATATATTTATATTTATATTAAATTTAAAAAAATTTAAATATACCCTGCATTGCTACACAGTGAAAATTGGAATCAACCTGAATGTTCACTGGGTGTTATAAGCAAATAATGAATCATGGAACACTACATCAGAAACTAAGGATATACTGTATGGTGACTAACATAACATAATAAAAAATTATTAAGAAAAATGAAAAAAAGGAAAAAACAAACAAACAAAACAAACAAACAAACAAACAAAAAATCCCTGAATATTCATTAGTGGGGGACTGGTAAACAATTTTTTGGTGCCTATATATATATATATATATAATGAAATATGTTGAGGAATTGAAAATGTAAGTTAGATATATAGATACAGACAGAAAATTCTCCAATATATATTCACTGACATTCTTTTTTTTTTTAAGATTTTATTTATTTATTTCACAGAGATAGACAGCCAGCGAGAAAGGGAACACAAGCAGGGGGAGTGGGAGAGGAAGAAGCAGGGTCCTAGAGGAGGAGCCTGATGCGGGGCTCGATCCCATAACGCCAGGATCACGCCCTGAGCCAAAGGCAGACGCTTAACAACTGCGCCACCCAGGCGCCCCTCAGTGAAATTCTTTTTATCTCAAAAACAGTACCAAAAAAATCTGTAATATAAAAGGATCTAGCAGATAGTAGGCACTCAATGACTATTTAATGAATGAAACATATGTAAATGTATAGGAAAACTTCTGGAAGGACATGAGGCAAAGTGTGCAGAGCAGTCACCTATAGGGAAGGCAGAGGGATTTGGGATTTGGGAAAGAAGCAAAGGTGCACTTACATATCATACTGCATATGTCTTTCTATTGTTTGCATGTTTATTTCAAGATAGTTTTAAAGAAGTTGTGCCAAAGGGAGTGATTTCACTTCCATCTATACGGTGAAGATGGGTGCTTAGGTATGGAAATATTAGGTTGTCTTTTTGATGGCTTTGTTGTTGTTATTATTATAATACTTAAGTAGTATTTAGTGGCATAAAAATGAATTAATTACGTAGATATAATACTCAGTACAAATAAAGTAACTTGTGAAACAAATCTCAAAAATATTTGTCAGTGGTGGGGTGACAGAGGGGCTGTTGACTGGAAAGGGCCTGGGGTTGTCTTCTGGGATGCTGGACATTTTTCACCGTTTGACTATTGGTCCCATAGTGTACAAATAAGTATAATTTTTTATAATAATTTTTTATTATGTTATGTTAGTCATCATACAGTATATCCTTAGTTTTTGATTTAATATTCCATGATTCATTATTTGTGTATAACACTCAGTGCACCGTGCAATATGTGCCCTCCTTAATACCCATCACCGGCCTATCCCAGTCCCCCATCCCCCTCCCCTCTGAAGCCCTCAGTTTGTTTCCCAGAATCCATAGTCTCTCATGGTTCATTCCCCCTTCTGTTTACCCCCCCTTCATTCTTCCCTTCCTTCTCCTACTGATCTCCCTGCTATTTCTTATGTTCCATAAATGAGTGAAACCATACGATAATTGTCTTTCTCTGCTTGACTTATTTCACTTAGCATAATCTCCTCCAGTCCTGTCCATGTTGCTGCAAATGTTGGGTAATCGTTCTTTCTGATGGCTGAGTAATATTCCATTGTATATATGCACCACATCTTCTTAATCCAGTCATCTGTTGAAGGGCATCTCGGCTTCTTCCACAATTTAGCTATTGTGGACAATGCTGCTATGAACATTGGGGTGCATATGGCCCTTCTCTTCACTACATCGGTATCTTTGGGGTAAATACCCAGTAGTGCAATTGTTGGACCATAGGGTAGCTCAATTTTTAGCTTTTTAAGGGACCTCCACACTGTTCCAAAGTGGCTGTACCAACTTGCATTCCCACCAACAATGTAAGAGGGATCCCCTTTCTCCACATCCTCTCCAACATTTGTTGTTTCCTGCCTTGTCAATTTTTGCCATTCTAAGGTGGTATCTCAATGTGGTTTTAATTTGAATTTCCCTGATGGCTAATGATTTTGAACATTTTTTCATGTGTCTGTTAGCCATTTGTATGTCTTCATTGGAAAAGTTCTTATCTTCTGCCCATTTTTTGGTTTGATTATTGTTTGTCACGTTTTGAGTTTGAGAAGTTCTTTGTAGATCTTGGATACCAGTCTTTTATCTGTAGTGTCATTTGCAAATATCTTCTCCCGTTCTGTGGGCTGTCTCTTGGTTTTTTTGACTGTTCCCTTGGCTGTGCAGAAGCTTTTGATCTTGATGAAGTCCCACAAGTTCATTGTATCTTTTGTATCTCTTGCCTTTGGAGATGTGTCATGAAAAAAGTTGCTGTGGCCAATGTCAAAGAGGTTGAAGCCTATGTTCTCCTCTACGATTTTGATGGATTCCTGTCTCACATCGAGGTCTTTCATCCATTTGGGGTTTATCTGTGTGTATGGTGTGAGAGAGTGGTCAAGTTTCATTCTTTTGCATGGAACTGTCCAATTTTCCCAGCACCATTTATTGAAGAGACTGTCTTTTTTCCACTGGAAGTTTTTTCCTGCTTTGTCAAAGATTAGTTGCCCTTGGGCCGAGGGTCCATTTCTGGGTTCTCTATTCTGTTCCATTGGTCTATGTGTCTGTTTTTGTGCCAGTACCATGCTGTCTTTGTGATCACAGCTTTGTAGTATAGCTTGAAATCTGGCAATGTGATGCCCCCAGCTTTGTTTTTCCTTTTCAACAATTCCTTGGCAATTCGGGGCCTTTTCTGTTTCCACACAAATTTAAGGGCTATTTGTTCCAGTTGTTTGAAAAATGTCATTGGTATTTTGATCGGGATGGCATTGAAAGTGTAGATTGCTCTGGGTAGCATGGTCATTTTAACTATGTTAATTCTTGTGGTCCATGAGCATGGAATACTTTTCCATCTTTTTGTGTCTTCTTCGATGTCTTTCAAGAGTGATTTGTAATTTCTAGAGTATAGATCCTTTACGTCTCTGGTTAAGTTAATTCCGAGATAACGTATGATTTTTGATGTTATTGTACATGTAATGGATTCCCTAATTTCTCTTTCTTCAGTCTCATTGTTCGTGTATAGAAATGCAACTGATTTCTGAGCATTGATTTTGTATCCTGCCACATTACTGAATTGTTCTATAAGTTCTAGTAATTTGGGGGTGGAGTCTTTTGTGTTTTCCATATAGAGTATCATGTCATCTGCGAAGAGAGACAGTTTGACCTCTTCTTTGCCGATTTGGATACCTTTTATCCCTTTTTGTTGTCTGATTGCTGTTGCAAGGACTTCTAGTACTATGTTGAGTAATGATGGCAAGAGTGGACATCCTTGTCGTGTTCCTGATTTTAAGAGAAAGGCTTTCAGCTTTTCCCCATTGAGAATGATATTGGCTTTAGGCTTTTCATAGATGGTTTTTATGAAATTGAGGTATGTACCCTCTATCCCTACACTCTGAAGGGTTTTAATCAGGAAAGGATGCTGTATTTTGTCAAATGCTTTTTCTGCATCAATTGAGAGGATCATATGGTTCTTGAGTCTTTTCTTTTGTTGATATGATCTATCACACTGATCGATTTGTGAGTGTTGAACCACCCTTGCATCCCAGGGATGAATCCCACTTGGTTGTGGTGGATAATCCTTTTAATGTTGGATCCTATTAGCCAGGATCTTGTTGAGAATTTTGGCATCCATATTCATCAGGGATATCGGTCTGTAATTCTCCTTTTTGATAGGGTCTTTGTCTGGTCAAAAATCCTTTTAACCAGAAGTCTGATTAAATTCAATATTAACTCAAGTTCTCAAAAACCCATTTGGAAAAGCCAACAGGTACATCAGAGAAAAAGCAAGTAACTGCTCATAAGTCTTTGGTGGAAAAGTAAGTTGCATAGTTATACAAGCTCCCCTAATGATTGTCCAGCTCAAATTTTGTGTTTCAAAAATAGGTTTCAATATAATACAAGGAAACCATACAGACATCCTCAGCAGTGCAAAGATGTAACAATGAAGTTTAAGGGTAGAGGAGAGTCTAAATATGATGATATACACAAATAATCTATAAAATAAAATAAGCCCTTCAATCCTAGGAAAAAAAGGGGGGAACCTCACAAATGTAAAACTCATAGAACAAGGACTAACAGCAAGTGGAACTATCCTAAATATTTCCCCATTGACTAACTAAAACACCAAAAGACAGCCCAGGACACCATTAACAGGTAGTTTTCACATACCAAATTTATGTGAATTAGAGGAATTTTTTTCTACTCAATTACAATTTCTTCCTTTTTACCTTTTCCCTACTTTTCTCTAGCAACATTTTCCCTTTAGTTTGACCAGTTGAACTCAAAAGGTCTGGAACCTAAAGTGCGTACCAACTCTTACTGGACGAGCACTTGGAAAATGCAACTCTAGAAAAGGCAAATTTTAACTGGAGTGACTTGACAAAGTTAAGCAGTTGTTCTCAATGGGACAATGTCCTCCATGTTAGTCACTAGGTTAATGGCTTCTCTTGGCTGAATCACATGACCCACCATGATACTGGCATGCTCTGTGGTGACGTACTAAAGAGCTATGTGCACAAACACCCACCTATTTAAGCTTTCAATAAAACAAAGCATCGTTTTAAACCATTTCAGTGAAATAAATAAGAAACATTGCATTTCTATTGGCCTACTTTGCCTCTTGAGGTGGCTTGGAGTGTTGTTCATGACAGAAGTCACTGCAGATAATTAGTCGCTACTCCACACTCCTTAGGCTTCAATACTACCCACTCTTCAAGACTCAGCACCTTTTTTGCAGCAATAGTGGTATTATTCATTAACATTGTCACTGTCATGGGACCAACACCCCCACAGACTGGAGTGATATACTGGCTTTCTTTCTGATTCTTTCAAAATCCACATCTCCAACCAACTTGGCTTTAGCCATGATGGGATCTCGAACTCTTTTTATTTCCACATTGATGAGTGCAGCTCCGTCCTTATTCATATCTGCTGTGATCAGATAGGGAATGCCTGCAGCAGAGACCACAATGTCTGCAAGAACTGTATGTTTCTTCAGTTGCTCTTTGGGAGTGTATTGATGAGATATTGTAACAGTGGCATTGCCTCCAGAGTGTTCATGTGTCACATCTGTGTGTAGTAGCACTGCAATGGGCATTCCAACATTTTTTGACCTCCTGGCCACAACCACATTCTTCCCTGGAGTTGGGATGCTGGTTCACTTAATTATTTCCCAGACAGACACCCATGGGACCGCTGGTAACACAATCGCTCTACATTAATTATATAAAGTCATCAACATGGCTTTTTGTCTGGAGAAACACCATTGTAGATCTTTCTCTCATCAATGTGCTCTGGAAGAGGCAGCTGAACAAGAAGGCCATCTACATTATTATCATCATTTTTTTAATTATGTTCAGTTAGCCAAAATATAGTATACATCATTAGTTTTTGATGTAGTGTTCAGTGATTCACAGCAAGTTCTATGCAAGCAAACAATAGGCCAGGGGTTGAGAATTTGAGGCTGCAGGTAGCCTTCAAAAACTTTTCCACAGAGAGATGAAAACAAAATTCTTATTGGGGTGGTAGGAAGGGGGACGTGAAAGATTATATACAATTTCTATCAGTCAGGGTTCGATCAAAGAAGCAGCCCCACTACCCATGATGTGGAATAAAAGAATCATTGTAAGGAGTGCTTTGTGCAACTGTGGGAGAAGCTGGAAGCTAGGAGGGCTAGGAGAATGGGAGAAAAGTCACTACTCAGGGTTTGCTCCTGGGAGTAGTAGAGAAGTCTCGGTGGCCCTGTCTCTGGGTTTAGTTGTAGGCCAGTAGTCAGCAGAAGTCCTACATCCATCGAAACTTCCACCTTCCTGCCCCTTCACTGGACTGTTTTCTAATCATCCCTTGAAATTCCGTTCAGACATGGCCTCCCCAAGAGCCCTTCAGGACCCTCCCTGCATACCTCGTCTGGCTCTGTTGATCATTTCTATGTGCTTCCATGACCTCAGTGCTAACCTCTGTCACAGCACCTCTTCTGTGGGCATTCCCTGGTAGAGCTCCTGGCAGTTAGTAAGTGCCCCCAAATGTTTGTACAGTTGACTTGAACTCTGTTTCTTCTGAGATCCTGAACTCCTTGAGGGGAAGAATTGTGCTCCTTCCATAAATATTTGCTGACTCAATACAAGGAAGGACAGATGAATGGATAAATGAACAGGACCAGCAGTCTGAACAAAGTCTGAGGGTTCTGAATTTTGTGTGTCCTGTATTTGTTATCTACCCCTTCTTTTACTTATGCTAAATGACCTCCTCGGTGTTCACAGTGCGTCCCTCTGCCCAGGCATTCTGGAAATTGGTGAATATGTTCACATTTGGCTCATATTACCCTTTGTGATATTACATATTTTAATCATTTGTGCTATGTCATCATTTCCCCCAAATTATTCTCATATGAAAGTCCCTCCCAACACTTTAATTGACCTCTTTGGGGTAGTTCCAGTTTTGATATGCCTTTCTTAATGTGTAGTAATATAAAATGGTATGGCATTAGAGATGCAAATGTATGATAATGTTATGCAAGCTTGAGATTTTGCTACAGATAAATCATGGGGAGGCTTGCCAAAGGAGTAACCTGTATGTCAATCATGCTGAATATATATATATTTAACTAAGGCAACCTGCTTAATGCCCTTCTAACCCTGCAGGGAGCAGAGGTGCATCCTCAGGCCCCTTAAATAGAAATAACTTCTCTTCTCATCCAAGAGTCCCTGATGGTTGCTTTTTGCACCCAGAGCGTTCTGATGTCATGGAGGAAACAAAGGCCTCTTCTGTGATCCTGAGGTGCCAGTTTGGCTGGGCAAAGACAAAGGGACATTTTAAATAAAGTCTCCAGACATTTACTTAGCCTCAAAATTACTTCTCCAAATTTGCACATTGTGCAACAGTGCAGATCTTCAAATGTATTTCTGTAACTGGCTCCAATATGCCTTATGTTGTAACTTTTCTTTTTGTCATGGGGAGGGAATAGGGAAGGGATTAGTTGTCTTTTTTTCCCCTTCCAGAGAACTGCCAAAATAATTTTGACTCTCCCAGATGAAGTAAGTTTTAAAATTGTGGTTCTCCTGAGGTTTGTTTGGAAGAAGACACAGCAATTCTGAGAAACCGATGATGGGGGCTGCCAAGATGCTCCGTTTCCCTGGCTGCGGCTTCTGTTTCCTTGCACCGAGGTCAGCATGAGAACAAAACCACGGTCTTCGAAGGTTGGAGAGGCTTGTTCAAATACTTGTCCTTGCCCACCTAAAAGCTTCCTTCCTCGCATAGCACCATCGCTTTAATCCCAGAGTTTAGAATTTGCTGTGGAGTTTGGATTCTTGCTTCCTCTTGCTCTTTCCCAGGTTGAGCCATTCCTCCTGGCTGGCTTATACCTGGGAAAATTGGGATGCACACTTGGCTCAGGCTATTTTTGAGGTGTGCAGTTTCCAGGAAATTGGAGACTGCCATCCCATATCATTCCATCTCTCCACCCTGGGGTTTGAGATAGAATAGGAAGGGTTGGGGCAAAGGGCTGAATAAGAATTATTCAGGAGTTATATAAGAACCTAGAATTTCAGAACTGCAAGATCCTTTTAGACAGAGTTGCAGAGAAGAAGGAGCAGAATTAACTGAATCAGGTTGACCTGGGGGGCATGGCTCATTTTAACCAGAGAGGGCTGACACCTGCACTGGCTGACACACTACACAGCCTTGGGGAGATTGGTAAAGCAGCAATTTCTTGCAATGGAATTTTAGTGATGTACAGAAAAGAGGAGTGAGGTACAAACACCGTGTTCCACTTTCCTAAGGATGGCTTTACCAGAACAACATGGTACAAATATTTAGCCTCTGAATCTCACTTTAGTTGCGTGGAAAATGGGGTTGTTGGGGTGGGGGGGATGAGATCATATGTTGAACAAATCCTGATATGTAGCAGGTGGCTATAGTGAGTGCATGTGTTATTATCACCCGTTAATATAGTCCTTTTATTTGAAAGATAAGTAAACCAAAGCCCAAAAATTTTAGGTGATTTGCCCAACAACGCACAGCATTTAATGGCAGAACTCACCAACAGACCAATTTCTCCTTACCTTCAGAGGAGTACTTTTTCCCATTTCACTACTCTGCAATCCAAATCTTTTAGATAAATCCTCATGAAAAAGTAAAATGAAATGTTTTGATTAAAAGTTTTTCATGATTGTCTTTTTGACGTCAAAATACTTTTTTTTAAAGATTTTATTTATTTATTCGACAGAGAGAGAGACAGCCAGCAAGAGAGGGAACACAAGCAGGGGGAGTGGGAGAGGAAGAAGCAGGCTCATAGCAGAGGAGCCTGATGTGGGGCTCGATCCCGGAACGCCAGGATCACGCCCTGAGCCGAAGGCAGACGCTTAACCACTGTGCCACCCAGGCGCCCCTGACGTCAAAATACTTTTAATGTGAAAATGGAAGATTTCATGGGTGAGCTTTCTGTAGGCTGGAGGCAGAGGGAGGGCCTTCCTGCCTGCCTGGGTTCCCACATCGTCTGGGCACTTTCCCTGTGAAACCATTTGTGAACATTGCCCTATGCAAGCCCCTTAAGTTTGGTGCTGGAAACAAAGCATGAAAATTGCTGTCCCTGTCCCCAAGTTGTTCATTGCTTCCCGGGGAAGAAATTAGGAAGTAAATCATTGATATATAGCTTAGTGAACTCTGTGATTGATGTTAACCCAGAGGAGGGCCACTTAATCAAGGTGAGTGTGTTTGGGGTCGCTGGGAGCCATCAGCCCTGTACTGACCCTGGAAGGCTGGGGAAAAGTTGGGCAGGTAAAGATAGGGTGTGATTTGGGTAGAGGAGAGGGAGAGTTGTGGAGGCAGAGGGGAGAGACCAAGGGATGTGCCAGGTAGAGCTAGTGGCCAGAAGGGTGTGAGGTGTGTTGAGGAGTATGGATGGAACCTTAGAGATGGAGGATTTTCACTGGTGCGTATGTATTTGTGACAACGATTTGCATTTTGTTTATTTATTTATTTATTTGAGAGAGTGCACATTTTAATTAATTAATTAATTTTTAAAGTTTATTTATTTATTAGAGAGAGCACCAAAGAGAGAGAGAATGAGTTGGGGGGAGGGGCAGGGGGAGAGGGAGAAGCAGACTCTCTGCTGAGCAGGGAGCCCAATGTGTGGTCTACCCAGGACCCCAAGATCATGACCTGAGCCAAAGCCAGACACTTAATCTACCGAGCCACCCAGGTGCCCCAACAATTTGCATTTTAGAAAGATCGCAGGCTCCTATTGAGAGGCTAGATGGGCAGAGAGAAGCAGTGGAACTGGGGGATCTGAAACTTATTGGGCCTCCAAAATAGAGGCGATTGGGGGGGAAGAAGAGAGGAGACACTCTGGCAGGCTTTGCTTGGGCTCCTGTGTGGTGAGAGGTTAGATAGAGGAGGAGGGGTCAGGTGACCCTCAGATTGGTGGCTCAGGCTCCGAGGCTCAGTGCTGACCCTCACGGAGACACAGAAGTCCGGGTGGCTACATGGCCTCACTTTCAGGAGTTCAGGCTCCAAGCTGGCATTGCCCTGAAATTAATAGCCTTCTATTGACTAGATGATGGAATGTGCTTGTGAACAAAGGAGCTTGAGGCTGTTCCTTGCTTCCCCATTGGCATACAATGTTTGAGATGCCCCATGAATACAGAATCTCAGTGGACCACTCAAAGTGAGGACACGACAAGCACATTACATCTATGACCCATGGCCCCAGAGGCTACACTTGCTGATCAAATCAGAGCTTGCTGAGAAAACAGAAAGAAGGTAATGAGGTGCCAGGAAACACAAATGACCAAGAAACTCTATCATACCCTTGCTCGTGCTCTTCCCTGTATTTGCTGAAAGAAAGACAAAGTCCTTACTCATCAGTAAGCCAAAGGTAGAGGGTTGGTAGAATGTGCACATATCAAGAAGCACAATTAAAAGCAGTTCAGTTTGTTTTGTGTAGTGTTGCCACAGTTTTGGTAAGAATAAAATACACGTGTCATACAAGTTACAAAATGCAAATTGTGTAATTTCTGTGATTCTACATGAGTTAAATGCTCCTATATTTGCATTTAAAGCTGGCATTTCATAACATAAAGATGAGCAGTAAAATTCATTTTAATGACAAAAAAATTGTGCTTTTTGTTAACCTAGAACAACTTTAAACAAACACCATGACAAGTTGAGAGACAAACTGTGGAGAAAGAAAAAAAAAACTATATTTTGGTTCCTTTAATGGCACTTTCCTCTGCACTCATTTTTTACTGGATGATGCAAATTATGTAGCGGCTTCCAGTAGACAGTTTTGGGGAGGAAAAGATGAGGCATTTATATTTTGTTTGTGGACATGTAGGTTTTGAATTTGTGCTGTCTGGATTTTAGGACAAATGGTCTAGATTTGGCGGCCAGCAGCAATGTAGTTGGTAGTTGGAATCATGGGCTGGGATTATCCAGACAAAATGTATAGGGTGTGAAGCCCAGCCAAGAGGCTGGCACTGAGGGTGGGGCGAAAGCATTGCAATGGGTGCTTTAGCTGATTGAACAGACAGCAGAGGAACTGAAGAGTAAGATCATGGAGCTTATGGGAAGCTAGCCTGGTTCTTGGTAGTAAACATGCCATCTACTGAAGGTCCAAGACTGAAGTTCCCTTTTATACTTATGAATTTTAGGAAAATAAGGAGTCCCAAGTACCCATGTCTTGAGTAAAAGATTGTCCCACCCACTCCAGGCAAGGAAGTAATTTCCTTCAGTCACCTAGAAGTGACCAGATAGTGAAACATAATCAATTGTTATTATAAATTCATTTGTTACTGGACATATAGGTTGTCTTATCTTGGCTATTGTGAATAATGCTGCAATGAACATGGGCATACAGCAATCTCTTTGAGATACTGATTTCTTTTTATTTGGCATTATATCCAGAAATGTGATTGCTGGATCATAGTTTTATTTCTGATTTTTTGAGAAACCTCCTTATTGTTTTCCATAGTGGCTGTACCAATTTGTATTCTGAAATTACACAAGGTCTCTTTTCCCCACATCCTTGCTAGTACTCATTATTTGCCTTTTTTTTTTCTTTTTGAGAGAGAGAGAGAGAGAGAGACAGGGGCAAGGGTGAAGGGGCAGATGGAGAGGGAGAAGGAGAATCCCAAGCAGGCTCCATGCTTAGCCTGACATGGAGCTCAGTCTCACAACCCCGAGATCATGAGCTAAGCCACAATCAAGAGTCTGACACTTAACCAGTTGAGACACCCATGCACCCCTTCGTCTTTTTGATGATAGCCATTTCCCTGATGATTAATGATGCTGAGCACCTTTTCATGTACGTATTGGCCATCGGTATATCTTCTTTGGAAAAATTTCTATTCAGACCTTTGCCCATTTTAAAATCAGGTTATTTAAATTTTTTTCTTTTTTTGCAGTTGAGTAGTGTGAGTATAACTCATTTGGGGGTACTAAATATTTATCAGATATTTGATTTGCAAATATTTTCTACCATTCTGTAGGTTGCTTTTTCATTTCATTGATGGTTTCCTTTGAAGCTTTTTAGTTTGATGTAGTCCCAACATGTTTATTTTTGCTTTTGTTGCTTGTGCTTTGATATCATATCCAAAAAAATCACTACCAAAACCTGTGTCAAGATTTTAACTTATGTTTTCTTCTAGGAGTTTTAAGGTATCAGTCTTACATTTAAGTCTTTAGCCCCCCCTTTTTTTAGGGAGGGAGAGAAGGAGAGAGAGAGAGAGGAGGGATGGGGGAAAGGGAGAGAGAGAATCTTAGGCAGGCTCCACACCTAGTGCAGAGCCTGATGCGGAGCTTGATCTCACAACCCTGAGATCATGATCTGAGCCGAAATCAAGAGTCAGGTGCTTAATTGACAGAGACACCCAGGAGCTCCAAGTCTTTAACCCATTTCGAGTTAATTTTTGTGTGTGGTGTAATTTCATTCTTTTTCATTTGATATGGATATTCAGTTTCCCCAACACCATTTGTTATAAAGGCTGTCCTTTCTCCATCATGTCTTCTTGACAACCCTGTCAAAGATTAGTTGACCACATATGTGTGGGTTTATTTCTGGGTTCCCTATTCTGTTGCATTGGTCTATGTGTTTTTATGCCAGTACCACACTGTTTTGATCACTATAGCTTTGAAAAATAAATGGATAAAGAAAACATGGTATATATATATATATATACATACAATGAAATATTGTTCAGCCATAAAAAAGGAGGAAATCCTGCCATTTGCAACAACACAGATGAACTTGGAGGACATTATGCTAAGTGATATAAGGCAGACACAGAAAAACAAATATTATTTAATCTCACTTATATGTAGAATCTGAAAAAGTCTAATTCATAGAAGCAGAGAGAAGAATGGTGGTTGCAGGGGCTGGGGGATGAGGGAAATGTGTAAAAACTTTCAGTTATGAGATGAATAAGTTTCGAGGAGGTAATGAACAGCATGGTGAGTATAGTTAATAATACTGTTGTATATTTGAAATTTGCTAAGAGAATTAATCTTAAGTGTTCTCACTACACACAAAAAAGATAATTGTGAGGCGGTGATGGATGTCTTAATTAGCTTGACTATGGTAACCATTTCACAATATATATGTATATCAAGTCACCACATTGTACACTTTAAATATATTTAATTTTATTTGTCAGTTATATTTCAATAAAGCTGGACAAATATAGGAGAATACTTAAAGTACACAAGCCACACAGTTTTATGAATCTACAATGATGTCATACTATAGCACAATTAAAAAGTAATTTTATGATTGTGAAAAAAAATATTATAAAGAACAAACAGTATATTTGGCAGAAACTTCCTTCCCCTTCCCTTGAGTGATGAGTAGTTTGAGACCTCTCATCAATTTATCTGTTCCTAAAAGACTCAGTTGTGAAACCTAGTGCCATAAATTATTCCATGAAAAAAATGGTTGCATGGGCAAATAATTTGGGAAATACAGCTAGAAATTCTAGATCTAGAAATTCAGTAACTCATTTTAAGCATCTAGGTCGAAAGTCAGGCCAAATTTCATTAAACCCAGAATTTCTCTGTTATTTGTCCACAGGACTGTATTCCACTTTACATCTGTGTTATTATCCTGTTAAACTAGTGCTGGGTACTCCTTGGGACAAACTGTAGGCCTGAATTATCTCATGTGCTAGAGCCCAACTGTGCATGTTAACTCATTCACTCGTTTATTCTATGAAAAGCAATGGGATATCGACCATGTGCCAGGCCCTGTACTTGGCACTGGGAGTGCTACAGTAAGAGATGCAAGCATATTTTGATAGTATGACCCTTACAGCCTTGTGGGCTCTCTAGGCATTAATAAATAATCAAACAAAGTAAATGTGCAGTCAAAAACTTAGATAAGAACTATGAAGAAGGGGCGCCTGGGTAGCGCAGTCGTTAAGGCGTCTGCCTTCGGCTCAGGGCGTGATCCCGGCGTTCCGGGATCGAGTCCCACATCGGGCTCCTCCGCTGGGAGCCTGCTTCTTCCTCTCTCACTCCCCTGCTGTGTTCCCTCTCTCACTGGCTGTCTCTCTGTCACATAAATAAATAAAATCTTTAAAAAAAAAAAAAAAAAGAACTATGAAGAAAACTGTTCTATAGTAATGTTCAACAAAGGAAATCGATGTGTATGGGGGAGTCAGAGGAAGGTGTTGCAGGGAGAGAGAGCTTTCTGGGGTGAGAGAAGAACCTGTGCAGAGGCTGTGGCTGGGAGGGAGCCCAGCAGAGGCCAAGTGACAGTAGCAGACAGGACAAGGGCAGGGACACACAGGATGTGGCTGGAAGGATAGGCAGGGCCCAGGCCCACTGAATCCTTATATGCCTGTTAGGAATTTTGCCCTTTAAGAACCATGGGAACCTAATAAATTGGTCAGTGCTGGGATTATGGGGAGTGCTGGGATTATCCAAATATACAACACTTGCTTCAGGCACAAAATTTAAGGGGTTTCAAAAACCAACTAATCCCGAGATAACGTATGATTTTTGGTGCTATTGTAAATGGAATCGATTCCCTAATTTCTCTTTCTTCAGTCTCATTGTTCGTGTATAGAAATGCAACTGATTTCTGAGCATCAAATCAAATCAAAACCACACTAAGATACCACCTTACACCAGTTAGAATGGCAAAAATGGACAAGGCAGGAAACAACAAATGTTGGAGAGGATGTGGAGAAAGGGGATCCCTCCTACATTGTTGGTGGGAATGCAAGTTGGTACAGCCACTCTGGAAAACAGTGTGGAGGTCCCTTAAAAAGCTAAAAATTGAGCTATCCTATGATCCATCAATTGCAATCCTGGGTATTTACCCCAAAGATACAGACGTAGTGAAGAGAAGGGCCATATGCACCCCAATGTTCATAGCAGCATTGTCCACAATAGCTAAATTGTGGAAGGAGCCAAGATGCCCTTCAACAGATGACTGGATAAAGAAGATGTGGCCCATATATACAATGGACTATTACTCAGCTATCAGAAAGAACGATTACCCAACATTTGCAACCACATGGACGGGACTGGAGGAGATAATGCTAAGTGAGATAAGTCAAGCAGAGAAAGACAATTATCATATGGTTTCACTCATTTATGGAACATAAGAAATAGCAGGAAGATCGGTAGGAAAAGGAAGGGAAGAATGAAGGGGGGTGTAAACAGAAGGGGGAATGAACCATGAGAGTCTATGTACTCTGGGAAACAAACTGAGGGCTTCAGAGGGGAGAGGGGTGGGGGATTGGGATAGGCCAGTGATGGGTATTAAGGAGGGCACATATTGCATGGTGCACTGGGTGTTATATGCAAATAATGAATCATGGAACACTACATCAAAAACTAAGGATATACTGTATGGTGACTAACATAACATAATAAAAATTATAAAACAAAACAAAACAAAAAACCAACTAATCAAAATAAATAATGCAATATTTGAAGAAATCAATACTGATGCAAAAAGACTTCCAGGATGGGGACACCTGGGTGACTCAGTTGGTTAAGTGTCTGCCTTTGGCTCAGGTCATGATCCCAGGGTCCTGGGATGGAGCCCCTCATTGGGCTCCTTGCTCAGTAGGGAGTCTGCTTCTCCCTCTCCCTCTGCCTGCCACTCCCCCTGCTTGTGCACTCTCTCTCTCTCTGACAAATAAATAAAATCTTTAAAAAAATACTTCCAGGTTGAACAAACTATAAAAAGTCTAAATAAAGACAGGATCTCACAGTGCCATGCCAATTCATATTGGAAAAATGTATACCCCAATGTACATGTTTGTATGTATTTTAAATGGTTAATTTCTGCCAGAACATTATTCAAGTAGAAGTAGAGTTTGAAAGTATTATTGATGAGTTGGCTTTCTTTTTAAAAATTTTATTAAATTTTTTTTCATTGTTATAAGTGTACTCTTTAATCCCTACCATCTATTGTACCCATCACCCCACCCATCTCCCCTCCAGTAACTATCAATTTCTTCTCTATAGTTAAGACTTCTCTCTCTCTCTTTTCCTCCCTTTGCTTGTTTGTTTTGTTTCTTAAATTACCTATATGAATTAGATTGTATGGTATTTGTCTTCCTCTGACTGACTTAGCATAATATTCTCTAGCTCTGTCCACATTGCTTCAAATCACAAGATTTTATTCTTTTTTATGGATGAATAATATTCCATTATATATATATATATATATATATATATATATATATATATATATATATATATATATACCGCTTCTTTATCCATTTATCTATCAATGGACATTTGGGTTGTTTCCATAGTTTGGCTATTGTAAATAATGCTGCTGTAAACATAGAGGTGCATGTATCTCTTTGAATTAATATTTTTGTAGTTTTTGGGTAAGTACCCTTTAGTGTGATTATTGGATTATAGGGTCGTTCTATTTTTAACTTTTTGAGTAACCTCCATACTGTTTTCCAGACTGGCTGTGCCAGTTTGCATTCCCACCGACATTGCAGGAGGGTTCCCTTTTTTCCACAACCTTGCCAACACTTTTGTTTCTTTTTTTTGCCATTAACCATTCTGACAGGTGTGAGGTGATATCTCATTGTGGTTTTGATTTGCATTTCCCTGATGATGAGTGATGTTGAGTTAGTTTTCATTAAAGTTAAGAAAGTAAAATTATATTCAATTCTGTAGTGGTATAAATAAAAAATTAAACTTAAAATACTGTTATGGTATTAATAAATTAAATTTTCAATATTTTTTCACTACTTGTTCTGGAAAAAAGTTAACCATTAAAAAATACAAAAATCTTATATACTAAAGCACACATTTTTTCCTTTTGTCTTAGACTCCAATGTTGTTTGGCTCATTATTGAATAAGGGGTTGATGGATCAGATGTGACTTTTTTTTTTAATGATTTTTTATTATATTATGTTAGTCACCATCCAGTACATCCCTGGTTTCTGATGTAAAGTTCGATGATTCATTAGTTGTGTATAACACCCAGTGCACCATGCAATACATGCCCTCCTTACTACCCATCACAGATGTGACTTTTGTAAGAGTTTCTCTTATTGCACCACGGGGAAAAGGGTGGTGAAGGGAAGAAACTCATTGAGAATGGCTCTCTGGTGTCTCCATTGAACAACCACAACTAGAGGGACAGTGGTGCTATTCTCTGATATGGGGTATGTTGAGTTCTGAGGTACTTTTGAGCCTCAATTGTCCAATAGTCTCAATTTCTCAGAAAAGAATTATCAAGTAGGCAGCTGGATATATAGGTCTATAGCTCAGAGGAAAAGTGTGGGTAAAAGATATAACTTGGGAGCTATGAACAGGCCTATAGATGACAATTGCAAAAGATGAGGCAGGTCTTAGCTGTGGGTACACATCGGAGCCACCTGGAAAACTTTTAAAGTTCTTCATGTCCAGGCACCACTCCAGGTCAATTAAATCAGAGTCTTTAGAGAAGGGTTCCAGGCACAGGTATTTTTGGAAAAGCCTCCCATGACTTCTGCTTCCACAGAGATGGAGTAGATGTACTTTCTCCTGTTCCTTCTGCTAACTGCAACTAAAAGCATTGAACGTTTTACGTAAAACAAACATAAGGAGACTCTGAAAGATAGAGGGAAAACTGCCCGAATAGAGACTTTAGAACCTAAGGAGCAACACGATGGTGAGTTCCCTGGATTTTCTTTCTGCCTCATATGTTCCAGACTTGGAGTTGAAGAGGATAGCAACTTGGAAATGACAATGAGTACAGACAAACTAAAAGCCCCAATGAAACCCTACCATCCCCAGCCAAAGGACCAGGGAAGGGGTACCTTAGCAAGACAAAAACACTGTTGGACAACATTCACTCCACTTGGGCCAAACAGGACAGAAAAAAACCCACGTATGTCAGAAAAGGCTGAGTGGGGTACAAAGACGTCTACTCTCATGAAGCTCTTATGAGGCATTCTAACATTTCAGCTGATAAGGAGCTCCCCTCACCCTGCGCTGTCAGTGGAGGCCACATGGAGAGCCTGGAGTTCCACCCCCACTTGGCAGTAACTATTGTCCCTTCCTCTCCCTGATGGGTATTGTCAAAGGAGGCCTAGTAAAGAGTCAGGACTTTACCCATTGCCCAGCGGAACCACTCTCCAGTAGTGTTAGTGGAGAGAGTAAGCTGGAACCCCCGTCCAGCAGTAATAAGGAATGCTTCCCCAACTTGGGTGTCAGTGGTGACCAAGTAGGGAACCTGGGCTTCTAACCCTATCCTCCAGTCACGATGCAACACCACCTCTACATTCCCTTGCTGGATTGGTGTCGAGACATCCAGCTAAAATAGAGCTTCAACGGGATTCAGAGTCTTATGATATAAAAATGGTCTGGTGTTCAATAAGAAATCATTCACCATACCAAGAACCTGATGATGGATGACAAAAGACAATCAATATATGGCAAAACCAAGATAATAAAGATGTTGGAATAATCTGAAGAAGGATAATATCATCAAGGTGGTGAAATAGGAATCCCTGGACACTCCCCACCTCACCCCTTATCTCACTGATTGAATAACAATACATGGACAAATTACTTCTGTGAAAAATTCAGAAACCAGTTGAGAGGCTTCTGCACCCTGGGCAAGTATGAAGTCAACCACATCAAATCTGGTAGCAATATTTGAGACATCCTCTTCCATAATCCCTACCTCTGGCACAGTGCCATACATTAGGAAGGATCCCCTCAGCTCCTGCTTCTTCCTCAAGGGATAAAGAGTTGGATGACAGACACATCCAGAGTTCCAACTTTTGCAGGGGTGCCTGAGGGACTGGTTTCTGTCTTATCTGTCTTGGAGTGCTGATAGGCACACTCTAGATGCCCCAGACCAGAGAGAACAGACAGCAGTCTGGGCTAGCACAAAAACAGTTGTCCCTCCCCAATTTATCACAGAGTGACCAAGACCTCTGTATGAGGTCACTATGAAGACCAGGAGAGGTAGCTGTTTGTTTGTTTGTTTGTTTGTTTTTTAATGTGCAGATACCAACAAAAAGAGTCAAAGAAAATGAAGGGAAATGTGTCCCAGACAAAGGAACAAGATAAATCTTTAGAAACTGACCCTAAAGAAATGGAGATATATATTTTACTTGGCAGATTATTCTAAATAATCATCATAAAGATATTTAATGAGGGCAAGAGAACAATATATGAACAAAACAAGGATTTCAACAAAGAGAAAATATTAAAAAAATGTACCAAGCAGAAATCTCAGACCTGAAGAACACATAACTGAACTGAAACATTCACTAGAAGAGTTCAACAAGAGACTAGATTAAGCAGAAGAAAGGATCAGCAAACTGGAAGTGAGACCACTGGAAATTTTCCAGTCAGAGGAGAAAGAAAAAAGAATGAAGAGTGAAAAAATTTTAAGAGAATTCTGGGTCACTGAGAGCAGATCATTGTATTATAAGTATCCTTCCGAAGGAGGTGCTGGGCAAGGAGCTGGGGGGCATGTCCTGGCCCTGGGGTACCAGACGATACAGGGAAAAGAGCTGAGCAAACCAGCTGGGAGACCCATGCAACTTGTCTGTGCTCCTGGAGTGTGACGGACACACAGGTGTGCAATGCTGGCTTCAGGGAAGCAGCCCAGAGGCACATGGAGGCTGTGTGGGAGTGTGGGGAGGGCATAGCCCAGGGCCAGCTGCATGGGCTGAGGTGCCCACGCGGGCCTCCAGGGACAGGACTGGGAGCTCCACAGTCCTGGACAGGCAGCCAGTGAGCCAGGCTGACTGAGACTCCTGTGGGCACCATCTCTGACTGTGCCGCTGTGCACTCCCACATGTGTGTGTATGGGGGTGTAGGTGGGTATGCTTATATCCTTATCACCATTGCCCTGGCTTTTCCATGCCCAAGCATGCAGGGTCATGAGTTCATCAGGATGCCTGCATTGAGATAGGCAGCAAAAAAACCCTTTAGTGAAGATAACTTGTTAAAACATAGTTACTTTCGAGTGTGGGGAAATACATAGTAATCCAGTTAAAACAACCTCCCTGAAAATATAGAGGTGGCCCCAGTGGGTCAAGGGACTTGCCTCTTCCACAATTATATATACTACCTGTGCAAACAGCAAAAGGCCATTTATTTCTGATTTCAAAAACAACAAATACACAGTGAAAGTAAAAACAGAAAAGTATAAAGTTTCAGGTAAAAAAACCCCTCATTATCCCATCCTCACAAAACAATCAGGGTAAACACCTTCACATATTTTCTTTAAAAAAAAAAACAGCTTTAATGAAGTATAATTGATAGACAAAAATGCTGCACAAATTTAATGTATACAATTTGATGAGTTTGGACATACACATACACTGTAAAACCGTGACCACAATAATGTAATAGACATATCCATCACCTCGAAAAGTTTCCTTGTTGGCATCCTTGTTTTGGTTCTGTTTTCTATGCAGTTAAGCAAAGTTAAAATGATATTTACAAATGGCTTTTGCACCTTACATTTTTATTAATTTTATTGAAACATTTTCTCACGGTCTTAAAAAGTGTCTGTGGACAATGATTTTAATGATGCATTAACAGACTATTCTGTGAATTTTCTTTATTGATGTCACCAGTTTCCAATGGTTGAACATTAGTTCTCTTGGGTTCTTCACTATTATAATTGCACTGGGACAGAACACAAGGAGCCAGAGGCTTTGTGCTTAGGAGCACATACTCCGGACCCAGGGGGCTTGGGTTCAAATCCTGCTCTTACCTGTGGATACTTAGGCAAATTATTTAACTTCTTTGTGCTTGAGTTTCCTCATTTACAAAAATGGGGGTAATAATAGTTATGTTCCAATGGTGAAATTCATAAGATGAATTAATAGTTTAGAGCACTTAGTCTGACACATAATGAGAACTATATGTGTTTATTAAATTTAAAAAATCCAATAATCTTTTCTACGAGTTCATTTATTTCTTTAGATTGGATTCTTGGAAGTGGAATTCCTAGGGCAAGGGCTATAAATATTTTAAAGGTCCATCTGGGCCCATTGCTTTCTCTGAAGTTCCTCCTGATGCCTGCTTCCTCTGGCAGCCTCTCAGTGGGTCGTGCTCACTTTTATTTCTTGCTCCCTGGACAGCATTAGCATTGGATCTTAGAGTTTCCAATACTTTTTGCAACTTTGATATGTGAAAAATACTTTCCTCATTACTTAGGGACATTGAACATTTCCCAAATGTTATTAATTATTTGTGTTTGACCTTTTGTGAATTGTTTGCTGTTGTCCTTTGCCCACTTAAAAAAAATTGAGTTCCCAAGGACTTTTCTGATCAATTTACATGAGGCTTTATATGTGAAGGCTATTAACCTATACGTTTAGTGTTTCTTTTTTCATTTTGAATGCTCTTCTTATAGCAACTCTGCCCTCCATATTCTTGTTGATATTTATTTCTCTCTCTCTCTCTTTTTTTTACCCATCACGTCAAACACAGGGCTGCTCCAGCTCTCTTTAGCTTAATTAGTGCATTTTGCCTTCATTGTCATTGTCTTGGCTCCTAGGGGGCACAGGTCTTCGGCTCTTGGGTTCCTACATGGTTGCTATTCAAAGGGGGGGAACGAAGGAAAAGTCTGCAAAATGGGAATAGGGTACAAAATACTACTATCAGAAAAGTTGATATTGTACATGTTGTTTATTGCATTCATTTCCAAAGAGGCCTGAGTTTCTAAGTGCCATTTCTAGGGAAAAGCAAATTAGCTCTGAGCTGCCAAGACTGACAAGTGAAAATAATCAAAAGAAGAGATGAGGAAGCATCAGAGAAATGTCTAAGCTGGGGCTGCAGTAAGCCCTGAAATCCCCTAGATGTCACGATATAACTCTGATACATTTGCTTTTGCATGGGAGACAGGTTTCAATTTATTCCCATCCAAAGTAAACAACTGCATTGCTTAAGGAAATATTAATTTTTGAGAAGAAAAAAAGGTCTTGGATATGATAACATAAAAACACAGTTAAAAATTTGGCCCCTAGCTTATAAACTGCAGAGACTTTTCCTATATTGTTTGATAGGTTCAGAAAGAATTCAGAGTGTTTGTCTTGGCTTTTTATAGCACCTTCCATTTGGAAACACTTATGAATGTGAACAGGTTGGTAAAATGCTTTTTTCTTTTTGGGGCCAACCACTGGGGCGCCTGCCTGCCTCTTTGCCTTAAGCTGCCCTTCCCACCCCTCTCCCTGCTCTGCTCAGCTCTTTAGCCACCACTCTTTGCAAGAGCAGCTGGCCTAATAGGTCTTCTGTCTTAGATGTTAGCCAAGCTTCGGAGAGGGGTTCTATTCCTGGTGCTCTATTCTGGTCCAAACTCACTCATTAAAGGCCTCATTGGAGTTCATTTAAATTAGAACAGTTGTTTCAGGGTCTGGCCTTAACTAACAACTGATTGCTTCTGGAGCTGCTTCCCCAAAGGGGTCTCTGGCTTCGTCCCCCATTGTCTGGCTCTCCTCTCCCACCAGCTCCCTCTGCATCCCTTGAAGCATTTTGTCATCTCCCACTGTAGATGCCTGTTGAGTGAAGGGCCTGCATATAAGAAGGGCTGGGCTCACCCCTTTCCTTCCTTTTTCTTTGTCAGGGAAGTCTGGGCCTGCTAAATAGCCCTGGGGCATGAGTGGCCTTTCTACCCTCACCAACAATACATCTAGCTTTACAGAAAAGCTGATGGAAGGATGGCAATCACAGGAACGTGTGTGTGTGTGTGTGTGCGTGTGTGTGTGTGTGTGTGTGTGTGTGTGTGTGTGAAATTAATCCAGGGATAGTTGGGGTGACGTAGTCTGTCTTCCTTCATGCTGTTATAACAGTATGCTGTAGACTGGTGGCTTATCAACATAAATTTATTTCTTACAGATCTGGAGGCAGGGAAGTCCAAGATCAAGAGGGTGTCAGCATTGTCAAGTTCTGGTGAGAGCCCTCTTCCTGGTAGGCAGATGGCTACCTTCTTGTATGTCCTTACCTGGCGGAGAGCAGAGGGGGGTGGGGAGAATGGGAGAGGGGAAGGGAGAGATGGGGGTTACAGAGGAAGCTAAGTTGCTTGTGTCTTTTTTAAAACAAAATTTTAAATTTGAGTATAGTAAATAATGAATCATGGAACACTATATCAAAAACTAGGGATGTACTGTATGGTGACTAACATAACATAATAAAAAATTATTATAAAAAAATTTGAGCACAGTTGACACACAATGTACATTAGTTTCAACATCTCTGTATGTTTTGTATGGTTAGCACATGTGTAGCTATCATCTGTCACCGCTCAGCGCTGTTACAATACCGTTGACTATATTCCCTGGGCTGAACCTTTCCTTTCATTCTGTGACTTAGTCTTTCCATAACTGGAAGCCTGTACTTCCCACTCTCCACCCATTTTGCTCATCCCTCTACACTCTCCTCTCTGGCAGCCACCAGTTTATTCTCTGGATTTATAGGTCTGATTTTGCTTTTTGTCTGTTTTTCACTTGTTTTGTTTTTTGGATTCCACATATAAGTGAAATCATATAGAATTTGTCTTTCTCTGACTAACTTATTTCACTTAACATAATATCTTCTAGATCTATCTATGTCATTGCAAATGGCAAAATCTCATCCTTTTTTATGGTTAGGTAATATTCCATTATATATATATGTTTATATATATATATATATAGTCACATTATATATCTATATGTATTAGTTTGTGTGTGTGTGTGTGTGTGTGTGTGTGTGTGTGTGTGTATAAAATCACATCTTCCTTAACCATTCATCCATGGATGGACACTTAGGTTGTCTCTGTATATTGGCTATTGTAAATAATGCTGCAATAAACACAGGGATGCATATATCTTTTTGAATTAGTGCTTTCATTTTCTTTGGGTAAGTACCCAGTAGTGGAATTATTGGGTCATATGGTATTCTACTTCTAATTTTTTTAAAGATATATTTATTTGAGAGAGAGAGAGAGAGAAGGTGGGGAAGAAGGAGAGGGAGAGAGAATCTTATGCAGACTCTGTGCTGAGCGGGGGGCTGATGTAGGGCTCAATCCCACAACCCCGAGATCACAATCTGAGCTGAAACCAAGAGTTGGACATTCAAATGGCTGCACCACCCAGGTGCCCCTATTTTTAATTTTTTGAGGAACTTCCATACTATTTTCCACAGTGGCTGTACCAGTTTACATTCTTACCACTAATCATTAGGGAAATGCAAACCAAAACCACAATGAGATATCAGCTTGTGTATTTTCCTAAAAGGGCACTGATCCCATTCATGAGGGGTCCAACTTCATGACCTAATTACCTCCCGAAGTCCTCACCTCCTGATATTGCATTATGAATTTGGATTTCAACATATGAATTTTGGGAGATGCAAACATGCAGCCGATAACATAACCATAGCCAGAATCTCTTTTCATAGAACAGTTCTACAATATTCTGAGTTGCCATGTCTCCTCCCCAACCCCTGCCAAGTTTGAAAGTGGTTTTGAGTAGCTGATGGAAAATGAGTGCATAGTCAAAGTATTTATGGTGAATGGGTCAATTGACCTGTCTGTCTTTACTCATACTGACATTTTTCTATATGAAGCTCTTGCTAGTGGTTTAATGACTAAGATTATTGACTTAATTAATTATGCAGATTCTCATTCAAGCAATCACTTTTTGAAGTGGGAGAAATCCACTTTTACCATGAATTGGATAAATATGGACATCAGCTTCTAGAGCTATTTCGGATTTTTTTTTAAACTTTACACCTTTCACATGAACTGTATTTTTGATTTAAGGTATAACAGAAAAGATTTATGGATGTATAGAGGAAATAGCCTTGATCTGAGTTGGCTATGGTGGATTCCTACTCCAACTCCACTCTGAGCTTCTGCTTGTGAATCTGAAAAATGGGAATTTTATAATACTTGTTCCATGTATAGTACAGAACTGTTGTGAAGGTCAGTGAGATGATATGTATGAAAGTGTTTTATAAACTGTAGGTTAGATAAACAATAAAAGTCATCTGAATAGTCATTTGGCAATATCATACCCCAAAATAGTTAATTTGGCAAAATCATACAGCAATTTGTATTTTAAATTTCCTTTTGTGTTATTTATTTTCAAAGAATTCATCAGGAAGTGTATCAGTGAAATAACATGAGTGGTTTCTGAAAGGCCTGAAGTATTTATTTTCTCATCATTAGGAGAAATTGACTTTGATTCTTTATTTTTACTGAGGTATTGCTAAGAAGAGGCTGCTCATTTTGTGGCTCTGTCTCCTTAAAGCTAGGAAGCAACTTCAGTGAATTATGCAGTGAATAACTAGCATGTGGCAGGGGCTGAGGAGTGATTGGTGTAGATCCAGCCTCCCTGAGGGCTATTTGTGAATTTAGTGCAGAAGTTTGTTGGGCTAGATGGGATAAGGGAGGAGGGAAGGTGAGGTTTTGGGGTGTGTGTGTATGTGTGTATGTATGTGAGTGTGTTGTGTGGTGTGTGTGCATACTTGAGTGTCTATGTGTGTGGGTGCTTACTGGTAGAAATGATCTTATAAGTTTACTGAGCATTGAGGTCTTGAGCACTAGGCACTTGGATTCATGACCAGAAGAGTTACCACGGAGGCCCAGTCCTCTGCCACTGCTAGCACAAGGCTTTGGCAAGCATTGTCCTATCACTAACTATGGTACAGTGTCAGATACCCTATGAACACAAGGTGGCCGGGAGAAGATGCCATTTCTCTGGGGGGCATCAGGAAGGCTACTCAGAGCAACCCCATTTCTGCCCCTGGTGTGGGAGCTGGTCACATGTGATGGGGCGGGTGGCCAGACTGACAGGGCACGTGAAGGTGGTGAGGAGTACAGGACACCTGAGGCTGGGTTAGGTGCTGGTGGGGAGCACTAAGTGCACCTGGTGGTGGGCTGTGTACTGGGCCAAGACTGTGCAGCACTGCTAAAAAGGTGTGTCAGGAGAACCAGAGCCAGGGCTGATGATGGAGACGGTGGCCGCAGTGAGGAGTCACTGCCCTGGCAGCTCTAGGTCCTATGAAGGGAAGGAAGGAGGGAAGAGTGGCACAGTGGTGGGTGCTGCCAGCCTGCTGGGTGGTTTAGTGCACATGGAACCATGAAGCCAGTGCTGGTTGGGTCTCTGACTTCAAGGTTAAGCAAATGTTATATACTAGCTTGGATGGTACATTATCAAAACACACTTAAAATGTCTAACTATTTAATTTATATTTGTTAATCCATGTTTTAAATCTCTTTCTTCTTCATTGGTAAGCTTTTAGCAGACAGAAGTCATTTGTTCAATTTATTTTGTGTAGCACTGAATAGAGAGCTCTGTGTAGGATCTCAACCCAATTTTTCTCCTGACTTGAACACTCATTTGAGTAAATGCCACATGTTGATTTCTGAAATGTTTGGTAAAATACTGTGGTTGGTTGGGTAATTTTCTGTGGCTGAAAAGACATCTTTTAGGCTCCATCTAGGTTACTAATTCCCTTATGAAAATGCATGAGAATTTACTGTATAGCTGTTAATTTATTAATCAAAATACTTTGTGTCTGTTTTTTTATTTTGTTATTTAAAATTGGAAAAGCAATTAGACCCTTTTGTGGCCTAATTGCATGCCAAATATAACTTGTTTCCAAACTAAAATGGTCTTGGAGTTGTACCACCACAAAGAGAGCTTGGAACCAGTAAGCTATATTTATTTTTAGCCTTTAAAACAGTCAAATAGTTTGCCCTCAATTTTCAGAGGGAAAAAAAAAATCCCTCTGGGCTAAAGCCTTGTGTACTGAATATCTTTATGCTTGACTATTCCCATCCAAACTCCAAATTGTGGAAAACAAAGGTTTCTAGTGATTCAGTCTTAATAACAGTTTGGCTAGTGTTTGTGCTTATTAAATACCAGTTTCTTAAATTATAATGAAGGAGGTAGTTATAGACTGAGGTAGGTTTAGTCAAGCACATGGAACCACAAGAACTTAACACATGTGAGTATGTAGGGGTGGGATTCAGCAGCACCAGGTTAGAGCAGCTTGTGCAGCATGTGGGTCTCAGGGTTCCATGCTGGCAGGCTGCTTTTATTTTAATTTTGGCTGTATGGACTTGAGCCAGACACATGGTCAATCTGATTTCAGGTTGGGTGAGTGGTGGAAAAGGAGCACATATGTCCGAGCACTGGTCTAGACACATCCGTGTGTGTCATCTCCTTCAGTCTCACTTTTACAGGCAGGTATTGTCAATCTTCTTGTTAGTACAGGGGGACTGGCAGGCTGAGAGAGGTAAGTAACCTGGGTGTCACAAAATTGGTAAGTAGTGGCTCTGGGACCCAAACTAGATCTATCCAACAACAAGGTCATGCTCATTCATTGGTTCTTGCTGTCCATATGAAGAGATAGTTTCACAAATTTTATCAAAGTTTTAATATGTTTTGAATGTATTGGATTTAATACTGTTGACTAAAAAATTAGCAAGCTAAGTGTATTATTTTTTAAAAATACAAAATTTTGGCTTTGTACAGCTAAATGAAAATTGACATTGACCTTTGACCTATGGGTCAGAGTGCATTGTTCTAATTTCAGATTCACATTACATTAGGTGGTGGGCCACATCTGCCTGGTTCAGTCCAGGATGGCCAGCCTAAGTTCTCATTACCCTCAGGCCTGTGTTTTGCTTCTGGGACTTTGAATTTGACCCTCTGACACTCAGGCAAATCACAGGGACAGGCTCCTCTCTCTTCTCATTCTGGGGTTGCATTTCTTTCAATCTATATCAGAAAATTTCCAACGCAGTATTGTGGTCAGCACCAAAAAGTAAATAGCCACATTTGGATTTAGTTGGCTGGTGGGTGAGTCTACATTCATGAATGGGCTATGAGAATCAGGGGTAGGTTTGAGCTGACAGTCCCATCTTTCCTTTCTCATGCTTCTAAGTGTAAACTTTCACAAGTGAAAGTTTAGTCTTATTCAGTTATATGGAAATTCCAGGGAAGGGGACATCATACCACATTCTGGCAGAGTAAGCCCTGGACCCTACTGTCATCCTAGATCTGAGTTTTAACTCTGTGTGACCTCCTAGCTGTGTGATCTTGGGCAAGTTACCCCATTCTCTCAGCCTTGGCTTTCTCAACTGTAAAAGTAAAGATAATACCTGCCTCATAGGGTTGTTGTATAAATAATGTCTGTAAGTCTCTCAGGATAGTATCCAGCCCATATAACTATATGGTTTTATAAATTTTTTGGTGTTTTTATTTTTGTTATATTATACATTCTTTAGGTTAGGCTAGTATATTTATTTCTTGAAGGCATCATATGCAGAGGGCAAGTGATATCATTCTTTTGAGTTTTAATGCTACTGCTGGATTTTTCCATGACTTGAAGAAACTCTTTTTCACTATCACTGGTTTAACTGTAGCACCTGCCACATTCATCTTGCCTGGAATTTGGATATGTAAAGGTAAGTCAGTATCCTGGGAGCTTCCCTGCAGAGCTGCTCCCCTTTTCTTATACCTAGCACCAGGATTTTGGTGCCAAGCATGTGGCATCTCCTCAGAGACACCAGAAGGAGAAGTAGCTGAGAGGTTCTCATCAAATGCAGAAGAGCCGGGACTCTGCAGAGCTATGAGGATTTTGTGGTCATGTCCTGCTGTGACAAGAGAGCTCAGAAACCCAGCAGCACTCACCAAGAATGTCAGAGTACTCTCATGTCCTGCAGGAAATGCAATGGCTGAACAGTATGGGTGGGCAAGGCCAGGACCCAAGCTCACTATTCCCAGGGCTGGTGTGACTACAGAGGGCTCTGCCCATGTGGCTTCATAGCTGAGGACTCAGTATTTGTACCTGGCCCACAATTCTGGGGGCATGAATGCTAGTGGCCTTCAATGCTGCTGAGGCTGGGCTCCCTAAAGGGCCAGAAACTCAGAGGAAAGGCAGATGTAGTTACCAAAACACATCTGTCTCTTCCTCACATGCAGAGCATTTAACTAAGAATGCTTTACAGGAGTTATTATTACTGTGTTGGTATGGCTGGCTAACTTTCTTTAAGCACTGATAATGCTCCAGGCTGTGTGTTAACTGCCTTACACATACGTGGACAGGGGTGACGTGGCCAACCCAAGTTGCACAGCCAATGGTTGGTGAAGCCATAACTCCAGGTATGCCTTGTCCAAAGCCTGGGCTCTCTATATGGGGCCAGATTGGTGAGATCTTTCAGCAAAGGTGTTGGGGCAGAGGTTAGAACAGTCTGGCTAGTAGAAAGCACTGTCCCTTATTATTTGAGTTCTGGGTTTTAGGACTTTCCAATCTTGGTGTTCTAAGAGGGTATCTGTGAAGAGGATTGTCTTCCTATTTCAATTGTACAGATAAACATTGCTGTACATTTATTACTTACAGAAATCTGACTTTCCTTCCTTTATTCTTTTTCTACTTTCGAAAATAAGATTTAAAAATGTCTGAAGATGATTTCATGCTGGCAGCTTCCACTGAGATTACTTGAGATCTATACTATAGGTGAAGAATTGAAGCTAATTTTCAAAGTCAACAGAGTTGTATGTGTGTATGTATAATACAATGTTCGAGTTGTTGCCTTGTCCCTTTTATGGGTCATCTTTACTGAGGCTGTTAAAAAATGTGTAAATATTTGTCATGTAATAAAGCTGAATTCAAATGCATGAAACAAAAATGTTGTAATATGCTGAAGTCTTAGACAGATAAACAGTCAACAAGAAAGAAAATAACGGGAGGTCAGAGTTATAAAACCTACACACAGCAGAAGACTAACCTTTTGAAACAGTGTGGGAGAAGCCATTTTGAAAAACATTGCGGTACTTCTGGACACATCCCCAAACATTCTGTCTCTTTGCACCATCTCTATTCAGCACATGTATATCTGTGTGATTACAGTATAGATGCATAATGCTCCCCAACAGTTTTTTTCTGTCACAAACTGCATTAAATCTCATCATATTCTAAATCTTTCTGAGGCATATCTACATCTTTCTCTTCAAATTTTTGAAAACTTGTGTATGTTCAAGAACACCTTTGATGGGGCTGTTAATCTGTTAAGATCTCTCTTATGAAAGCAAAAAATTCATCTGAAAAAGAAAGGTTTGGATAAAAGGTGAGGTGGGGGCCATTTCCACCTTACCATTCATGTTTTCTGACATCTGTGGTCTCATTTTGTAAATGCAAAACTTATGCTGTCTCAGAAACCTCAGGGACGGAAATATAATTAGGTTTCAACTTCTGGTTAGGACCCTCCAAAGCCTGAAAACCAAGATAAATTCCTGAGAACACTACAGAAAAATGTGCTGTTCTCTCAGAAACGTGCCCTTCCCTTGGCCTGGGTCTTGCTTTTTCTTCTCTGGACTTACTCCTGCCTTCACTCCTCTTATTGTAGGGTTGGCTCACCTCACTAGCAAGGGAACTTCATCTCCTCCTGCCCACCCCATATTCTGTCTCTGAAGGATTGTCTTGCTATGGCTTTGATTCTCACTTGCAAGATTTCCACATTGATATCACATATAGTTGGAAACTCTCATCCTCATTCACAAATGCTGGTTGAACATTTGTATTCCATTTCTTTTCTGTGCTTCAAATTGAGCACAATCAAATTCTAACATCATCGTTCCTGCCAAGCTCTTTAGGCTTGAAGATTTGTCTGGATGTTTCAAATGTTCCTTGTTCCCTATCCATGCCAGCCTTACCGTTCCATCCCCTGCACTCTCTCCTGCCCTCCTGGCCAGCCTTCCTTGCCTGCGGGCTCTCACTCAGCCTGCTGATCACTTGCTCCTCCCTCAGTATATGCTCCCATTCACCTGTGCATCAGCCCCGTGGGTGCCAGGGATACAGCAGTGGGCTGTCTCTGCCCAGTCATGGAACTTGCTCCTGCAGTACCATTCTCCCATGGTCTCCTGCCAGGCTGACACTGCTGTACCAACCAAGATGACACACCTCACACTTACAGTCTAACTCTGCAGTGTGTAAAATGATGATATATCCATTGTTTATTTCTTGGTCATGGAAAAATAATAATTTTTTTTTCAGGAAGATCTTGACATTTCTTATTTTGACTAAATGAGCAAATTAATTTTTGTCTTTTATGCTCAAGACTATATTTTTGTGACATTTCTTATTTTGACTAAATGAGCAAATTAGTTTTTGTCTTTTATGCCCAATAATATATTTTTGTTTTAAGTAAAGGTTTTAATCAGAGATGATCGTTTGGCTCTTTGCTCTGACATTTGAGACTTGAGAAGTATACACATATTTTTCAAGGATATAACCAGGGTAAGAAGACTAGTTAAATGCTAGTTAAATGCACAATTAATGCTAGGAAGAAAAAGACAGAAAAACACCACACGTTTGCTAATTGTTTTTGGTGATATGTGTCTAATGAGCTCTTTTTAACCTTGACTTATTTTACTACATTTGATTTGCTTAAGGTTGAGTTCTTAGCCTAACAAAACTGAAAGACAAAAAGCCAAAATGACCCCTCCCTCCAAAAATCACTGCAGGATGAAGAAAATGATTTTTTAAAAAGTGGGCTTGAAATTTTTTTTTGTTGTAAGAAAAGTTTTAATGCATAAGAATTTGTCTTACTTTGACCCATAATCTATTAACAATTAAAAAATATAAAGTGGCTATTACATTGTATGTTCATAATAAAGAATTCAGAGGCTACCAATGAGTAGAGAACTAACTAGGTCAAACCAAAAAGCAATCACATGGTTCTGCTTCCCAAGGTCCAGGAAATTTGAGAGAACCTCTTATAACAGCTTTCCATTTTGTGGTCTTTCAACTTAACCTTAAATTACGACTCACAGTAACATGGAAACTAAAGCAAGGGAGGGCTAGGAAGAGGGTATGGGGAAATCAAGAAAAACAACAACTATATTCTTTCAATTCATATTACTGAAAATGGTTTCATTAATAATCTGGAGAACCAAGGGAGAATTTGAAAAATTAGTATTTTTTGATATTTCTCAAAATAAGTTTTACTTTATAGATTTAGTTATCATAGCATACTAGTTTCCCACTATTGCTGTGACAAATTGCCACAAACTTAGTGATTTAAAACAACAGAAATTTATCTTGTATTTCTGTATATCAGAAGTTCAATGATGGTCTCACTAGGCTAAAATAAAGATATGAGCAGCACTGTGCTCCTTTCTGAAGGCTCCAGGGGAGAGCCCTGTCTTTTCCAGCCCTTAGAAGACGTCTGCACTCATTGACTCATGGCTCTCATCTTCCATCTTCTTTTTTCTTTATTCTTTAAAACACTATTTTACTTTATTTTATTTTCTATTTTTTTAATAATAACATTTTTTATTATGTTATGGTAGTCACCATACAGTACATCCAAGTTTTTGAGGTAAAGTTCCATGATTCATTACTTGCGTATAACACCCAGTGCACCATGCAATACGTGCCTCCTTAATATCCATCACCAGCCTATCCCATTCCCTCCCACCCACCCCCCGAAGCCCTCAGTTTGTTTCCCAGACTCCACAGTCTGTCATGGTTCATTCCCCCTTCTGATTACCCCCCCTTTCTTCCTCCCTTTCTTCCCCTACCGATCTTCCTACTTCTTATGTTCCATAAATGAGTGAAACCACATGATAACTGTCTTTCTCTGCTTGACGTATTTCACTTAGCATTATCTCCTCTAGTCCTGTCCATGTTGCAGCAAATGTTGAGAAATCGTTCTTTTTGATGGCTGAGTAATATTCCATTGTATATATGGACCACATCTTTTTTTTTTTTTTAAGGTTTTATTTATTTATTTGACAGAGAGAGACAGCCAGTGAGAGAGGGAACACAAGCAGGGGGAGTGGGAGAGGACGAAGCAGGCTTCTAGCAGAGAAGCCTGATGTGGGGCTCGATCCCAGAACGCTGGGATCATGCCCTGAGCTGAAGGCAGACGCTTAACCACTGTGCTACCCAGGCGCCCCTGGACCACATCTTCTTAATCCAGTCATCTGTTGACGGGCATCTTGGCTCCTTCCACGATTTAGCTAGTGTGGACAATGCTGCTATGAACATTGGGGTGCACATGGCCCTTCTCTTCACTACGTCTGTATCTTTGGGGTAAATACCCAGTAGTGCAATTGCTGGATTGTAGGATAGCTCAATTTTTAACTTTTTGAGGGATGTCCACACTATTTTCCAAAGTGGCTGTACCAACTTGCATTCCCACCAACAGTGTAAGAGGGATCCCCTTTCTCCACATCCTCTCCAACATTTGTTGTTTCCTGCCTTGTCCATTTTTGCCATTCTAACTGGGGTAAAGTGGTATCTCAATGTGGTTTTGCTTTGAATTTCCCTGATGGCTAATGATTTTGAACATTTTTTCATGTGTCTGTTGGCCATTTGTATGTCTTCATTGGAAAAGTGTCTGTTCATATCTTCTGCCCATTTTTTTATTTGTTTATTTGTTTCTTGTGTATTGAGTTTGAGAAGTTCTTTGTAGATCTTGGATACCAGTCCTTTATCTGTAGTGTCATTTGCAAATATCTTCTCCCATTCCGTGGACTGCCTCTTAGTTTTTTTGACTGTTTCCTTGGCTGTGCAGAAGCTTTTTATCTTGATGAAGTCCCACAAGTTCATTTTTTCTTTTCTTTCTCTTGCCTTTGGAGATGTGTCATGGAAAAAGATGCTGTGCCCAATGTCAAAGAGGTTGCAGCCTATGTTCTCCTCTATGATTTTGATGGATTCCTGTCTCACATCGAGGTCTTTCATCCATTTGGAGTTTATTTTTGTGTATGATGTGAAAGAGTGGTCAAGTTTCGTTCTTTTGCATGTAGCTGTCCAATTTTCCCAGCACCATTTATTGAAGAGACTGTCTTTTTCCCACCGGATGTTTTTTCCTGCTTTATCAAAGATTAGTTGCCCAAAGAGCCGAGGGTCCATTTCTGGGCTCTCTATTCTGTTCCATTGGTCTATGTGTCTGTTTTTGTGCCAGTACCATGCTGTCTTTGTGATCACAGCTTTGTAGTACAGCTTGAAATCTGGCATTGTGATGCCCTCAGCTTTGTTTTTCCTTTTCAACAGTTCCTTGGTGATTCGGGGCCTTTTCTGTTTCGACACAAATTTAAGGGCTATTTGTTCCAGTTGTTTGAAAAATGTCATTGGTATTTTGATCGGGATAGCATTGAAAGTGTAGATTGCTCTGGGTAGCATGGACATTTTAACTATGTTAATTCTTGTGATCCATGAGCATGGAATATTTTTCCATCTTTTTGTGTCTTCCTCAATGACTTTCAAGACTGATTTGTAGTTTCTAGAATATAGGTCCTTTATGTCTCTGATTAAGTTAATTCCAAGATAACCTATGATTTTTGGTGCTATTGTAAATGGGATGGATTCCCTAATTTCTCTTTCTTCAGCCTCATTGTTCATGTATAGAAGTGCAAATGATTTCTGAGCATTGATTTTGTATGCCGCCACATTATTGAATTGCTCTATAAGTTCTAGTAGTTTGGGGGTGGAGTCTTTTGAGTTTTCCATATAGAGGATCATGTCATCTGCGAAGAGAGACAGTTTGACTTCTTCTTTGCCGATTTGGATACCTTTTATCCCTTTTTGTTGTCTGATTGCTGTTGCAAGGGCTTCTGTACTATGTTGAATAATAATGGCAAGAGTGGGGATCCTTGTCGTGGTCCTGATCTTAAGGGAAAGGCTTTCAGCTTTTCCCCATTGAGAATGATATTTGCTGTAGTCTTTTCATAGATGGTTTTTTTGAGATTGAGGTATTTGCCCTCTATCCCTACACTCTGAAATATTTTAATCAGGAAAGGATGCTGTATTTTGTCAAATGATTTTTCTGCATCAATTGAGAGGATCATATAGTTCTTGACCCTTTTCTTGTTGATATGATGTATCACACTGATTGATTTGCGAATGTTGAACTGCACTTGCATCCCAGGGATGAATCCCTCTTGGTCATGATGGATAATTCTTTTAATGTACTGTTGGATCCTATTAGCTAGGATCTTGTTGAGAATTTTGGCATCCATATTCATCATGGATATGGTGTGTAATTCTCATTTTTGACGGGGACTTTGCCTGGTTTAGGGATCAAGGTAATACTGACCTCATAGAATGAGTTTGGTAGTTTTCCTTCTCTCTCTATATTTTGAAACAGCTTCAGGAGAATAGGTATTATTTCTTTTTGAATGTTTTGTAGAATTTCCCGGGGAATCTGTCAGGCCCTGGAGTCTTGTTTTTGGGGAGGTTTTTGATCACTGCTTCAATCTCTTCATAATTAATCGGTGTGTTTAAAAAATCAATTTCTTCCTTTTTCAGTCTTGGTAGTTTTATACGTTTCCAGGAAGGCATCCATTTCTTCCAGCTTGTTTAATTTATTGTCATTAAGCTGTTGATAAAAGTTTCTAATGATCCTTCCTATTTCATTGGTGTTGGTTATGACCTCTCCCTTTTCATTTATAATTTTATTAATTTGGGTCCTTTCCCTATTCTTTTGAATAAGTCTTGCCAGTGGCTTATCGATCTTATTTATTCTTTCAGTGAATCAGCTTCTAGTTCTGTTGATCTGCTCTACTGTGCTTCTGATTTCTAATTCACTGATATCTGCTCTAATTTTGATCAACTGCTTTCTCCTGCGTGGGTTAGGCCTGTTCTTCTGTTTTAGCTCCAGCTTCTTGAGATGAGAATATAAAAACTGCATTTTAGAGTTTTCTATTCTTTTGAGTGAGCCTTGGGTGGCTATGTATTTTTCCCTTAGGACCGCCTTTGCAGTATCCCATAGGTTTTGGACCGTTGTGTTATTCTTGTTGGTCTCCATAAATTTTTTAAATTGATTTTTGATTTCCTTGTTTATCCAATCATTCTTGAGCAGAATGGTTCTTAGTTTCCAAGTGTTTGAGTTTCTTCCAAATTTTTCCTTGTGATTGAGTTCCCATTTCAAAGCATTGTGGTCTGAGAATATGCAGGGAATAATTTCAGTCTTTTGCTATCAGGTGAGACCTGTTTTGTGACCCAGTTAATGGTCTATTCTGGAGAACATTCCATGTGCCTTTGAAAAGAATGAGTATTCTGTTTTCTGGGCTCTAGTGTTCTATATACATCTATGAGGTCCATCTGGTCAAGTATGTCATTCAAAGCTCTTGTTTCTTTGTTGATTTTCTGCTTAGGTGATCTGTCTATTGCTGATAGTGGAGCGTTGAGGTCCCCTACTATAAACATATTTTTATCTATATGTCTCTTTATTCTGGTTAAGAGTTGGCTTGTGTATCTAGCTGCTCCCCTGTTGGGGGCGTAGATATTTATAATTGTCATATCTACTTGTTGGATATATCCTTTAAGAATAATGTAGTGTCCTTCTGTATCTCTAACTACAGTCTTTAGTTTAAAATCCAATCTGTCTGATATGAGAATTGCCACCCCAGCTTTCTTTTGAGGTCCATTGGAATGAAAAATGGTTTTCCATCCCTTCACTTTCAATCTGGATGTATCTTTAGGTTCAAAATGAGTCTCTTGTAGACAGCAAAGGGATGGGTCATGTCTTTTTATCCAATCTGCAACCCTGTGGTGTTTTATGGGAGCATTTAGGCCAGTCACATTGAGAGTGATTATTGAGAGATAGAATTAATGAGGTCATGTTGCCTATAAAGTCTTTGTTTCTATAGATTGTAAATTTCTGTTCTGTATCACTCTTGGGACCTTTTTACTTTAATAGAACCCCCCCTTAATATCTCCTGTAGGGCTGGTTTCGTGGTTACGTAATTGGTCAGTGTCTGGTGATTCTGGAAGGTCCTTATCTCTCCATCAATTCTGAATGACAGCCTTACAGGATAAAGGATCCTTGGCTGCAAGTTTTTCTCTGAAAGAGCTTTAAAAATGCCCTCCGAGCCCTTTCTCTCATTCCAGGTCTGTGTAGACAGGTCTGATGTAATTCTGATATTTTTGCCTCTGTACGTTAGAAATTTTTTTGCCCGGGCCACCCTCAATACTGTATCCTTGTATCTAATATTTGTGAGTTGTGTTATGATGTGATGTGGTGAAGGTTTGTCGTGGTTGAATTTGGGAGGTGTCCTCTCTGTCTCTTGGACACAAATGCTTGTTTCCTTTGCTAGATTAGGGAAGTTTTCAGGTACAATTTGTTCAAATATCTCTTCTGGACCTCTCTCTTTCTCCACCCCCTCGGGGATGCCCATGATTCTGACATTGGAATGTTTCATTGAGTCAGTAATCTCCCTTAACCTACCTTCTTGAGATTGGATTATTTTGAGCCAAGTTTCTGTTTTAGCTTTCTCTTCTACCACCTCATCCTCCAATTCACTAATTCGTTCTTCTGCCTCATTCACCCTGGCCGTCAGAGAATCTGGTTTTGACTGCATTTGATTCATAGCATTTTTAATTTCTGCCAGATTTGTTCTCATTTCTGCCCTTAGAGATTCTATATTCTCATTAATATTTTTGTTAATAATTTTTTCAAGTCTACACATCATCTTGACCATTGTTACTCTGAACTGCATTTCTGATAGTTTGGTTATATCCATATCCATATCCATCAGTTCTGTGGCAGAGGCCACAGACTCATTATCTTTTCTTTGCTGGGGGGGATTTCTCCTTCTCGTCATTCTGATGAGGAGAGGTTGCGGGGTTGACCAGAGCCCAAATTATTGACCTGGACCCAACAGTGTGCACTTGTTTTATAGGGACCTTAGAGATGTGGGCTTCTTGATTTTTCAGACTGCCTTATGGGGGAGGGGACTGCTGCACAGATATCCAGGCAACCCTGTTTGGGTAGAGTGTCCCTGTCCCCTGTGTGGGCGCATGGGGATTGGCACAATGTGAGCTGGTATTTCTGGAATTGTGTTCTCTGGCGGCTTTCCCTGGCAGTTTTCTGTAGCTGTTCTGAGAGTCAGAGCAGCAGTGACCAAATCCTAGGCTGTGTCTCAGAACAGAGAGATTGCAGTGTGCTCTCCACTGAGCTCTCTTGGCCTCTTTAACTCTGTTTCTGTTGGTGCTACTAAAAACCCTGTAGCATCCTGGGTTGTGCTCCCCACAGCCGGAGTCCTAGCCCTCACTTCCAGCGCCCACACATCTCTGTCCTTTGTGTTTCTAACACCACCAGCCGCCCCTGGTTCCTACGCGTGCTCCCGAGCTCTCTGTTTCAGTGTAGTTTGGGAGTATTTCTGAGCGCTGGTTTTCAGTCTGGTCTAACGCGAGCTCCCCAGCTCCCGGTATCAGACCAGTTCCAGGGAGCGCTCCGGAGCTCCGGTTTTCAGTCTGGATGCCCACCCACTCCTGAGCTCCCAGTTTTAGTCTAGTTCCAGTGAGCGCTCAGGAGCTCCAGTTTTCAGTCTGGTCACACGCACGTTCCCTGGCTCATTGTCTCAGTCTGCTCTTTCACGGGTGCCAGTCTGCGAGTCAGTGTGCTCCCCAGTGCAGGAGGCTACCCCTTCCTGGCACCCAAGCACAGTGGCTCCTTCCCCCTTCCGTTTATCTTCCAATATCTGTTCGGGATTCACGGCTCCCCGCTTCGTACCTCAATACTCAGCGCTGGAGATGCTCATTTGTAGAGATCCAGATGTATCTTCCTGTATCTCAGGCTGATTCCATGGGTTTTCAGGATGGTCTGGTAGATATCCAGCTCGACTCAGGGGACCAGCTGAAAAATGGGACCCCTACTCCTCCGCCATCTTAACTCCTCCTCCCTCATCCTCCATCTTCTAAGCCAGCAATGAACAAGTTCTCCTCACAATGTCTCATTCTTGCAATTGTCCTCTGGCCTCCATCTTTCAAATTTAAAGACCTTTGTGATTATGTTGGGACCACTCAGATAATCCGAGATAATCTCCCTATTTTAAGGTCAGCTGACTAGCAACCTTGATTTGATTCCATCTGTTACCTCAATTCCCCATTGCCACATAACATAAGGTATTCCTGGGTTCTGGAAATTGGGACGTGGACATCTTTGGGGGCTATTATTCTGCCTATCTCACATTGTATTGTTCAGCTTTCCATGTGATCTGTAATTAAAAATAGAACCACAAAAGATAAATGTATTTCAGAAAACTTTATGTATTTTACCTTTTTCAAGATTTTAGATGACATATGTGTTTATGATGTTTTGAGAGAAGTATATTATTTCTGAGGTTTTCCACCTTTGACCCAGACAAGCCATTCTATTCTGGTGGTCTATAGAATAATGTGAACACTTTTTTTTCATTTGATTAGAATGATTAGAAAAACAGACATAATTAGGTCCTAGAGAAACTAATCCATAAACAGATGCATTGAGGGTTCCTATTCAGGGGAATAAAGCAGAGGAGAGTTTGAGTCCAAGATTAAGAGACTCCCTGGCTTAGGGAAGCACTGAAAAATATATGCCTGGAACTCTGGAAGAAGCTGGCAGAATGTGCAGTGCTGCTAGACTTATTTTCTCTCCTGAGTTCATCTTGGATTGAATATCTAATAGTAAAACTATTAGAGAAATGAATATCTAATAGTAAAACTATTAGAGAAATTAGAGAGAATTACAAATTCATGGGAAGATACTTGAGTGTGTTGAAGAACAGAGAATTTCATTTTCAAATTCTGCCTGGGTAGCCTTCATTCATTAGTAAGATGATTATGTTCCCAGACAGAAATCTATGCTCTTTCTTTTAAAAAAAAAGATTTATTTATTTATTATTTGGGGGGGGGCACAGAGGGAGAGGGAGAGAATCTCAAACAGATCCCTGCTAAGTGGAGCCTGATGTGGAGTTTGATCTCACAACCCATGAGATCATGACCTGAGCTGAAACCACGAGTCAGATGCTTAACTGACTGAGCAACCCAGGCATCCCCAAAGTCTGTGCTCTGCTATGAAATCTATTTGAGCTAAGATGACATTAGTGATTCATTTTTATCCTGCCATCACTAAAATTTTATTTATTTTTAAAATTCAAATTGTACCTTTTTTGAACATAGTTCACAAAAGGCACACAGTGAAAATACTCCCTCCTTTCTCTATTAAACACTTATTTTCCCTTCCTACATGTGGTCTGTTTCTTGTGTAACTTTCTAGAAGTATTTTATGCATTTACAAGCAATATGTACAAAAAATTCCAACCCCCACCACTTTGTTTTTACATGTTAGCATATTTTATATCCTGTTCTGCATATTTTTCCTGTCATTTAAGAATATATTTTTGAGACGGTTACATATCAGTAAAATGTTTCCCCATTCTTTAACTTTAAAGAAATTTGAGATAGTTTTTCATTTGCGCAATGGTTGAAAAAAGAATAAAAAAGTTTGCAGTCATCTTCCACAATTCTCTCACATGCCTAATATAGTCATAGAACAATGATCAAGAAATTGACCTTGACACAATACTATTAACTAAAGAATTCATTTGATTTCATGAAATTTTGTACTGCTGACCTTTCATCTCCCTGGGACCCAGTCCAGAATCCCACATTTTATTAGTCTTCATGTCTTTTTTTCTCTTCCTTTCTGTCATAGTTTCTTAGTCTTTCCTTGGTTTTCATGGTCTTGAGGAAGGCTAGTCAGTTATTTTATAAAATATTTCTCAATCTTTTTTTTTTCTGGATTAGTTTTAAATTATGCATTATTGAAAAGCTTACAACAGAGGTGATGTGACCTTTTCAGTGCATCATATTAAGGAACATGATGTTGATTTGTACTAATGGCAATGCTAGTTTTGATTTACTTGGCTAAGGAGGTATCTACTGGAAATCTCCATTGCAAAGTTACTATTTTCCACTTTTTATTTTATTTTATTTTATTTTTTTAAGATTTTATGTATTTATTAGAGAGAGAGAGAGAGAGAGAGGAGAAAGCATGAGCAAGAGGATGGGCAGAGGGAGAAACAGGTTCCCCATTGAGCAGGGAGCCCAACTTAGGGCTCTATCCAAGGACCCTGGGATCATGACCTGAGCTAAAGACAAACACTTACCCGACTGAGCCTCCCAGGCACCCCATTTTCTACTTTTTAACTACTAAATATTTTGATAGAAATAGTTTGAGATTATACAAATATCACTGTTTTTGCTTAAACCCTTTCTCAAAAATTTTAGCACTCAGAGGTGGATCTTGCATATGCATAAATGTGTAACTATTATTGTGGTGTTTTGGTGGTGATCTTTTATTTTTCTCACTTTTGTGTTTGTTCACTGAAATTATTTTTGTTAAAGAAAAGCTTGCATATTCCCTCTCTTTTATAATTTATTTATTTATCTATATATGTGTGGACTCAGGGATACTTATTTAATTCTTTGGATTATAATCCAATAGTATTGTTTATTTTGTCACTTCAAATTCTAACTTCTGTCTGTGGAAGCCCTTTTAGGTTGACGCCTAAGACTTTTGACTTTCTTTTTGTTTTCTGTTCATTCTTCATTCTTGTTCTTTTCTTATTCATTATTGTATCATTGTTTTTGCAATTCTTTACTTGTTCTCACTAAAAGATGGCACAGGCTCATCTTTTATTTTTGCTGTCCCAGCCCTAGAACCAACCAGTGTTATCTGATTTCTTTATTGGAAAAGGTATTTAGAAACCAAGGTCTGGGGACACCTGGGTGGCTCAGTCGTTAAGCAACTGCCTTCAGCTCAGGGTGTGATCCCAGAGTCCTGGGATTGAGCCCCACATTGGGGTCCTCCGCTGGGAGCCTGCTTCTTCCTCTCCCACTCCCCCTGCTTGTGTTCCCTCTCTCGCTAGCTGTCTCTCTCTCTGTCAAATAAATAAATAAAATTAAAAAAGAAAAAAGAAATCAAGGTCTGGGTGCTAGTTGTGCTCATTGCTACTGAGGTGTTACTTTTCTAATCCTTCTCAATATCAGATTATATCTGCGACCCCTGGGTGGCTCAGTCAGCTAAGCATCTGCCTTCAGCTCAGGTCATGATCCCAGGGTCCTGGGATTGAGCTGTGTGTTGGGCTTCCTGCTCAGCAGGGAGCCTGCTTCTCTCTCTCTCCCTTTGCCCCTCCCCCTGTTTATGCTCTCCCTCTCAAATAAATAAATAAAATCTTTTTCTTTATTGCTCTGAGAATTTTTTTTATTATGTTGTGTTAGTCACCATACATTATTTCGTTAGTTTTTGATGAAGTGTTCCATGATTCATTGTTTGCATATAACACCCAGTGCTCATTGCAATACGTGCCCTCCTTAATACCCATCACCAGGCTAGCCCATCCCCCCACCCCCCTCCCTTCTGAAACCCTCAGTTTGTTTCCCGGAGACCACAGTCTCTCATGGTTCATCTATTCCTCTGATTTCCCTGCCTTCATTTTTCCTTTCTTCTCCTCATGTCCTCCATGCTATTCCTTATGTCCCACATATAAGTAAAACAATATGATAATTGTCTTTCTCTGTTTGACTTACTTCACTTAGCATAATCCCCTCCAGTTCCATCCATGTCAACGCAAATGTTGGATATTCATCCTTTCTGATGGCTGAGTAATATTCCATTGTATATATGGACCACATCTTTTTTATCCATTCGCCTGTTGGAGGGCATCTTGACTCCTTCCACAGTTTGGCTATTGTGGAATAAATAAATAAAATCTTAAAAGAAAATACAGTAATCAAGTTTGTGTGGTATGACAAAAGATTAAGTAAATAGATAAATGGAATAGAATGGAAAGCCCCATAGTAGACTAACACAAATGTAATGAGTTGATCTTTGACAAAGGAGCAAAGGCACTTCAGTGGAGAAAGGATAGTCTTTTCAACAAATGGTGCTGGGCCAACTGGACATCCCTATGCAAGAAAATTACTCTAGATACATTTTACCATGCACCTTATACCTCTATATACCTTATACCTTCCAAAACATTAACACAAAATGATCACAGACTTCAATCTAAGATACAAAACCTTACACTTGTAGTGGAAAGCATGGGAGAAAATTTAGGTGACCTTGGGTTTGGCAATGATCTTTCAGATTCAACACCAAAAGTACAGTCTTGGAATTTCATTGATAGTCATTACTTTTCATAATTTCTATTTCTTCTTGAGTAAGTTTTACTAACTGTTCTAGTTCCTGCATAGCAAATTACTCCCAAATTTAGTAGCTTAACAATAGTCATTTTTATAAAATTTATGGATTCTGGCAGATTGGACTTCTTGCAAGTTACAGTAAGAATGGCTTGTCTCTGTTTTCTTTTTTTTTTTTTAATGATTTTTTATTATATTATGTTAGTCACCATACAGTACATCCCCGGTTTCCGATGTAAGGCTCGATGATTCATTAGTTGTGTATAACACCCAGTGCACCATGCAATACGTGCCCTCCTTACTACCCATCACTGGTCTATCCCATTCCCCCAACCCTTCCCCTCTGAGGCCCTCAGTTTGTTTCTCATAGTCCATAGTCTCTCACGTTTCATTCCCCCTTCTGATTACCCCCCCTTTCTTTATCCCTTTCTTCCCCTATCGATCATCCTAGTTCTTATGTTCCATAGATGAGAGAAATCATATGATAGTTGTCTTTCTCTGCTTGACTTATTTCACTTAGCATTATCTCCTCCAGTGCCGTCCATGTTGTAGCAAATGTTGAGAACTCGTTCTTTCTGATAGCTGAGTAATATTCCATTGTATATATGGACCACAACTTCTTAATCCAGTCATCTGTTGAAGGGCATCTTGGCTCCTTCCACGATTTAGCTATTGTGGACATTGCTGCTACGAACATTGGGGTGCATATGGCCCTTCTCTTCACTACGTCTGTATCTTTGGGGTAAACACCCAGTAGTGCAATGGCTGGATCACAGGGTAGCTCAATTTTTAACTTTTTAAGGGACCTCCACACTGTTTTCCAGAGTGGCTGTACCAACTTGCATTCCCACCAACAATGTAAGAGGGATCCCCTTTCTCCACATCTTCTCCAACCATTGTTGTTTCTTGCCTTGTCTATTTTTGCCATTCTAACTGGCGTAAGGTGGTATCTCAGTGTGGTTTTGATTTGAATTTCCTTGATGGCTAATGATTTTGAACATTTTTTCATGTGTCTGTTAGCCATTTGTATGTCTTCATTGGAAAAGTGTCTGTTCATATCTTCTGCCCATTTTTTGATTTGTTTATTTGTTCCTCGTGTATTGAGTTTGAGAAGTTCTTTGGAGATCTTGGATACCAGTCCTTTATCTGTAGTGTCATTTGCAAATATCTTCTCCCAATCTGTGGGCTGCCTCTTAGTTTTTCTGACTGTTTCCTTGGCTGTGCAGAAACTTTTAATCTTGATGAAGTCCCATAAATTCATTTTATCTTTTGTTTCTCTTGCCTTTGGGGATGTATCATGAAAAAGGTTGCTTTGGCCAATGTCGTAGAGGTTGCTGCCTATGTTCTCCTCTAGAATTTTGATGGATTCCTGTCTCACATCGAGGTCTTTCATCCATTTGGAGTTTATTTTTGTGTATGGTGTGAGATAGTGGTCAAGTTTCATTCTTTTGCATGTAGCTGTCCAATTTTCCCAGCACCATTTATTGAAGAGACTGTCTTTTTTCCAATGGATGTTTTTTCCTGCTTTATCAAAGATTAGTCGCCCAAAGAGCCGAGGGTCCATTTCTGGGCTCTCTATTCTGTTCCATTGGTCTATGTGTCTGTTTTTGTGCCAGTACCATGCTGTCTTTGTCATCACAGCTTTGTAGTACAGCTCGAAATCTGGCATTGTGATGCCCCCAGCTTTGTTTTTCCTTTTCAACAGTTCCATGGAGATTTGGGGCCTTTTCTGTTTCTATACAAATTTAAGGACTATTTGTTCTAGTTCTTTGAAAAATGTCCTCTGTATTTTGATCAGGATAGCATTGAAAGTGTAGATTGCTCTGGGTAGCATGGACATTTTAACTATGTTATTTCTTCTGATCCATGAGCATGGCATATCTTTCCATCTTTTTATGTCTTCCTAAATGTCTTTCAGGAGTGATTTATAGTTTCTAGAATATAGGTCCTTTACGTCTCTGGTTAAGTTAATTCCTAGGTAATGTATGGTTTTTGGTGCTATTGTAAATGGGATGGATTCCCTAATTTCTCTTTCTTCAATCTCGTTATTCGTGTATAGAAATGCAACTGATTTCTGAGCATTGATTTTGTATCCCGCCACATTACTGAATTGCTCTATAACTTCTAATAGTTTGGGAGTGGCTTCTTTTGGGTTTTCCATATAGAGTATCATGTCATCTGCGAAGAGAGACATTTTGACTTCTTCTTTGCCGATTTGAATACCTTTGATCCCTTTTTGTCGTCTGATTGCTGTTGCAAGGACTTCTAGTACTATGTTGAATAATAGTGGTGAGAGTGGGCATCCTTGTTGTGTTCCTGATCTTAAGGGAAAGGCTTCCAGCTTTTCCCCATTGAGAATGATATTCGCTGTAGGCTTTTCATAGATGGCTTTATGAGATTGAGAAATGTACCCTCTATCCCTACACTCTGAAGGGTTTTAATCAGGAAAGGATGCTGTATTTTGTCAAATGCTTTTTCTGCATCAATTGAGAGGATCATATGGTTCCTGAGTCTTTTCTGGTTGATATGATGTATCACGCTGATCTATTTGTGAATGTTGAACCACACTTGCATCCCAGATTCATATCCCACTTGGTCATGATGGATAATCCTTTTAATGTACTGTTGGATTCTATTAGCCAGGATCTTGTTGAGGATTTTGGCCTCCATATTCATTAGGGAAATCGGTCTGTAATTCTCCTTTTTGATGGGGTCTTTGCCTGGTTTGGGGATCAAGGTAATATTGGCCTCATAGAATGAGTTTGGTAGCTTTCCTTCTGTTTCTATTTTTTGAAATAGCTTTAGGAGAATAGGTAATATTTCTTCTTTGACTGTTTGGTAGAATTCCCTAGGAAAACCATCCAGGCCTGGAATTTTGTTATTTGAAAGGTTGTTTATCACTGACTCAATCTCTTCATAATTAATTGGCCTATTTAAGAAATCAATTTCTTCCTTTTTCAATCTTGGTAGTTTATAGGTTTCCAGGAAGTCCTCCATCTCTTCCAGATTGCTTAATTTATTGGCATATAGCTGTTGATAAAAATTTCTAATAATCCTTCCAATTTCATTGGTGTTGGTCGTGACCTCTCCTTTTTCATTTACAATTTTATTAATTTGGGTCCTTTCTCTATTCTTTTGGATAAGTCTTGCCAGCGGTTTGTCAATTTTATTGATTCTCTCAAAGAACCAGCTTCTAGTCCTGTTGATTTGCTCTACTGTACTTCTGGTTTGTAATTCATTGATTTCTGCTCTCATCTTGGTCAACTGCTTCCTCGTGAGTGGATTAGGCCTGTCCCTCTGTTGCTGTTCCAGCTTCTTGAGGTGAGACTATAAAAACTGCATTTTAGATTTTTCTATTCTTTTGAGTGAGGCTCAGATGGCTATGTATTTCCCCCTTAGGACTGCCTTTACAGTATCCTATAGGTTTTGGACCGTTGTGTTTTCATTCTCGTTGGTCTCCATAAATTGTTTAAATTGATTTTTGATTTCCTGGTTTATCAAGTCATTCCTGAGCAGGATGGTTCTTAGTCTCCAAGTGTTTGAGTTTCTTCTAAATTTTTCCTTGTGGTTGAGTTCGAATTTTAGAGCGTTGTGGTCTGAGAATATGCAGGGGATAATTTCAATCTTTTGGTATCGGTTGAGACCTGTTTTGTGTCCCAGAACATGGTCTATTCTTAAGAATGTTCCATGGGCATTAGAATAGAATGAGTATTCTTTGGTTCTGGGGTGTAGTGTTCTATATATATCTATGAGGTCCAACTCGTTGAGTATGGCATTCAAAGCTCTTGTTTGGTATCCAAGATCTACAAAGAACTTCTCAAATCAATACGTGAGAAACATATAAACAAATCAAAAAATGGGCAGAAGATATGAACAGACACTTTTCCAATGAGACATACAAATGGCTAACAGACACATGAAAAAATGTTCAAAATCATTAGCCATCAGGGAAATTCAAATCAAAACCACACTAAGATACCACCTTACGCCACTTAGAATGGCAAAAATTGACAAGGCAAGAAACAACAATTGCTGGAGAGGATGTGGAGAAAGGGGATCCCTCTTACATTGTTGGTGGGAATGCAAGTTGGTACAGCCACTCTGGAAAACAGTGTGGAGGTCCCTTAAAAAGTTAAAAATTGAGCTACCCTATGACCCAGCCATTGCACTACTGGGTAGTTACCCCAAAGATACAGACGTAGTGAAGAGAAGGGCCATATGCACCCCAATGTTCATATCAGCATTGTCCACGATAGCCAAATCATGGAAGGAACCGAGATGCCCTTCAACAGATGACTGGATTAAGAAGTTGTGGTCCATATATACAATGGAATATTACTCAGCTATCAGAAAGAATGAGTTCTCAACATTTGCAGCAACATGGATGGCACTGGAGGAGATAATGCTAAGTGAAATAATTCAGCAGAGAAAGACAATTATCATATGATTTCTTTCATCTATGGAATATAAGAACTAGGAAGATCGGTAGGGGAAGAAAGGGATAAAGAAAGGGGGGGTAATCAGAAGGGGGAATGAAGCATGAGAGACTATGGACTATGAGAAACAAACTGAGGGCTTCAGAGGGGCGGCGGGTGGAGGAATGGGATAGACTGGTGATGGGTATTAAGGAGGGCACATATTACATGGTGCACTGGGTGTTACACGCAACTAATGAATCATCGAACTTTACTTCGGAATCCGGGTACGTACTGTATGGTGACTAACATAATATAATAAAAAAAACATTAAAAAAGATACCTGTTATGAGATCATTATATTGTTAGAATGTAAAGATTTTTTTTAAAGAAATGCATGTTGAATTTTTTCAGCTGCTTCATATCTATAGATTTTTTGCCTATCTTTTGATTTTCTTTTTTAATGTTAGTGTAATAGATGTAAACGTTTCTTTTCAAATATTGAATAAATCTATAATGAAATAACAACAAAAATTCTTTTCCTTGTGCTGCATTTCAGAAGGAACTGTTCCTTTTATAACGATTTTATTTATTTAGAGGTTTATTTATCTATTTGAGAGAGAGAGAGAGGAGATTGAGAATGTGACTATCAGGGAGGGGCAGGGAGAAAAGGAGAAGGAGAGAAGCAGACTCTCTACTGAGCAGGGAGCCTAGGCAGGATGGATCCCAGGATACTGAAATCACTACCCTAGCCGAAATCAAGAGTTGGAGCTCAACTGACTCATCCACCCAGGTGGCCCTGGGATTGTCCCTCTAAATGACTGCCTGTTAGCTGGCTATCACTCCCATTAATCCCCAAAGTTGCTAGGCAGTTATATGGAGAGGCCTAACTTTTTGAGTAATCTTTATAAGATAAAGACCTCACGGGTGTGCTGCTCTCTTATTGTGAATGGATGCGGTTTTGTGAGCATTAGTGACTGTAGCAATTGTACTCAGAGTGGACCCCAAGACCCACAGCCTCCCTCCAGTCTTCAAGCCCATAATGGGATATATTTTCACTATCTTTACCTGGAGGTTGGTATTTTATGATCCTTTGTCCTTCATACATGCACAGCATGGCCAGCCTTTCACAACCTAGGCATTGCAGGCCTCTCAACTCTTAGTGTGGCAAACGGTATCTGAAAAATCAGAATGGTGGGTAATGAAGGGGACTGGTGTACATTTAGAATTATGAACACCTATAAAATAGTTCATGTTTTAGGTGAAGCAACTCTTCTCTAAGACTGTGAGTGTGCTCTAGCTGCATTTTACCATACCGCGAAGATCTCTTATAAATCTCTTGCATTCCTTTTGTATAGGTTTATTTCCCAAATCTATCAAAAGTATGAGATAGCATTCTGATTATGCACATTTATTAAAAAACAAAAGAGAATCAACAAATAATTAACAAATAATTTTATTCAAAAGTTTTTCTTGAAATGTTTACAATGTCCCTTAAGATAGGAGATATTTCAGAGAGGAAGAGTGGCCAAATCAGGATTTGGGATTACTAATTTAACTGCAAAATTGAGGGATGTGAATTACCTACTTCTCAGAGGTATTTGAAAGGGAAAATGAGTATCAGAAGAGCCATGAACTATTCAGAAGAAAGATACCAAGTAATCATCAGCATTACCAATGTCAGTTGTCCAACCCTCTGTCTTCAGCCCTGACATCTTCTCAGAACTCTATACATACACCAAGCTCCTTATTTACCTCTCTCATTTCAGGTTCAGTAAGTATCTCAAACTAAGTTTGGCCAAAACAGAACTCTTGATTTGTACACCCACACCTAGTTCTATTACAGTCTTACTCATCTCAATAAATGGTACCACCATATATCCAAATATATCTTTATTTTATATTTCTTTCCTCACTATTCCCCATAATCCAAATCACTGGTAAACTGGCTCACTTTTCCCTCAGAATATATCTTTGATCTGTCCACTTTTGTCTGTCCTCCACCACCATCACATTGGCCAACCCACTTTTATTCCTTCACTTCTCAGCTTGTCTCTCAGCTTCACTCTTGTTCTCCATCAACCAGTTTTCACACAGAACCTGGAGAGATCTTAAATGAAGATCAGATTATGTCATTCCAGGGTGTGAAACTCTTCTTTGGCTTTCCATTATGGTCAGGATATGTGAATTATAAGCTCTTTGTGGTCAGTAATTGCCTACCTGTTTGATATTTTTTACTAGCTTTGTACTAACTGTTCTTTCTTCTGAGAATAATTTTCTCCTTTCATCATCACCTGGCAGACTCATTTTGTTACTCAGAGCTCAGCTTGAATGCCACCTGGGTGGAGAGACTTCCCTGACCATGTAGTCACTTGCTATCTCAACACCCTGCTTTGATGCTTCATATAGTATTTACCGTATCTGATATTTATCTCTTTTTTTTCTCTATTATTTTTCAGACTATCACCTTGAACCTATGAAAGCAGACAATTTTTTTCTGTTTTGTTTCCTGCTTAGAACACATGATAAAGCACATTAATGTTATTCAGGTAGATGAATTTCTGGATACTTAAATATATATATATTATATATATTTATATATATTTATACATTTACATTTATATTTAATATATATATTAAATATATATATATTTACATACATTTTAAATAGTTTTAGTCAGAGTGGTCATAAAGCTGGGTTTTCTTGTCATTTCAAATATTTATCATTCAAGACAGACTTTATATGCATGAACTCTGAAATTCTTTTAACTGCAGTAATAATTATGATGGTGATACTTATTTTCCTAATGACAGCAATGTAAAAATGAATGAGGTCATATCTCATTAAATTTCAGGGATTGGTAGGTACCTTGCAATGTCCTAAAAGAGGTAAATAACATTATTGGAAATGGAGAAAGTTGATGAGATTCATTTTCTTCCTCTGAATCTCTCAAATCACTTCTTATATGTTGTTAACCATGATTAATTGACATAATAAAGGACTTTCCAGAAATATTGATAAACTGGTTTCTCAAACAAAGCAATCATGATAAATAGGATTACTGGAAATGGCTTCTTAAGGGAGAGATTTTTGCATCATAAGTAGAGTTGTAATGAGGAGTTAGCACTGTGAAGGAAAAATTATTTTGACAATTGTTAAAATGGTAAGGAAGACTTTATTTGAAACTGCTGCAATAGGGGAGAGAGGCTGAATTCAACTCAAGACATAGCAAAGACAGCTGGGGAGGTATAACCAGGAAGCAGAGTAAGGGGAGTCAGTGGATGGAAAATTACTAAGAGAAACTTGATTAGATATCAAGATTAGAGGGATTCACTGGAGGAGATAATGCTAAGTGAAATAAGTCAAGCAGAGAAAGACAAATATCATATGGTTTCTCTCATCTATGGAACATAAGAACTAGGAAGATTGGTAGGGGAAGAAAGGGATAAAGAAAGGGGGCTAATCAGAAGGGGGAATGAAGCATGAGAGACTGTGGACTCTGAGAAACAAACTGAGGGCTTCAGAGGGGAGGGGAGTGGGGGAATGGGATAGACTGCTGATGGGTAGTAAGGAGGGCACGTATTGCATGGTGCACTGGGTGTCATACGCAACTAATGAATCATCGAACTTTACATCAAAAACCAGGGATGTACTGTATGGTGACTAACATAATATAATAAAAAATATTAAAAAAAAGATTAGAGGGATTCTTGCTAAACTGTATTCTTGTTATAGGAAAAAGTGATCAGATATCAAGGGAGTGTGTGGTGTTTCTTAATCACCTGGCTTAGCAGGATTCTTTCATAAGAGTGTGCTCAGCGGGCCAAAGTCGAGGCCTAATTGAGAAGTTGGCTTAGAGGAACCTGACAAAAGCGTGATCAAGGAGGGAGTCTTTGAACCCTTTAAGTGAATTAAAATCTTTAGGTTTCCAAAATTTTTTACTAAAACGATTCTGACGTCCTGTCTCATTTTATCTATCTTGGGTTTCCATGTTGCTGAAAATGGTTCCATTTCTCCCTATAGACAAAACATCTAAACTCCTTTACCTGACTTTTTTTCATCTTTACTGAGGTATAACTGACAAACTGTAAGTTATTTAAAGTGTACAACATGATGACATGTATACATATACATTATGAAAGGATCCTTCCCCCATCAAGTTAACTAATACATCCATCACCTCACCATACCTCACACATTTACTTTTCTTGTGTGAGAACATGTAAGTTCTAATTTCTTAGCAAATTTTAGTTATACAATACAGTGTTACCCGCTATAGTCGCCATGTTATACGTTAGATCCTCAGAACTTTGTTTTTACTGAAAGTTTATAACTTTTTACCAACCTGTCCCCTCCCCCTGTCCCTAACAATCACCAATCTACTCTCTGTTTCTATGAATTTAACTTAAAAAATTATTTTTATTATTATTTTTAGATTCCTCATATAAATGCTACCATGCAGTATTTGTCTTTCTCTGTCTGGCTTATTTCACTAAGCATGATGCCCTCCTTGTCTCAAATATCAGGATTTCTTTCTTTTCTAGAGCAAAATTTTATATATATAATTCCTTTATCCACTGATGGATATTTATGTCATTTCCATACCTTGGCCATTATGAATAATGCTGCAATGAACATTGGAGTACAGCTATCTCTTCAATATAATGGTTTCATTTCCTTTGGATATATACCTAGAAACGGTACTGCTAGATCATATAGTAGTTCTATTTTTAATTTCTTGAGGAACCTCCATACTTTCCATAGTGGTCATACAACTTTGCATTTCTCTTTTGTTGCAAGGATTGCAAGGATTCTCTTTTGTTTCTATCGTTATTTGCATTTGTTATTTTTTTTTTTAGGGAACAATTTATTTTGATTTTTCCGAAAATATCAGTAACTATGAAAAACAAGCTAAATATTTGGCCATACCAAAAGCAAAATACAAGTAAAAACAACATTTAGAAATCATGTTTAACCTTAAATAAACATGTTTCAAGATACCAAGTTTAACACTATTTCCTCCACAGAGCAAAACAAGTTTACTAAACCACAACACTGGAGTTTTTTTTTAACTGACATAACTTAAAAAAAAAAAAAAGGAAAAAAGAAAAGAAAAGAAAAGAAAAAAATCACTCAATTCCCACCCTGGAATCTTGTCATTTATAAAACAACATGCTCAAATGTCAGCGACAATAAAGTTGGGAAACTTGAAAATACATCAATGAATGAATTCAGATTCCAACAGAACTCTTCACAGCTGGGGGAGAATAGCTTTTGTCGCGCTCAGGTCTTACAAATACGAATAAATACAAGATTTAAAACAAACTACTAAATCAAAATCTTTCTGTAGAGTAGCAGCTTTCACAAAGCAAAAGGAATCCAGTTCTGCAGAGTTAAATGTTCGAAAAGTGTATGTACAGCCAAATTTATTCCCAGAGTCCCAGAGTCTTGCACTATCAAAATAAAAGTATCTTTGTCTTGGAGCAAGTCCGATGAAGGCACCAAAATCCTATCCTCCCTGTTCATGCAAATGACACTTAAAATGCTCTTATCATCCTTTCAAGATGACCTCAACACTCAAAGACCTAAGATCTAGAGAAAGTTCCAGCCTCATCTGCATTACCAAGGTCCAGTCCATAGCCTTTGCCCCTCCCAAATCCTTCTAGTCTGGACCACTAGTTTAGGAGGATAAAAATATATTCCCATATTCCCTAGCCATTAAATAAACACAGACATTGGTGCAGGAAGACTCAACATTTATAATACTACTGAACTTTTCAAAACTTAATAAACCTATGTCCAAAAGTGACTTTCACAGCCTCTCAATATTTATTCTCAATATGGACTTAATATGCAGCCCTCTGTGATATCTGTCTCTTCAGCATTTTTCTGTTGTTTTACCCTGGAGGAAACCTTGAAAAAACTTCCAAATTAAGGGAACCCTCATGGCATGGGAGTGTGAGCACTAAGTTAAGGATATTCTTATTTCATGGAAACCCAGAACTATCAGACTATGACTCAACAGAGTTCTTTTTCTTCTGGAGGAAACCTCAGGCTGAGATTCAGAGAAGAGGTTCCTCACCCAGTCATATACCAGTTTTAGGAAAAGGAGGGAAAATGCCATTTAATTTGGCTTTGCAGTTCTTCATGGAGAGTTTTAGTAAAGGCTTCAGACTTGTTGCTATCTTTTCTTCATTCTCAAGCCCAAGGCTGTGGAAACATTTCAAAAGTTTGGCAAAGTGATAGTTCCAAAGAGACTGAGAATCTTATCACTTTCAAGAAAACATATTTTCTCCAGGACCTTGCAGAAACTTGATTTGTTCATGTGAAGAAAAATGTCTACTAAATAGCCTCGTTTTTGTAGCCATCCTTTATCTCCAAAGCACTCAGCAAAATCTGGCCTAGTAGCTCCTTGTGCGTACTCTAGCAATTCACCTTTCAACTCAAATATCCTGTTGAGAACTCTTCCTCTGACAAGCCACTGGATTTCTGTATGTAGATTTATATGCCCTTTGTTCAGACTTTAGTTTTGTTTCGTTTGTTTTTTTAAACATTCTTGTATAAATGGGTCTTTAATAAAGTTAACAATTTCAGCAGCATTATCCAGAACTTTCTCCATTTCATCTCCAAGTGTTTTATATCAGCACCTCTCTGTGAAGAAAGCGGAGTGCTGTAACATCAACATCAGAATTTTCTTTTACCAAAATCAGCAAAACTGATGAGCACCAGGAATGCGGATGGCAGACCTTCCGTCTTCAGATATAAATTTATACTGCCTTTGTTTTGAGAGGCTCCTCACAGCAGAAAAAGCTTTCTTGAATTTCATCATCATTTACCAATCTTACCAAGGCTCCAGTATGACAAATATTCGTGAACTGCTAACTCATCAACCCAAAGAAGCTGCTGCTTTTCAGTTAATTACACAAACCTTGTTAGCATCAGGTGGCATAAGTTATTAAACGGAAAGTGAAGGCTTTTCAATTTCTCGTACTGTTTCTTGCCCTAGCATTTTAACATTATGTTGGTACTAGATTCTTACCAGCTATGTGAAATTTTCTTAGTATAAGTGCTGCTACTAAATAATTTGCTTCCTAAACCTTTCACTGAATGTGATTTTTTATTTTTTTAAGATTTTATTTATTTATTTATTTATTAAAGGAGCCTCTTTTTTTTTTTTTTTAAAGATTTTATTTATTTATGTGACAGAGAGACAGCCAGCTAGAGAGGGAACACAGCAGGGGAGTGGGAGAGGAAGACGCAGGGTCCCAGGGGAGGAGCCCGATGTGGGACTCTATCCTGGAACTCTGGGATCACGCCCTGAGCCGAAGGCAGACGCTTAACCGCTGCGCCACCCAGGCACCCCGAAGATTTTATTTTTAAGTAATCTCTACACCCAACACGGGGCTTGAACCTACCACCCCAAGAGCAACAGTTGTACAGACTAAGCCAGGCAGGGTGCCCCTGAATGTGATTTTTAAAACAAAAGTTTACTGTTTTGATATTCCAGATGCCATTTAAAATAACGAACATCTTTACTCATCAAATGGTTATGATTTATAGTTACAATTGCTGGAGCAAATGCTAAGTTTGTACGTTGCATTCCACCGACAATATATAACGCAATAATATAGCTTGGATTTAAGTCCATATAAGACCACTGAAAAGTAGCTTTCCCTATAAAGAAAGAATTTGTGTCTCTTGTTGCACTGGCATACTGAAGAAACTCAGAAGACTAATTCTTCATCACTAACCTTACCAGAAATGTCTATAGTTCTATGCCTAGAATGGTCCTCTTCTATCTCACACCATGCCTTCAAAAATTGCAGCACTGGACCATCAGATTTATAACAAATGTTAATAAAATATAACAACTGGCATAATAACTAACAGAATCACAAAAAAATAGAAAAGTTCATAAAAACAATTCACTTCTAAACCTATAAGACTCATGTTTTTGCAATGCTTACAACAAAGTGGGAAGGGACAGCTGAGTTGCAACACATAAAAATTCCTTCCTTAGAATGAAAATTACCCTATGTGTTTCTCTTTTACAGAGTTTGTTTGCTCCCATAAGTCAGATGGCAGTGCAGAAGGGGAGGCTGGGGAAGGTAATCAGGAGGGAGAGGCCAACATTATCTTCCTTCCACCCTCCCCACCACGAAAGTGTCCATCATTATCCACAGCTTCTCCATTTTGAATCATTTTGATAATAGATATCCTAACAGGTGATGTCTCATTTTGCTTTTGATTTTTATGTCCTCGATTATTAGTGATGGTGAGCACCTTCTCATGTACCTGTTGGCCAATTGTATGTGTTCTTCAAAAAAATGTCTATTCAGGTCCTTTGTACATCTGTAATCAGGTTATTTTGTTGCTATTGAGTAAGTAAGCATTCCTTACATATTTTGAGTATTTTTCCCTTATAAAATATGTGGTTTGCACATATTTTGTCTTATTTCATGTGTTGTCTTTTTATTTTGTTGATGGTTTCCTTTGTAATACAGAAATTTTCTAGTTTGATGTAGTCCCACTCATTTATTTTTGCTTTGTTGCCTTTGTTTTTGGTGTCAAATCCAATAAATCATCCCCAAGACTAATGTCAAGGAGCTTACCCACTATGTTTTCTTTTAGAAGTTTTAAGGTTTTAGGTCTTATGTTCAAGTGTTTAATCCATTTAGTTAGGGGTCCAGTCTCATTCTTTTGCATGTGGCTGTCCAGTTTTCCCAGTATAATTTATTAAAGAGACTGTTATTCCCCCATTGTGTATTATTGGCTCCTTATAAATTACTTGGACATATATGCATGGATTTATTTCTGGGCTCATTATTCTGTTCCATTGATCTATGTTTCTGTTTTTATGCCAATACTATACTGTTTTGATTATCATAGCTTTGCAATATCAGAGAGGGCAATGTCTCTACCTTTGTTCTTCTTTCTCAAGGTTGTTTTGACTATTTTGGGTATTTTTTGGTTCCATACACATTTTAGGATGTTTTTCTATTTCTGTGGAAAAAATGCCATTGGAATTTTGATCAGAATTGCATTGAATGTGTAGATGGCTTTGGGTAGTATGGATATTTTAACATTGGTTTTGAGACCTGCAACTTTACTGGATTTGTTTATTACATCAGTTTTCCTTTTCTGGTGACATCTTTAGGGTTTTCTACATATAGTATCATCTCATGTACAAACAGAGATAATTTTACTCCCCCCACCTTTTTTTTTTTCTAAATCATTTGGATGCCTTTCATTTCTTTTTCTTGCCTAGTTGCTCTGGCTGGAACTCCCAGTACTATGTACAATGAAAGTGACAGAAGTGGGCATCCTTATCTTAGAGTTCCTGATCTTAAAGGAAAAGCTCTCAGCTTAAGTATGATGTCAGTTGTGGGCTTGTTATATACAGCCTTTATCATGTTAAGTATGTTCCCTCTATAGCCAATTTGTTGAGAATTTTTATTATAAAAGGATGCTGAATTTTGTCAAATGCTTTCTGTGCATCTATTGAGATGATCATATGATTTTCATCCTTTAATTTGTTAATGTGGTATATCACATTTATTGATTTAAGTATGTTAAACCATCCTTGTATCTCAGGAATAAAACCCTTTTGATCGTGGTGTTTGTTACTTTTATATATATTTCAACAATATGAGCTGTTGAATTTGATTTTTCTAATATTTTGTTGAGGATTTTTGCATCTATGTTTATCAAAGATATTGGTCTTCAAATTTATTTTCTTGTAGTGGATCAAAAACACTTTTAGTCTTTTTATTCCTATTCATTTATTAATTCATCTAACATGCATTGGATATGTACTGTGTGCCAGGCATTATATCACCATGGGTATTAGGGGCGAAAAAATGAATGGGACGAAACCTTTTCTTCACATGAGAAACATTGTTTATTGATGGGAAGGGAGGGGGCAGGCATATAAACACATTTATTCCTTCAATTAGGCAATAAATACTTGTTGAACCCTTACTATATGCTAAGCTCTGTTAGGGATACAGCAGAGAACAAAACAGATAATTTTTATTTTTGCCTTCATAGAACTTATGTTCTAGGCAGTAATTGCAATATGATGTCACAAGCCACCACCAGGTTTCCTGTTTCTGTCAGGAAAGGTTTCGTAGGGAAAGAGACATCTCAATTGCTACTTAAATGATCAGTAGATCTACTTTCTGTCTCTCTATATTTGCCCATTCTGGACATTTTATATAAATAGAATTGTATAATATGTGGCCTTCTGTGACTGGCTTCTTACATGGAACATGTTTTTGATGTTGTGACATGTATCAATACTTCATTCCTTTTTATGGCTGAATAATATTATATAGATACACGGCCATTTTATTTGTCCATTCATCAGTTAATGAGCATTTGGGTTTGTTTCGCATTTTGGCTATTATGACCACTGCTGCTATAAACATTCCTGTACAGCTTTCACATGGATATATGTTTTCAATTCTTGTTGGTATATACCAAAGAGTAGAATTGCTGGGTCATAGGGTAACTCTATGTTTAACACTTTGAGGAATTGTCAGACTGTTTTCCAAAGTGACTGCACCATTTTACATCCCTATCAGCAACACCTAGGGATTCTCCATATCCTTATCAACACTTGTTATTGTCTATCTTTTGTCTATCTTTCAGCCATTGTAGTAGGTGTGAAGTGGTATCTCATTGTGGTTTTGTTTTGCATTTTCTTTTCTTTTTTTAAAATATTTTATTTATTTGAGAGAGAGAAAGAGAGAAAGAGCATGGGGGGAAGGGCACAGGAAGAAGCAGACTCCCTGCTGAACTGTGAGCCCAGTGCGATATGGGGCTCCATCCCAGGACCCTGGGATCATGACCTGAGCCAAAAGCAGCCACTTCACTGAGCCGGCCAGGTGCCCCTTGTTTAGCATTTTCTTAATGACAAATGATGTTGGACATCTTTTCATGTGCTAATTGACCATTTGCATAACTGCTTTAGAGAACGGTCTATTTGAATCTTTTGTCATTTTTAAATTGTGTTATCTAACCTTTTTTTTACTGCATCGTGAGAAAATAAATATATATGTATTTTTGTATATGTATTTATAAAATGTATTTATAAAATACATATATATATATGTATTTATAAAACCCACACATACATATGCACATGCACACACACACATACACACACACATATAGTGGGTACATGTCCTTTATCATATATATTTTTGCAAATATCTTCTCTCAGTTTGTGGATTGTCTTTTCACTTTCCTGATGGTGTCTTTTGAAACACAGAATTTTTCGATTTTGATGAGGTCCAGTTTATCTGTTTTCACTTTTACCAGTTGTGCTTTTGATGTCATACCCAAGAAATTACTGCTTGATTCAAGATTATGAAGATTTTCTTCTGTGTTTTCTTCTAACAGTTTTATGGTATAAGTTCTTATATTTAGGCCTATGGTTCTGTCGAGAGAATCTTTTGCATATGGTATGAGATATGTCCTATAATTTTATACTTAGAATTTTTCACATACTACATAATATATTTGACTATCATGTTTATTGTTTATTTGACTATTTATTGTTTATTGTTTATTTGACTATCTATTTACCTGTCTGGATATATGCTTTACAAAGGTAACCACTTTTTCTTCTTTCTTACTGTTATATGGCCAGAACATTGCTTAAAGTGTGTGCTCAATGAACATATATTTAAAGACTAGTGGAGATCCCACCATAGTTAACAACATGGTATTTTAGAAGAAGGGCTAGTAATTGTGCCGGGGAGGATAGCCTGGTTGTAGGAAAAGGTTCATATTAACACCATTTGTTGCACTTTAAAAGGATTTATCTCATCCCAGAAATCAGTACAGACAAAGCCTCAGTGGAAGCCCAGATTTCTGGTGAGTAAGATTGCTTTGGGTGCAGGGTTTTGGTTTGTGGATTCCTTGTACCATATTTGTTTGTTTAAGTTTTTTGTTATTTGTTCAAATTTTTATGGATTCATTAATAAATAAATATGGGTAGAAAGACTAAGAGTATATATCTTATAGTTTTCTGAAAATTCTATTGATTGGCAACAACTTTAAATATAATTGACAACACCAGAATCTTGAAAAAGGCATTTTCCAAAAGGATAATTTGGAAATTTTCCAAAAGGATAATTTGCAAATTTTCAGTTGTACAGAGATAATGGGCAATTAATTAATACTTAAACAATCAATGACATTTAATGATTGTTTCTTATGTATGAAGACGTTGAGCTAGAGGATTCTTGGGATTCAGAGGTGAGTGATGTGTGTTCTCTGACCTCAAAGAGCTCACAGTCTCTAGAGGAAAATATGTAGCACAATGCCATGCAGAGTTTGGTTATGCCACAGAGGAGATATAAAGCCTTTGTGGGATTTATAAGAAAAAGAAATATAGTCTGGGAAGGAACTTGAGAAAGCTTTATGAAAAGTTTTTACTTGAGATGGTCTTTGAAGAATGGGTAGAGTCACCTGGAAGAAGTGGTGAGGCAGGATGTCGTACGAGCCAGTGTGCAAAGCAGGAAAAGAGCAAGACTGGCTCTAAGAACTGTGAGCTCTGCAGGGCAGTGGTGAAGGAGGACATCAGGAAAAGAGGTTATGGGGTGAATAAATATGTCAGGTGAATATATTTTGAAACTTTGGCCTAGGTACATCTAATATCAGCAGCAACAAGGTGATTCCAACAGTGAGAAAAGCTGAAGACCTAGATAATTCCATCACTGTTCATAAATTATTTGCATTGATTGGCTTATTGGAATCTGCATATAGTACCCTCAGAGACTCTTAAATTATTTGTGATATGGTTGTATTCTGGAATTCCTACAGAGCAGCCGAATCTGCAGCCACAGAAATTCAGTTTTGTAGCTTTAACTTGGGGTTCTCATATTGCACAGAAATATTGGAAGTAGTTGTGTATCTGTGTATGTCTGAGATGTGTGTATGGGCGTGTGTGTGTGTGTGTTTGTGTGTGTGTGTGTGTGTGTGTGATTGCTTGAGAATAGCTAGACGCTGCAACCTGCTAATAATAAATTTAAATCCTTAGCAGAAGGTTAAGGGTTTTCTAGGAAATTGGCATTTCTTAGAGAGGTGACTTTGGATCTTGTTAGAAAACTGTTGTAAAAGAATGTGTTGTGAGGGACCTTCAGGATGTTTCGTGACAAGGAAACTTGGCCAGGGTTTTGGGGATGATGAAACCAAGGTCTGGCTAAAGACATCACATTTCCAGAGATGTCTGTGGCTCCCCAACCTTCCTGTCCACAGGGCTTTTTGATCCGTCTAGACAAGACCTAACCACCAGTGCATGTTGTGCAGAAAGCAGTGACTATTGAAAAGTGTGTAGGGTGGGAGTCAATACAATTTGAATCCCTGTGTGAAGTCCACTTTAATTCCTAAACAGTCTCCCTCCTCCATCTCAGGGAGATTTCTTTTGCTTGTCATAAGAAATGGAACTAATGTAGAGGCAGAAGGAATAAAAGGAAGATTTCTGACAGCAATGGAGATAGAAAGCTCAACTCTGAGAGATGACTCGGTAGAAGGGGAGAACCAGTGGCAGGAGAGCAGAAGGCCCCAGGCTTAGGCGAGGGCCTGCCTCAAGAGGAGACAGAGGACTGTCGCCCTGGGGTAGGGCTGTGGGCGGCATCCAGGAAGACCCAGGGAGACCATCAGACCACCGGAGACTGGGGAACAGACCCTGCCTCCAATCGCGCTACCCTCAGTTTCCCTGACTCCAAGATGAATGAATTGGGTTGCAAAATGTTTCACCCTCAACATTCTGGAATTCTGTAATTACACCTTGTGTTGAGAGTCAAGGCAAGCAGAACACGTCTCTGTGCTCGGTAGCAGTGGTACAAAAGTACCCCACAGGTTTGGCTGCGTTGTGGTGGTATCCCCAATATTGGACAGATAATGAATGCTTCTCTGCATGGGGGTGGCTCTTAGCTTAAAAAGTCTTCTGCGGATTCCCTGACTTTTCTCTGAAGGGCTCCCTCTGTTTTCCTGAAACTTCATTTCTAAAGGATATATAGATGGGGAAAGCTTTTCTAAGCCAAATAATCTTCCTTTAATTGATTTAAAAACACCTTGTATATTGTAGTTACCTCAGAAGGAGGTTATTTTCCTTGTTCTTTTTAATTAAGGAGAGGATTTAGGTAGCAGAGAAGGCCAGAAGGGATTTGAAATTTTGTTGGGCTGGGAAGGCATACAGTAAGTATTCCAAATTTAGAATATTGGGTGATCAAATTTAGAGGACTTACTGTAAATGGCATATAAATATATAATTAATAGAGTTCAAACTGAGGACTGAGGGCACCAGGGAATTCCAGGTAAAGTAATAATTTCTTTTTGGTGGAATATAATATGAATTTCCATAGCCAGCTTCAAGGAGTTATCTCAATCCTGCATTCTTCCTCCAAAGACAATAATTTCCACTTAGCAGTGCAGTGATTAAAAATATGATATATAAATAACTCATAAAAGGTAGACCAAAGTCACTGGATAAAAAGTGCATGTTTCCTCAAGAAAATGCACTTGAAAAATTTAAATAAAATATTTGACAGTCTTTGTAATGTTGAAATTATTGGTTTGGTGCCAACTCCATTTTTACTGACAAAAATAAGTCATTAAAAAAAATGGCACCAGGGTTCTAACTGAATGCCTGCCAATAAATGTTTATGGGGGGCACCACCAGGAAGGGGCAATGCCTCAGTGTGATTAAGATGATGGCCTTGACTTAGCTTTGTTGGCAGTTTGAGGGATGGTACAGGATTGTCTCTGTTTTAGAGTTTCTCTTCTCTTCCTTTCTCTCTCCTCCCACTCTCCCACCCTTCCTTTCTCCTCCCTCCTCTCACCCTCAGTTCCTCCTCCCTCCCTTCCTCCTCCTGCCTGCCCTCCCTCCCTTCTTCCCTCTTTTTCTTCCACCTTCACCTTTACTATCTTCCTGCCTTCCTTCCTCTCTTTCTCTCACATATTTATTGAGTACTTACTATGTACCAGAGCAAGACAAGAAAACCCCTGCCTTCTTGGAGCTTACCTTCTAGCAGGTGAGAAAGAAAACAGGCTTGTAAAAAAATAAATTACATGGTTACAGAGAGTGATTGGTGTCTGATGAAAATGGGATGTAGAGAGAGTAAAGGGGACCTCCTTTAGGTAAGGTGGTTAGGGGACGCATTCCAGTGGAATGTTCGGTCCAGGGCTTTTTATCTTGATGAAGTTCCACAAGTTCATTTTTTCTTTTGTTTCTCTCACCTTTGTGGATGTGTCATGAAAAAAGTTGCTGTGGCTGATGTCAAACAGGTTGCAGCCTATGTTCTCCTTTATGATTTTGATGGATTCCTGTCTCACATCAAGGTCTTTCATCCATTTGGAGTTTATCTGTGTGTATGGTGTGAGAGAGTGGTCAAGTTTCATTCTTTTGCATAGAGCTATGCAATTTTCCCAGGACCATTTATTGAAGAGACTGTCTTTTTTCCACTGGATGTTTTTTCCTGCTTTGTCAAAGATTAGTTGCCCATGGAGTTGAGGGTCCATTTCTGGAGTCTCTATTCTGTTCCATTGGTCCATGTGTCTGTTTTTGTGCCAGTTTTGTGCTATCTTTTTTTTTCTCCCTGAATTTTTTTTATTTATTTATTTATTTATTTATTTATTTATTTATTTATTATTTTAAACACTTTTTATTTGTTATATTAGTCACCATACAGTACATCCCCAGTTTTTGATGCAATGTTCCATGATTCATTATTTGCGTATAACACGCGGTGCGCCATGCGATATGTGCCCTCCCTAATACCCATCTCCAGCCTATCCCAATCCCTACCTCCCTCCCCTCTGAAGCCCTCAGTTTCTTGCCCAGAGTCCATAGTCTCTTCCATTGGTCTATGTGTCTGTTTTTGTGCCAGTACCATGCTGTCTTTGTGATCACAGCTTTGTAGTATAGCTTGAAATCAGGCAACATGATGCCCCCAGCTTTGTTTTTCCTTTTCAACATTCCTTGGCAATTCGGGGCCTTTTCTGGTTCCACACAAATTTAAGGGCTGTTTGTTCCAGCTCTTTGAAAAATGTCATTGGTATTTTGATTGGGATAGCATTGAAAGTGTAGATTGCTCTGGGTCGCATGGACATTTTAACTATGTTAATTCTTCTGATCCATGAGCATGGAATATTTTTCCATCTTTCTGTGTCTTCTTCAATGTCTTTCAAGAGTGATCTTTAGTTTCTAGAATATAGATCCTTTACCTCTCTGGTTAAGTTAATTCCAATATAACGTATGATTTTTGGTGCTACTGTAAATGGAATGGATTCCCTAATTTCTCTTTCTTCAATCTCATTGTTCGTGTATAGAAATGCAACTGATTTTTGAGGATTGATTTTGTATCCCGCCACATTACTGAATTGCTCTATAACTTCTAATAGTTTGGGAGTGGCTTCTTTTGGGTTTTCCATATAGAGTATCATGTCATCTGCGAAGAGAGACAGTTTGACTTCTTCTTTGCTGATCTGGATACCTTTATCCCTTTTTCTTGCCTGATTGCTCTTGCAAGGACTTCTAGTACAATGTTGAATAATAATGGCGAGAGTGGGCATCCTTGTCGTGTTCCTGATCTTAAGGGAAAGGCTTCCAGCTTTTCCCCATTGAGAATGATATTTGCTATAGGCTTTTCATAGATGGTTTTTATGAAATTGAGGAATGTACCCTATACCTCTACACTTTGAAGGGTTTTAATCAGGAAAGGATGCTGTACTTTGTCTAATGCTTTTTCTGCATCTATTGAGAGGATCATGTGGTTCTTGACTCTTTTCTTGTTGGTATGATCTATCACACTGATCGATTTGCGAATGTCGAACCACCTTTGCATCCCAGGGATGAATCCCACTTGGTCATGATGGATAATCCTTTTAATGTACTGTTGGATCCTACTAGTTAGGATTTTGTTGAGAATTTTGGCATCCATGTACATCAGGGATATCGGTCTGTAATTCTCCTTTTTGATGGGGTCTTTGCCTGGTTTGGGGACCAAGGTAATACTGGCCTCATAGAATGAGTTTGGTAGTTTTCCTTCTGTTTCTTTTTGTCCTTTTTTTTTTATAATAACATTTTTTTATTATGTTAGTCAATGTACAGTACATCCCTGGTTTTTGATGTAAAGTTCGATGATTCATTAGTTGTGTATAACACCCAGTGCACCATGCAATATGTGCCGTCCTTACTACCCATCACCAGTCTATCCCATTCCCCCCCCCCCCGAGGCCCTCAGAGTGTTTCTCAGAGTCCATAGTCTCTCATGCTTCATTTCCCCTTCTGATAACCCCCCATTCTTTATCCCTTTTTTCTCCTACTGATCTTCCTAGTTCTTATGTTCCATAGATGAGAGAAACCATATGATAATTGTCTTTCTCTGCTTGACTTATTTCACTTAGCATTATCTCCTCCAGTGCCATCCATGTTGCAGCAAATGTTGAGAAATCGTTCTTTTTGATAGCTGAGTAATATTCCATTGTATATATGGACCACATCTTCTTAATCTAGTCATCTGTTAAAGGGCATCTCAGCTCCCTCCACAATTTAGCTATTGTGGACAATGCTGCTATGAACATTGGGGTGCATATGGCCCTTCTCTTCACTACGTCTGTATCTTTGGGGTAAATACCCAGTAGTGCAATTGCTGGATCATAGGGTAGCTCAATTTTTAACTTTTTAAGGGAACTCCACACTGTTTTTTGGCTGTACCAACTTGCATTCCAACCAACAATGTAGGAGGGATCCCCTTTCTCCACATCCTCTCCAACAATTGTTGTGTCTTGCCTTGTCAATTTTTGTCATTCTAACAAAACTCAGTGTGGTTTTGATTTGAACTTCCCTGATGGCTAATGATATTGAACATCTTTTCATGTGTCTGTTAGCCATTTGTATGTCTTCATTGGAAAAGTGTCTGTTCACATCTTCTGCCCATTTTATGATTTGTTTATTTGTTTCTTGTGTATTGAGTTTGAGAAGTTCTTTGTAGCTCTTGGATACAAGTCTTTTATCTGTAGTGTCATTTGCAAATATATTCTTCCAATCTGTGGGCTGCCTCTTAGTTTTTTTGACTATTTCCTTGGCTGTGCAGAAGCTTTTGATGATGAAGCCCCAGAAGTTCATTTTTTCTTTTGTTTCTCTTGCCTTTGGAGATGTGTCATGAAAAAGGTTGCTTTGGCCGATGTCGTAGAGGTTGCTGCCTATGCTGTCATCTAGGATTTTGATGGATTCCTGTCTCACGTTGAGGTCTTTCATCCATTTGGGGTTTATCTGTGTGTATGGTGTGAGAGAGTGGTCAAGTTTCATTGTTTTGCATGTAGCTGTCCAATTTTCCCAGCACCATTTATTGAAGAGACTGTGTTTTTCCCACCGGATGTTTTCTCCTGCTTTATCAAAGATTAGTTGTCCAAATAGCTGAGGGTCTATTTCTGGGTTTGCTATTCTGTTCCATTGGTCTATGTGTCTGTTTTTGTGCCAGTACCATGCTGTCTTGGTGATCACAGCTTTGTAGTACAACTTGAAATCTGGCATTGTGATGCCCCCAGCTTTGTTTTTCCTTTTCAACAATTCCTTGGTGATTCAGGGCCTTTTCTGGTTCCGCACAAATTTAAGGGCTGTTTGTTCCAGCTCTTTGAAAAATGTCGTTGGTATTTTGATTGGGATAGCATTGAAAGTGTAGATTGCTCTGGGTAGCATCAACATTTTAACTATGTTATTTCTTCGGATCCACGAGCATGGAATATTTTGCCATCTTTTTGTGTCTTCTTCAATGTCTTTCAAGAGTGATTTGTAGTTTCTAGAATATAGATCCTTTACGTCTCTGATTAAGTTAATTCCAAGATAACGTCTGATTTTTGGTGCTATTGTAAATGGGATGGTTTCCCATATGATTTTTGGCTTTTTTCTTGTTGATATAATCTATCACACTGATAGATTTGCGAATGTTGAACCATCCTTGCATCCCAGGGATGAATCCCACTTGGTCGTGATGGATAATCCTTTTAATGTACTGTTGGATCCTATTAGCAAGGATCTTGTTGAGAATTTGGTGTTGATATTCATCAGAGAAATTGGTTGTAATTCTCCTTTTTGATGGGGTCTTTGCCTGGTTTGGGGATCAATGTAATATTGGTCTCATAAATGAGTTTGGTAGCTTTCCTTGTTTCTATTTTTTGAAATAGTTTTAGGAGAATAGGTATTATTTCTTCTTTGAATGTTTGGTAGAATTCCCTGGGGAAATCCATCAGGTCCTGGTGTTTTGTTTTTTGGAAAGTTTTTAATCACTGTGTCAATCTCTTCATAATTAATTGGTCTGTTTAAAAAATCAATTTCTTCGTGCTTTAGTCTTGGTAGTTTATAGGTTTCCAGGAAGGCCTCCATCTCTTCCAGATTGCTTAATTTATTGGCATAAAGCTGTTGATAAAAGTTTCTAATGATCCTTCCTATTTCATTGTTGTTGGTTGTGACCTCTACCTTTTCATTCATAATTTTATTAATTTGGGTCCTTTCTCTTTTCTTTTGGATAAGTCTTGCCATTGGTTTGTCTATTTTATTAATTCTTTTGAAGAACCAGCTTCTAGTTCTGTTGATCTGTTCTACTGTGCTCCTGGTTTCTATTTCATTGATTTCTGCTCTAATCTTGATCAACTGCTTTCTCGTGCATGGATTAGGCCTGTTCCTCTGTTGCTGTTCCAGCTTCTTGAGGGAGAATATAAAAACTGCATTTTAGAGTTTTGTATTCTTTTGAGTGAGGCTTGGATGGTTATGTATTTTCCCTTTAGGACTGCCTTTGCAGTGTCCCATAGGTTTTGGACTGTTGTGTTTCCATTCTCGTAGGTCTCCATAAATTGTTCAAATTGATTTTTGATTTCCTGGTTTATCAAATCATTCTTGAGCAGGATGGTTCTTAATATCCATGTGTTTTAATTTTCTTCCAAATTTTTCATTGTGGTTGAGTTCCAATTTCAAAGCATTGTGGTCTGAGAATATGCAGGGAATAATTTCAGTCTTTTGATATCGGTTGAGACCTGTTTTGTAACCCAGAGCATGGTCTATTCTTGAGAATGTTCCATGGGCATCAGAATAGAATGAGTATTCTTTTGTTCTTGGGTGTAGTGTTCTACATATATCTATGATGTCCAACTTATCTAGTATGGCATTCAAAGCTCTTGTTTCTTTGTTTATTTTCTGCTTAGGTGATCTATCTATTGTTGATAGTGGAGTGTTGAGGTCCCCTCCTATTAACGTATTTTTATCTATATGTCTCTTTATTGTGGTTAAGAGTTGCCTTGTGTTCTTGCTGCTCCCCTGTTGCGGGCATAGATATTTATAATTGTCATATCCACTTGTTGGATACATCCTTTAAGAATAATATAGTTCCCTTCTGTATCTCTAACTATAGTCTTTAGTTTAAAATCCAATCTGTTTGATATGAGAATTGCCACCCCAGCTTTCTTTTGAGGTCCAGTGGCATGAAAGATGGTATTCCATCCCTTTACTTTCAGTCTGGATGTATCTTTAGGTTCAAAATGAGTCTCTTGTAGACAGCAAATGGATGGGTCATGTCTTTTTATCCAATCTGCCACCCTGTGGTGTTTTATGGGAGCATTTAGACCATTTACATTGAGAGTGATTATTGAGAGATATGATTTTAATGATGTCACATTGCCTGTAAAGTGTTTGTTTCTATAGATTATGACTTTCTGTTCTGTATCACTCTTGGGGCCTTTTTACTTTTATAGAACCCCTTTTAATATCTCCTGTATGGCTTGTTTTGTGGTTATGAAATTGGTGAGTGACTGGCGATTCTGGAAGGTCTTTATTTCTCCATTGATTCTGAATGACAGCCTTGCTGGATAAAGGATCCTTGGCTGCCTGTTTTTCTCTGAAGGAGCCTTAAAAATGCCCCCCCCCAACCCTTTCTCTCATTCCAGGTCTGTGTAGACAGGTCTGACGTAATTCTGATGCCTTTGCATGGGTACGTGAGAAATTTCTTTGCCCTGGCCGCTTTCAATACTATATCCTTGGATCTAATGTTTGCGAATTGCACTATGACATGACGTGGCATAGGTTTGTCATGGTTGAGCTTGGGAGGGGGCCTCTCTGCTTCTTGGACAGGAATGCTTGTTTCCTTTGCTAGATTAGGGAAGTTTTCAGCTACAGTTTGTTCAAATATCTCTTCTAGACCTCTGTTTTTCTCCACTCCCTCGGGGATGCCAATGATTCTGACATTGGAATGTTTCATTGAGTCAGTAATCTCCCGTAACCTACATTCTTGAGATTGGATTTTTTTGAGCCAAGTTTCTGTCTTAGCTTTGCTTCTACCATCCCATCCTCCACTTCGCCAATTCGTTCTTCAGCCTCATTCACCCTGTCAAAGCATCTAGTTTTGCCTGCATTTGATTCATAGTATTTTTAATTTCTTCCAGATTCACTCTCATTTCCGCCCTTAGAGATTCTATATTCTCGTTAATATTTTTCATGTCTACACATCATCTTGACCATTGTTACTCTGAACTCCATTTCTGATAATTTAGTTCTATCCTTGTCCATTAGTTCTGTGGCAGAGGCCACAGACTCACTGTCTTTTCTTTGCTGGGGGGGGGGATTTCTCCTTCTCATCATTCTGATGAGGATAGGTTGAGGGGTTGTCCAAAGCCCAAATTATTGTCCAGGACCCAGACAGTATGCACTTGTGTTATAGGAACTTAGGGATGTGGGCTTCTTGATTTTTCAGCTTGCCTTCTGGGGTGGGTGCCTGCCACTCTGATACTCAGGCAACCTTTTTCGCGTAGAGTCTCCCTGTCCCCTGCGATGGGGGATGGGGATGGGCACACTGTGAGCCCGTATAACCAGGCTTTTGTTCTCTGGCGGCTTTCCCTGGAGGTTTGCTGTGCCTCTTCTGAGAGTCAGAGGAGCAGTAGCTGAATTCCAGCCTCTGTCTCAGAACAGAGGGATCGCAGCCCACTCTCCACTGGGGCCTTCTGGTGACTTTAACTCTGTTTCTGTTGGTGCTGCTAAAAACCCTGCAGCATCCTGGAATGTGTGCTCCACAGCCGGTGTCCTAGCCCTCACTTCAAGGGCTGGCATGTCTCTGTCCTTTGTGTTTGTAACACCGCCAGCCACCAGCTGCACCTGCACGTTCTGAAGCTCCATTTCAGTGTGGTTCATGCACTCTGGAGCTCTGGTTTTCAGGCTGGTCTCACGTGTTCCCAGCTCATGGTCTCAGTCTGCTCTCTCGAGGGTGCCCGTCCACAAGTCAGCCCGCTCCCCAGTGCAGGTGGGTACCGCTTCTCGGTGCCCGAATGCGGTGGCTCCCTCCCCCTTCCATTTATCTTCCAGTATCTGTGCACAGATTCACGGCTCCGTGCTTTGTACCTCAATACTCATTGCTGGAGATATTCATGTGTAGAGATCCAGACGTATCTTCCTGCATCTCAGGCTGATTCCGTGGGTGTTCAGGATGGTCCGGTACCTATCCAGCTTGACTCAGGGGACCAGCTGAAAAAGGGGACCCCTACTCCTCTGCCATCTTAACTCTTCTTTCTATTTCTATTTTTTGATGTCATCAAGATTAAAGGCTTCTGCACAGCCAAGGAAACAGTCAAAAAAACTGAGAAAGCCCACAGAATGGGAGATGATATTTGCAAATGACACTACATGTAAAAGATTGGTATCCAAGATCTACAAAGAACTTCTCAATCTCAATACATGAGAAACAAATAAACAAATCAAAAAAATGGGCAGAAGATATGAACAGACACTTTTCCACTGAACACATACAAATGGCTAACAGACACATGAAAAAATGTTCAAAATCATTAGCCATCAGGGTAATTCAAATCAGAATCACATTGAGATACCACCTTACGCCAGTTAGAGTGGCAAAAATGGAGAAGGCACAAATCAACAAATATTGGTGAGGATGTGGAGAAAGGGGATCCTTCTTACACTGTTGGTCTGAATGCAAGTTGGTACAGCCACTTTGGAAAACAGTGTGGAGGTCCCTTAAATTGAGCTACCCTGTGATCCAGCAATTGCAATACTGGGTATTTACCCAAAGATGCAGACGTATTGAAGAGAAGGGCCATATGCACCCCAAAGTTCATAGCAGCATTGTCCACAGTAGCTTAATTGTGGAAGGAGCTGAGATGCCCTTCAACAGATGACTGGATTAAGAAGATGTGGTTCATATATACAATGGAATATTCCTCAGCCATCAGAAAGAACGGTTACCCAACATTTGCAGCCACGTGGACGGGACTGGAGGAGGTTATGCTAAGTGAAATAAGTCAATCAGAGAAAGACAATTATCATATGGTTTCACTCATTTATGGAACATAAGAAATAGGAAGATTGGTAGGAGAAGGAAGGGAAGAATGAAGGGGTGTAAACAGAAGGGGGAATGAACCATGAGAGTCTATGTACTCTGGGCCAGAAACTGAGGGCTTCAGAGGGGAGGGAGGTGGGGGACTGGAATAGGCTGGTGATGGATATTAAGGAGGGCACATATTGCATGGTGCACTGGGTGTTATATGCAAATAATGAATCATGGAACACTGCATCAAAACCTAATGATGTAGTGTATGGTGACTAACATAACATAATAAAAAATTATTATAAGAAAAATAAAGATTATCCAGGGCTGCCTCTGAATAATCTTTAGCAACATGAGTGACTGCAGACATCTCTATCCTTCCTACTGGACAGCCTTATTGTAGCTTCAGATATGTATGATGTATATGCCTTTTCCCCATAGAGATGGAGGCTCTATAGGTTCCTCATTTTCAGCATTAACCGTATATAGACTCATTTAATCCTTAGTACAACTTTTTGAGGTGAGTACAGTTTTTATTCCCATTTACCTTTGAGGAAATTGAGGCACAGAGAACCTGACTCAGCCCCAGACAGCCTGGCCCTGAAGGCAGGCTCCCTGGTGCTCCAGGCCACCTGCCTATCTCATCCCCCCTTTCTGCCTCCTGCAGGGCTCACATTGCATCACACCCTGTAGTCTTCCCAGCCATGGTCACTTAACTCTTCAAATTCTTTAAAGAACAGTCACAAGCAATCCTTCTGAACTGCAAAATCCTCTCAATTTCCATTTACACAGTACTAATATGGGTGTGAACATACAGGATGGAGTGAGAATAATCAGCAAATCCCCAAATATAAAACCACGTCTAAGAGTCTGCAGATGTTCTGATACCCATTACTCATCCCAGAAATGCATTTTGGTGCAGCTGGAACCTGATGGGTTGGAGGGGGTGGGTGATGGAGAGCTTTCATTTCAAAGGGAGATGTAGAGGGAAATCATATGGTGCTGTTTTCCATTTTGGAAGTCTGTTCATCTCTGAGTCAGTTGCAGCTGTATAGCTCTGCCCCATGTGTTCAGAATATGTGCTGGTGGATGGGCTGTGCAAGCCTCCTGTGGTGTGACTGCATTAGATGCTATGTGCTCTGGACGTTGGAGGAAGGGTGCAGGAAGGTTCTGGGCAGGATTGAAGCAGTTCTGTGAGGTCCCAGTGTATCTCTGTTAGATTTAGATTTGGCTCTTCTTGCATCACGGAACCTCGTGTTTAAAGAAACAAGTTTGGGGAATCAGGATAATTAAACTCTCGAGTCCAGTCTTTTAACATACCAGAGGGCTCCTAGGTTTTGTTTGTACCTGGAAGTCAGCTATCAAGTCCTCTGCCACCCATTGAGAAATGTATGATTCATATTATCTCTGGAGTAACACACACCGAGGGCTATGCCACACTCTAGATAATAGTAAAAAAAAATATCTTACATTTAATGAGTGCTTATTCTATGCCAGATACTTCACTAAGTGCTTTATATACATTATTTCATTAATTCCCACAATGGACCTCTGAGGTAGGTACTATTATTGAACTTATTCTTTATAAGTGAGGAAACCAAGGTGATTTATCCAAAGGTTATATAAACATCCCCAAAAGAATATTGAGGTGAGACTAGAAGTCAACTGATTTTGGCAGGCCTGGTCTTGTAGCTGTTGTTCTGAGTTGAGCACACAGTAAAATTATTTTTAAAGGCATTTTTACTTAAAAATAAGAAGCACATGGAAGAGTCACCCACAACCTGCTATGGCAACATGTCCTCCCCACTCCCCCTTCCCCCCCTGCCTACCATGGTCCACTAAACTCAGAGTGAATTCCCATTAATGTTCAGGATGTGCATGCCCAGTGGGCAGCAACCTGTCTGCAGTTCACATTGTGGGTGGAGATCTAAATCCCTCAGGGTGCCTTTCCCCCCACATATATAAATGATCATACTTACCAAGGGGAGCCTTGGAAACTACCCAGTGGGAGCACTGAATCTCAGCATGTTTAGACCAAATTTAGTGAGTCTTAGAGAAATCACTCTGATGTTGTCAGCTCTTATTTATTTATCAAATCCCTGAGAAGGTAGGATGCTTCATTCACTTGTTTGTCAATTCAATAATTATTTATTGTTTGCCCTTCATGTGTCAAATTCTGGGCATATAAAAATGAGCAAATTCTGAAGCACCAGGTTGGCTTAGTTGGTTTAGTATGCAATGATTGATCTTTGGGTTGTGAGTTTAAGCTCCATGTTGGGTATAGAGTTTACTTAATAAAAACAAATATTAAAAAGTATTTTTTAAAAGTGAGCAAATTTTGGGGCACCTGGGTGGCTCAGTCGTTAAGTGTCTGCCTTTGGCTCAGGGCATGATCCCAGCATTCTGGGATCGAGCCCCGCGTCAGGCTCCTCTGCTGGGAGCCTACTTCTTCTTCTCCCACTCCCCCTGCTTGTGTTCCCTCTTTCGCTGGCTGTCTCTCTCTCCATCAAATAAATAAATAAAATCTTAAAAAAAAAGTGAGCAAGTTTTATGATTTCTTTATGGGAGAATTTTTTCAATTGATGTGAGGGATTTCCAGGTTTGTTTGCATTTCAAAGCTTTTGCTTTGTTTACTTGATTTTTTATTAGCATGGCACAGAAGATCTTTGGCCAGTTCTATTATTTAAGTAAAGAAGTTTTTTCATCTTGCAGCGGCCTGGGAGAATTTAGGAGAGCCTAAATGCCTTTTAAAACAGCTTCCTAATATTATATGAAAACATATGATCTCTTTTAGTAGAGGTCTTTTAGATGAGTAATTTCTTAATTTGGCTTCTCCAAAGTAATAATTTCAGACAAGTAAACTTATTTTTTGAACTTTGGGATATGCAAGGCTGCTGTTAAGTATTCCAGTGATCTAAATCAGGGTTGTTAGGCTCTTAGGAAAGAACAAGCTGCTGGCATGTGCCTGTTTATGACACAGCTTCGAGGAGGACATAGGCTGGTGCAGGCGTGAAGGCAGGAAAATTTCAGGTTCAGGTCATAATACACAGGAGAGGTGGAGGCCTGGGGCCTGCCTCTTGCTACTGGCTGGCTGGAGACAGGGCGGCAGCAACCACTCTATCTTCCATCTTTGGCTCAGGAAAACACTGAAGTATCCAAATATGGTGGGTACTCATTGGGACTCCAGTGGAAAGACCCAGCACTTTTGGGTTTTCCCTTGGGTTATTTGGTTCCAGAGATTTTTGTTTTTTGAATTTTTAAATTCTATTTTTGTTACAACTAATAATGTTTTTAACTCTATTTTTATAATAATTCTTTAAATAATTTTAGATTTTGGGGACACCTGGGTGGCTCAGTCCATTAGGCATCCGCCTAATGGGTCATGATCTCAGAGTCCTGGGATTGGCCCCACATTGGCCTCCCTGCTCAGCGGGGAGTCTGCTTCTCCCTGTCCCTCTGCCCCTCCCCCTGCTTGTGAGCTCTCTCTCTCTCTTTCAAATAAATAAAATCTTAAAAAAAATTTAGATGTTATATTCACATTTAAAAATAATTTTATGTTGTATAGTTTTTTTAAAAATTTTATTTATTTATTTGACAGAGAGAGAGAGAGAGAGCACAAGCAGAGGGAGAGGGAGAAGCAGGTTCCCCACCGAGCAAAGAGCCTGATGCAGGGCTCGACCCCAGGACCCCGGGATCATGACCCAAGCCGAAGGCAGACACCCAACAGACTGAGCCACCCAGGTGCCCCATGTATAGTTTTTTTTTATTGTGGTAAAGAACACGTAACATTAAATTTACCATATTAACCATTTTGAAGTGTACCATTTAATAGTGTTAAGTAAATTCACATAATTGAGCAACAGATCTTTAGAACTTTTCTGCAGCAGCCCCTGGCTGAGAGCTTATGCTAAGGATATAATAGGAAAACATGTTTGTGACCTTGCAGGCTTTAGGGTAAACGTCAGAGCACAGCAGTCGGGAATGCCTGGCTTACACAGCGGCTGGGAACGCCCAGCTCGCTCAGGGTGGAACGCTGCCCTCAGATGACGAGCGGCCAGGAACGCCTGGTCCGCTAAAGGGCAGAACGCTGCCCCAACTGCAACTTGATTGCTCTTGACAATAGCCCACAGGGTCCATAGAAACATGTTTAAGAATAGGTCTCACTTGCTGAACGTTACATCGTCTAATCCTGTGACCTTCCCTGTGATGTACTACTATTCACTAGGATGTAATACGGATCATCCTCGATTGTCTTTGATTGTTTATTGCCAATAAATATGCGAGGTTGCAGCTGTTCCAGGCAATAGCACTCTTGGTGGTGGCATGCTTTGTGGTCGTCCCCTGCACCCATGCTCTCTTTCACAAGCTAACCTGTCTGTGCCTCATCCTTCTCCCAAATCAACGCCGTGGCTCCATGGGTGCCGTTGTGGCACTTTTCATCTTGCAACACTGAAATTCTATACCCACTAAACACTTACTCCTCTCCCCACACCCTCTACAATCACCTTTCTACTTCCTATTCCTATGAATTAGAAACTTTAGATACCTCATCTAAGTGGAATCATACTGTAATTGCCCTTTTGTGTCTGGCTTATTTCACTTAGCATAATGTCTTTAAGGTTTATCCACATTGTAGCAAAGGTGAGAATTTCAGGAAGTGCTACTATTTGTAGCGGGCATGATGGCTTCAAGATTATTTTGCAGAATTGGATCACTGGCTGTGATCCTGAGGGCCTGCACAGGATCCAACTGAGTTGCTGTAGTGTGCTCCATTGCCTCTGGAGGTGGTGCTCTTACTGCTGACCAGTAGGCTACTGGGCTGGAAAGGGAGGTTATGATGGCTGCATGGAAGGGACTGGACCAATATAATATGCTAGGCCCAAAGGTAACTGTAGGCACCAAGGAAGATTTGAATTTAGTCCCATCTGTCACCAACAAGCGAGTAGCGGGCTGCATCTGTGAAGAGGACAATAGTGCCATCATCTGGTTGTGGCTGCACAAAGGCGAGACCCTGTGATGCCCTAGCTGTGGAATCCATTATAAGCTGTTGCCCCACCAGTTGGCCCACTGAGCCTTTGCTCTAACTTACTCAAAATGTGGTGTAAAGTTTCTTCTTTCCAATAAAGACCAGCTATTTCATTGGATCCTTCTCCCATTAAACAAAAAAGTGAGAAATTCTTTCCTTTTTAAGGCTGAATAATATTGTATGCATGCACCACATTTTCCTTATCAGTCTGTAGATGGACATTTGGATTGCTTCCACCACCTCTTGGATGCTGTGAGTAGCGCTGTGATGAACACGGGTGTGCAAATATCTCTTTGAGATCTGCTTCGAGCTATTTTGGATTTATACCCAAGTGGGAATTACTGGATCATAAGGTAATTTTATTTTTAATTTTGGGGAACAGAGTTTTTTGTTATTCAACAACATATTTTTCTTTTTCCAGGACTGGTTTAGATTTCTAAGTTTGCACTCCTATTTAAAAAAGCTTCTGTCTTGGCTGTTTTTCCTGTTGGCCTTTGTCCCATCATTTTGAACTTCACCTACTGGTACTTAAAGAAACACCTTCTTTTGGATACAGTTCCTCAAATATATCTCCATTTTTCTTTGTTTCTACTTCCTTCTGATTTTATAATTGTACATTTTTCTGTAATTTGTTATAGTGACAATTCTCCATCTTCATTTGTCTTGACTCTTTTCTTTTTACTATCTACAGCTCTTTATTCTGTGATGTCTGTATCTTAGGGTTGACCAGCAACTTGTGCCTGCTTATGTTTAATTGCTCTATGTTTTCCCCTCCAAAGTGAGGGGGGACTCATGTTGATGAATCAATTGGCAATATGCTCAGTAAATTGTGGTATTAGAAAATTCTGTTAGTTATTTGAGGCCACTAGTTTCTCTCTTTGAGCTCTAGATAAGACTTCAAGTCATCCTGGGCTCCGAGTTTGCATCTGATGTTCACAGGGCCTGTTTCAATCCTCCATCACATTTAGAGACCTGAAGATCCATTCAAAAATTTAGTTTTTAGGTCCTTCTCATCTTGCTCTTCTAATGACTTTCAGGAACATCCGGGCAAAACATCCATTCAGACTCCTCCTCCTAGAGTGGAGAACTTTCTGGGTATTGTTAGCACCCAGTGACTTCTGAGATTTGAGATCTTAGAGCTAAAAGCTTGTATGATTTGTCTCAACACCTGGGAGTCTTAAAGCTTCAAGTTGCTCAAGGATCCAGAAAGCTAGTATGGAGCCAGTATCCTTGAAGGTAACTATCTTTCTTATAAACAATTCTACTAATTGTTTTGTATTGGAATCCATACTCAAATGACACTTGTCAGTCTATGCCTTTCATTGCCTGTCTCAATTTTATGCTTAGTCTTATCCAGTTATTTATTTGATCTGAAAATGCCTGGAAGAACATAAGGAGCATTATACCTGCCACAATGTGGGAACAGGGTTTGTCTTGCTGTTCAGAGATCACTAGGATGGGGTACTTGGTGAGGCATACCTCTGAGCCTGCCTGATGACAGAGTTGCTTCCCTGATTACTGAGTGATACCTCTTTTTTTCCCACTGGGACTGGAATCTTCTGTGATGCTCAGCCCTTTAGACTGCATATACCCCGGTCACCTTGTCAGCTCCCCACCCTACTCCTACTGTGTATCCTTAGGTCTAAAGCCCTTGCATCTCAGAGCTTCCATTACAAACTGATGACCCTTTTTGTTAACACTTGCCCCACTAGAAGTATTGCCACTACATGGAGACCTACTAACATGTTCAGCAAAGAGGGTCCTTAACCGCCAACATTGGCCTGAGTGGGTCCCAGTTCCCCTGCCCAGCTCTCCAACCATGCACAAGTTCTTGTATGGGGGACATAGCTGGTTAACGCTCTAGCCACTTTCCCATCTCTTCTCTTCCTCTTTCCCACACGATGGATGGTTAGGTTCTGTCCTGCATCGTAAATGACCTTGCTTTTACAGCCCATGGGCCAAATCTGGCCACTACCTTCTGTTTTGTGTGGCCTGTAGGCTATATCAATTCCTGAGTCTATAATTTGATGATTCTATATCTTTTGAGGTTTAAAAAAATGAATGAAGAAAACCACTTTGTGATACATGTAAGTTATATAAAACTACAATTTCAAGTGTCTAAAAATCAGAGTTTTATTGGTACATAGCCACACTCATTTGTTTATGTACTATCTAGGGTGCTTTCACTGCATAATGGCAGAGCTGAGCAGTTGTAGCAGAGACTGAATGGCCTATAAGCCTCACATATTCACAACATGATTCTTTAAATTTTTTTTTTTATCAAACCCTGGTCTTCATAATACTTGTAAAAAAGATGGTGATTTTATTTTACTCCAGTTTTTTTTTTTTGCCGCTGTATCTTTATCCTCCTCAAGTCTCTTTGTTATTCCAAATGGTTAAGAAAAAACTCCCCAAACCTGCCAGATTCTGTCATCTGTAACTTTATACACTAATTAACAAAAATTAACAGAATTTTTATTCCTGTGAAATGTTTGCTTTATCCCAGATTATATCCCTCCATCCCTCCTTTTGTCCTTTCCTCCTCCTCTCCCTTCTTTCTTGTTACATAGCATCATCTTAAGCTTAAGATTTGAGCTACTATCCTGTGAAAGTACTTTGTGAATGGTTTCTATGTTTTCTAAGTTTCAAAGACATTGTTTAAAAATCACTCTCAGCTCCAAAGACAGAGACATCATCAAGAGGCAACTTTATGAATTCAGTAAGAACACCAAACGCCCGAATGTTAAGATAAAATAATTGCCCATAAAATTACAATCACCAAATTATTTGCAGTTGCCCATGTTTGTCAGACCTTAGAAAGGATGGAAACTTCTGAACAGAAAAGGCAAAGCAGAATTTTTGAGGCATTTTCTCTCTGTAGGAATCGGGTAACTGATTCTTTTGTCTAGTGACAATTTTAGTGGCACTTTCAGTTCAGTTAGATCTTATTAGCAAAAAAGATTCTTAGAGAACATTTTGTACTGAACACAATATTTCATGGTCAGTCTAGGTCATCTAGAGCACTTTCCTCCAAACAAATCAGATCAATGTGTACATGGCAAGAAGAGCAAAAGGACAACTGGGGACTGACTTTTCAGTAATTAATACTGTGGAGTGATGGCATGGCCTTTAAATGCTGTAGCTGTCCCTTTGTCTTGTGAACTGCCATCAAACCAACAGATCCTTACTGTGGTGAGAGTGTTTGCCAGTCCACTACCCACGGGATATCTTGCTTTGAATGCTACTGGATTTTACTCGGGCTTCCTGAAAATGATTGTTTTGTTATCCCTAGCAGCTGTCGAGTCTTACATAAATAATTATCTGGAGTTTACTCTGGGTTTGCTTTGTATTTGTAATGACTGAACACCTCCAAGGGGATCACCCTATAGATGGAGATGATGTGTTGATACAAGCAATTTGGTTGCACATACTGCCAAGATCCCAAGAGCTTTAGTAATTTTTTGGGCCTTTATGGCTTATGCTTATAACTTCTTTTCTTGTAGTTTGTGTGGCTCAGCTGAGTTGGTTTTTTTAGTGGGTTTCTCTTTGTGGTTATCTGAATACTAAGCTGCTTATTACAGCAGAATTAAGATATGTCTAAATGTTTGCAAAGCATATTATTCTGGAAGTTTGGGGTAGGAGATGGACTTTTCTGTTTCTTTATGAAATTCAAGATTTTTCAGACTACATGGTCTTTGGGTAGAAATAAATCACAGAGAAGCTCAAGAATATTTTCCTATATGTGTCTCTACACAATTAAGACTTTCATTCTAGTTTATCCTTATTTTTCCTGGCTGTTTCTGGGGATCCTTACAGGTTATCTCGCATGCACTGGGATATGATTCTCTGAGCTACATGATGGCTGCTATTTCCCAATTTTCTGCCCTGGATTTCAGGGAGATTTCTCCTGTGGTTGCCAGAGCTATGTGAGCCCTAATGTCTTGGAGTTTAGGAGTCTCTGGGTCCCTGCATCCAGGCTGCTAATAACAATTGTGGCTTACATATGACATGTGTAATATTGAAAGTTCTAATTCAAACTAATAAACAGTTAAATGCTTATATTCTATTATTCTATCTTCATAAATGTCAAGGGAGGAGTTAAGATGGAGGAAGAGTAGGGGACGCCTTTTTCAGCCGGTCTCCTGAGTTGAGCTGGATAGGTACCAGACCAGCCTAAACAACCACGGAATCAGTCTGAGACGCAGGAAGATACATCTGGATCTCTACAAATGAACATCTCCAGCACTGAGTGTTGAGGTATGAAGCAGGGATCCGTGAAACCACGCACAGATATCGGAAGATAAATGGAAGGGGGAGGGAGCCGCTGCGTTCGGGCACCGGGAAGCGGTAGCCACCTGCACGGGGGAGCGGGCGGGCTCGTGGACCGGCACCTGCAAGACAGCAGACTGAGACCGTGAGCTGGGAGCGCAGGCCACCAGACATCTCGCGGAACTCTGGAATCCCAGTGTGCTCACTAGATTCACTGAGACCGGGAGCTCCGGGAGCACACGGGGCGGCTGGCGGCTGGCGGCGTTAGAAATGCAAAGGACAGAGACGCGACAGCCCTAGAAGTGAGGGCTGGGACGCCGGGTGTGGGGTGCACATCCCGGGACGCTGCAGGGTTGAGCAGCACCAACAGTAACAGAGTTAAAGTGGCCAGAACATCAGTGGAGAATGGGCCGCAATCCCTCTGTTCTGTGACAGAGGCTGAAATTCGGCAGCTGCTGCTCTGACTCTCAGAAGAGGCATAACAGACCGCCAGGGAAAGCCGCCAGAGAACAAAAGCCTGGAAATACCAGCTCACAGGGTGCCCATCCCCATCCCCCCTCACAGGGGACACAGAGACTCTACCCAAACAGGGTTGCCTAAGTATCCGCGCAGAAGGCCCCTCCCCCAGAACACAGAAGGCAGGCTGAAAAATCAAGAAGCCCACAACCCGGGGCGCCTGGGTGGCTCAGTCATTGAGCGCCTGTCTCTGGCTTAGGGCGTGATCCAGGTGTTCTGGAAAGGAGTCCCTCATCGGGCTTCTCCGCTGGGAGCCTGCTTCTTCCTCTTCCACTCCCCTGCTTGTGTTCCCTCTCTCGCTGGTTGGTTCTCTGCCACATAAATAAATAAATAAAATCTTTAAAGAAGAAGCCCACATCCCTAAGATCCCTATAAAACAAGGGACACGGCCTGGGACCCAGTCAATAATTTGGGCTCTGGACAACCCCACAACCTCTCCTCCTCAGAATGACAAGAAGGAGAAGCCCCCCAGCAAAGAAAAGACAGTGAGTCTGTGGCCTCTGCCACAGAAATAATGGATATGGACGTAACCAAATCATCAGAAATGGAATTCAGAGCAACTGATGAGTAGAATTGAAAAAAGTATTAATGAAAAGGTTACTGAGAATATAGAATCCCTAAGGACAGAAATGAGAGCGAATCTGACAGAAATTAAAAATTCTGTGAGCCAAATGCAGGCAAAACTAGAGGCTCTGACAGCCAGGGTCACCGAAGCGGAGGAACGTATTAGTGAATTGGAGGATGGGTTAATAGAGGAAAAAACGAAAATAGAAGCTGGTCTTAAAAAAATCCACACCCACGAATGTAGGTTACGGGAGATTACTGACTCAATGAAACGATCCAATGTCAGAATCATCAGCATCCCCGAGGGGGTGGAGAAAAACAGAGGTCTAGAAGAGATATTTGAACAAACTGTAGCTGAAAACTTCCCTAATCTAGTGAGGGAAACAAACATTCGTGTCCAAGAGGCAGAAAGGACCCCTCCCAAGCTAAACCATGACAAACCTACGCCACGTCACGTCATAGTGCATTTTGCAAATATTAGATCCAAGGATACAGTATGAAAGCGGCCAGGGCAAAGAAATTTCTCACGTACCAACGCAAAGGCATCAGAATTATGTCAGACCTGTCTACACAGACCTGAAATGAGAGAAAGCATTGGGGGGGGGTATTTTTAAAGCTCTTTCAGAGAAAAACATGCAGCCAAGGATCCTTTATCCAGCAAGGCTGTCATTCAGAATCGATGGAGAAATAAAGACCTTCCAGATCGCCAGTCATTAACCAATTTCGTAACCATAAAGCCAGCCCTACAGGAGATATTAAGGGGGGTTCTATAAAGGTAAAAATGCTCCAAGAGTGATACAGAACAGAAAGGCACAGCCAATACAAACAAAGACTTTACTGGCAACATGGCATCATTAAAATTCTATCTCTCAGTTCTTAGTGTTAATGTAAATGGTTTAAACTCTCCCATAAAACGCCACAGGGTTGCAGAATGGATAAAAAGAAATGACCCATCCATTTGCTGTCTACAAGAGACTCATTTCGAACCCAAAGATGCATTCAGACTGAGAGTAAGGGGAGGGAGTACCATCTCTCATGCAAATGGACCTCAAAAGAAAGCTGGGGTAGCAATTCTCATATCAGATAAATTGGATTTTAAACTACAGACTATAGTTAGAGATGCAGAAGGGCATTATATTATTCTTAAAGGAAGTATTCAACAAGTGGATATGACAATTATATATATATATGCCCCCAACAGGGGAGCAGCAAGATACACAAGCCAACTCGAACCAGAATAAAGAGACATATAGATAAAAATATGCTAATAGTAGGGGACCTCAACACTCCACTATCAGAAATAGAACACCCTGGCAAAAACTAAGCAAAGAATCAAAGGCTTTGAATGCCATACGCGACTAGTTGGATCTCATAGATACATATAGAACACTACACCCCAGAACCAAAGAATACTCATTCTATTCTAATGCTCATAGAACATTCTCAAGAATAGACCATGTTCTGGGACACAAAACAGGTCTCAACTGATACCAAAAGATTGAAATTATCCCCTGCATATTCTCAGACCACAACGCTCTGAAATTGGAACTCAACCACAAGGAAAAATTTAGAAGAAACTCAAACACTTGGAGACTAAGAACCATCCTGCTCAGGAATGACTCGATAAACCAGGAAATCAAAAATCAATTTAAACAATTTATGGAGACCAACGAGAATGAAAACACAACGGTCCAAAACCTATGGGATACTGCAAAGGCAGTCCTAAGGGGGAAATACATAGCCATCCAAGCCTCACTCAAAAAATAGAAAAATCTAAAATGCAGTTTTTATATTCTCACCTCAAGAAGCTGGAACAGCAACAGAGGGACAGCCTAATCCGCTCACGAGGAAGCAGTTGACCAAGATGAGAGCAGAAATCAATGAATTACAAACCAGAAGTACAGTAGAGCAAATCAACAGGACTAGAAGCTGGTTCTTTGAGAGAATCAATAAAATTGACAAACCGCTGGCAAGACTTATCCAAGAGAAAAGAGAAAGGACCCAAATTAATAAAATTGTGAATGAAAAAGGAGAGGTCATGACCAACACCCATGAAATTGGAAGTATTATTAGAAACTATTATCAACAGCTATATGCCAAAAAACTAAGCAATCTGGAAGAGATGGAGGCCTTCCTGGAAACCTATAAACTACCAAGACTGAAACAGGAAGAAATTGATTTCTTAAAAAGGCCAATTAATTATGAAGAGATTGAGTCAGTGATAAACAACCTTCCAAATAACAAAACTCCAGGCCTGGACGGTTTTCCTGGGGAATTCTACCAAACAGTCAAAGAAGAAATAATACCTATTCTCCTAAAGCTATTTCAAAAAATAGAAACAGAAGGAAAGCTACCAAACTCATTCTATGAGGCCAATATTACCTTGATCCCCAAACCAGGCAAAGACCCCCATCAAAAAGGAGAATTACAGACCGATTTCCCTAATGAATATGGACGCCAAAATCCTCAACAAGATCCTTGCTAATAGAATCCAACAGTACATTAAAAGGATTATCCACCATGAACAAATGGGATTCATACCTGGGATGCAAGCATGGTTCAATATTCGCAAATCGATCAGCGTGATACATCATATCAACAAGAAAAGACTCAGGAACCATATGATCCTCTCAGTTGATGCAGAAAAAGCATTTGACAAAATACAGCATCCTTTCCTGATTAAAACCCTTTAGAGTGTAGGGATAGAGGGTACATTTCTCAATCTCATAAAAGCCATCTATGAAAAGCCTACAGCAAATATTATTCTCAATGGGGAAAAGCTGCAAGTCTTTCCCTTAAGATCAGGAACACGACAAGGATGCCCACTCTCGCCATTATTATTCAACATAGTACTAGAAGTCCTTGCAATAACAATCAGACAACAAAAAGGGATAAAATGTATCCAAATCAGCAGAGAAGAAGTCAAAATGTCTCTCTTCGCAGATGTCATGATACTCTATATGGAAAACTCAAAAGAATCCACTCCCAAACTATTAGAAGTTATAGAGCAATTCAGGAATGTGGCAGCATACAAAATCAAAGCTCAGAAATCAGTTGCATTTCTATACACGAATAATGAGACCGAAGAAAGAGAAATTAGGGAATCCATCCCATTTACAATAGCACCAAAAACCATACGTTACCTTGGAATTAACTTAACCAGAGACGTAAAGGACCTATATTCTAGAAACTATAAATCACTCTTGAAAGTCATTGAGGAAGACATAAAAAGATGGAAAGATATTCCATGCTCATGGATCACAAGAATTAACATAGTTAAAATGTCCATGCTACCCAGAGCAATCTACACTTTCAATGCTGTCTCGCTCAAAATACCGAGGACATTTTTCAAAGAACTGGAACAAATAGTCCTTAAATTTGTATGGAACCAGAAAAGGCCCCGAATATCCATGGAACTGTTGAAAAGGAAAAACAAAGCTGGGGGCATCACAATGCTGGATTTCGAGCTGTACTACAATGCTGTGATCACAAAGACAGCATGGTACTGGCACAAAAATAGACACATAGACCAATGAAACAGAATAGAGAACCCAGAAATGGACCCTCGGCTCTTTGGGCAACTAATCTTTGATAAAGCAGGAAAAAACATCCGGTGGAAAAAAGACAGTCTCTTCAATAAATGGTGCTGGGAAAATTGGACAGCTACATGCAAAAAAATGAAACTTGACCACTCTCTCACACCATACACAAAAATAAACTCCAAATGGATGAAAGACCTCGATGTGAGATAGGAATCCATCAAAATCCTAGAGGAGAGCATAGGCAGCAACCTCTATGACATCGACCACAGCAACCTTTTTCATGACACATCCCCAAAGGCAAAAGAAACAAAAGATAAAATGAACTTATGGGACTTCATCAAGATCAAAAGCTTCTGCACAGCCAAGGAAACAGTCAAAAAAACTAAGAGGCAGCCCACGGAATGGGAGAAGATATTTGCAAATGACACTACAGATAAAGGACTGGTATCCAAGATCTACAAAGAACTTCTCAAACTCAATACACGAGAAACAAATAATCAAATCAAAAAATGGGCAGAAGATATGAACAGACACTTTTCCAATGCAGACTTACAAATGGCTAACAGACACATGAAAAAAATGTTCAAAATCATTAGCCATGAGGGAAATACAAATCAAAACCACACTGAGATACCACCTTACACCAGTAAGAATGGCAAAAATTGACAAGGCAAGAAACAACAATTGCTGGAGAAGATGTGGAGAAAGGGGATCCCTCCTACATTGTTGGTGGGAATGCAAGTTGGTACAGCCACTCTGGAAAACAGCGTGGAGGTCCCTTAAAAAGTTAAAAATTGAGCTACCCTATGATCCAGCCATTGCACTACTGGGTGTTTACCCCAAAGATACAGACGTAGTGAAGAGAAGGGCCATATGCACCCCAATGTTCATAGCAGCAATGTCCACAATAGCTAAATTGTGGAAGGAGCCGAGATGCCCTTCAACAGATGACTGGATTAAGAAGGTGTGGTCCATATATACAATGGAATATTACTCAGCTATCAGAAAGAACGAGTTCTCAACATTTGCTGCAACATGGACGGCACTGGAGGAGATAATGCTAAGTGAAATAAGTCAAGCAGAGAAAGACAACTATCATATGATTTCTCTCATCTATGGAACATAAGAACTAGGATCATCGGTAGGGGAAGAAAGGGATAAAGAAAGGGGGGTAGTCACAAGGGGGAATGAAACATGAGAGACTATGGACTATGAGAAACAAACTGAGGGCCTCAGAGGGGAGCGGGGTGGGGGAATGGGTTAGACTGGTGATGGGTAGTAAGGAGGGCACGTATTACATGGTGCACTGGGTGTTATACGCAACTAATGAATCATCGAACTTTACATCGGAAACCGGGTATGTACTCTATGGTGACTAACATAACACAATAAAACAATCATTAAAAAAAAAGTCTTCATAATGACAAAAATATATATAAAGCTACAATTTTTATATGACTAAAAGCAAAATATCAAAGCTGATTTTAATTATTATTCCACATATGTGATTGTTCTGTAGATGTCTTAATAAATAATAAAATAAAATATACACAATTAACATACATTTCTCACATAAAATTTATTTTTTCTTGCTTCATTTTAGCAAAATTGCTAATTATATAGATGTAATAAAGATTTTTTCATTGTGTTCAATTGACAGTAACGATCTAATGATTAAAATGGAAATATTTTTATAAAAAATAAATTAAAACAAGTATAAAATTCTTAAAAATTAACATTACTTTCATGTTTTTGAAAAATCATTTTTCTTTCAAAATATTAAAAATTTAAGTTAGAATGTAAAATACAATTTTCAAAAAAATGGATATCCAATTTTAAATCAAAATTTTTGAAAAAATCTAAAATTAATTAAAAAAATCTTATAAGTTCTTTATAGATCTTGGATACTAGCCATTTTTCTGATAAGACATTTGCAAATATCTTCTCCCATTCCATAGGTAGCCTTCTAGGTCTTGTTAACTGTTTCTTTTGCTGTGCAAAAGCTTTATATCTTGATGAAGTCCTGATAGCTCATTTTCGCTTTTGTTTCCCTTGCCTTTGGAGATGTGTCTAACAAGAAGTTGTTGTGGCCAAGGTCGAAGAGGTTGCTGCCTGTGTTCTCCTCTAGGATTTTTATAGATTCCTGCCTCACATTGAGGTCTTTCATCCATTTTGAGTTTATCTTTGTGTATGGTGTAAGAAAAAAGGCGTTTCGTTCTTCTACATGTGGCTGACCAATTTTCCCAACACCATCTGTTGAAGAGACTGTCCTTTTTCCATTGGATCTTCTTTCCTGCTTTGTCAAAGATTAGTTGACCCAAGAGTTGAGGGTCCATTTCTGGGTTTTCTATCCTGTTCCATTGGTTTGTGTCTATTTTTGTATCAAACTCAACAACCACCCCCCCAAAAAAAATCCAGTCAAGAAATGGGCAGAAGATATGAACAACCATTTCTCCAAAGAAGACTTACAAATGACCAACAGACACATGGAAAAATGCTCCACATCACTTGGCATCAGGGAAATAGAGATGAAAATCACAATGTAATATGACCTCACACCAGTCAGAATGTCTAAAATTAACAAGTCAGCAAACAGCAAATATTGGCAAGGATGTGGAGAAAGGGGAACCCTCTTACACTGTTGGTAGGAATGCAAACTGGTACAGCCACTCTGGAAAATAGTATGGAGGTTCTTCAAGAAGTTAAAAATAGAGGTAACTTATGACTCAACAATTGCACTAATAGGTATTTACTGCAAAGATACAAATGTAATGATCCAAAGGGACACTTGCACCCTAATATTTATAGCAGCAATCTCCACAATAGCCACACTGTAGAAAGAGCTGAGATGTTCATCAACAGATGAATGGATAATGATGTTATACACACACACACACACACACACACACACACACACACACACACACACACAATGGGATATTACATAGCCATCAGAAAGGATGAATACTTACAATTTACATCAATGTGGATGGAATTGGAAGGTGTTATGCTGAGCAAAATAAGTAAATCAGAGAAAGACAATTATCATATGGTTTCATTCATATGTAGAACATAAGAAATAGCACAGAGGATCATAGGGGAAGGGAGGGAAAACTGAATGGGAAGTCATCAGAGAGGGAGAAAAACCATGAGAGATTCTTAACTATAGGAAACAAACTGAGGGTTGCTGGAGGGGAGGTGGATGGGGGATGGGGTAACTGGGTGATGGGCATTAAGAAGGGCATGTGATGTGATGAGCACTGAGTGTTATATGTAACTGATGAATTATTGAAATCTACATCTGAAGCTAATGAGGTACTATATATTGGCTAATTGAATTTAAATAAAAATTTAAAAATCTTGTATAATTTTCATTATATTTTTGTAAACATAAAACAATTGATAGTGCCCGTGTAGTTGCTGATGTAAAGAATTGGTATTGTGCTTCATGCATGTTGTGTCTAGACAAACATACATAGATTTAAGAGTAATATAAATAGTTTAATGTTGCAAAATGTTTCTCAATCACCACATGGTTTCTCAGTAATTGTGGTGAATACTGTGCTGATATGCACAGCATATCATGAATAAGCACAGGAACCATGAATAAGCACAAAAAGAAAAGCAAGAATATGGACTCTCAGCAATATGGGGTGCCACTGGGAATTGACCTTGCTATGCAAGAATCAGTTATATTTATGCTAAAGAAGGGCTAAAAAGGTATATCAACTTTTCAAAATATGTTCTTTATCATACCGAAAAATTCTCCTTATTAATTTCCCCCTGCATGCAAAGGCAACGTTGGACCCAGCTGTGGGCAGTAATACAATCCACAGGTCTTCACAGCATTTGGACACAGCCATCTTTTGTGGTGAGGCTGTTGGGCAGGAGATGGAGAAAAGTGTGGTTTGACCTGGGTGGTGTCACATCATGAAGGGGGTCATGTTCTGCCAGAAAGTCACCAGATCTCAGGTGAAAGATGTGCCTTTGTGCATGGCATTATTTTTAGTTTGTTGTTTTGTGTTTGTGATGAGCAGAATCCAGTGCAAGTGCCCCTCTTGCCTATGTCTAGTTCCTAAGTTGCCAGTCTTACATTGCGACAAAGTGGGGCAGAGTTTCTTTCCTGAACTTGCATTTTATTATGTTAACTCAAGTATAAAACAGAGTGGGCTTGTGTCCTTGGTGTCCCAAGGAAATTGAGTGAAATATCTCTTATTTCTACTTTGCCTTTATTTCATTCCTCTCTCCATAAGAGTGGAGGGAGCTGGGTGAAGGACAACCTGAGTAGCATATATCATTATGTTATACTCAAAAAACCCCTTACCCTCTGACTTGTACTCATTAAATTTGGGCCACATCTTTAGATCTTGATTCCCTCTTCCCTTAAGAAGGCATCTTTCTAAGATGCAAATATCCTCCTAGTGGGTGCCTCCATCCATCTTCCAAAAATACCCTATCATATCACATTTAAATCATGCTATAGCATATGGAAATGAGAAAGCAATATAAACCAACAGTTTGGCCTCCATATAATACCTATTTAATAAATTAGTTAGAATTAGTAGCTTTGGGGGGAAAAGTTTATAGTTTAGGTTACATTCATTTTTCTAGTGAAAGGAACTTTCTATTCAGTATTACGATTTAACATGTGCTCTCTTATTTAGTTTTCATGGTATCCCCTGCAAGGCAGTTTTTATTTTCTTCTTTTTTTTTTTCAGATGAGGAAACAAAGTTTAATAGCAGTTAAGTAATTTGCTTAATTTGTAAGTGTTAACTTGAATATTGGTCTGTTTGATTTCAAAGCTTTCACGTTTTCTGATAAACCGTCTCCTGGTTTTCATTGCCACAAGTAAAATTCCACTTAAAACATTAAATGGGAACCAAAATTCTTCCTTTAATGGAATATGGGTAATGAATGAGTCTATGTCACTTAAAAAACCATCAGTAATTATCTTCTTTGACTTTTAAAGCTTCTAGCATCTGCAAGACATCTGTCGACTGCACTCCCTGAGGAGATTTCATGGCTTGGGAACTTTAATTTATGATTTATTAAAAACCAAAATAGCTATAATATAGCGTTTTGATTCTTGGATAGCTGTTGGTGAGACCATTAAGAGGACAAGACAGAGACTGGGAGAACACTGTGATTGATCATGCTATTCTTTTAAAACTTTAAATAGACAATTGAAGAACAGTGAAGGGTTTTATTGGATTGTGGATGACAGGAAGCTGGTGGGAATATAGAACATGTTGGATGGTATCATCTTAAAGCTAAAGTGATGAAAATCCAATAAACTAAAATAATGTAAGTAAATTGGCAATTTTCTGTATTTAGTTTCAACAGATCACTGCACTAGAGGTTAAGGAAATGTGAATGAAAGCAGTAAAATTTAAAAAGAATTGGGAGAGGGATTGATATTAAAACGGTGAACAACGAAGCTCCAAGCTCCTATTCCCCCATAGAAATATTGAAACAGACAAGCAAAAATTGTCTCAATTAGCTTTGTCAGAGCCTTGGAAATTAGCCATTTTTGCAGCCACCACATAAACATCCAATTAAGAAAAAGCCATATTCTCAGAAGATATGAACAGACATTTTTCCAATGAAGACATACAAATGGCTAACAGACACATGAAAAATGTTCAACATCATTAGCCATCAGGGAAATTCTAATCAAAACCACATTTAGACACCACCTTTCACCAGTTAGAATGGCAAAAATTGATAAGGCACGAAACAACAAATGTTGGAGAGGATGTGGAGAAAGGGGAACCCTCTTACACTGTTGATGGGAATACAAGTTGGTACAGCCACTACAGAAAACAGTGTGGAGGTCCCTCTATTTTAACTCAAAAAGTTAAAAATAGAGCTATCCTATGACCCAGCAATTGCACTACTGGGTTTTTACCCCAAAGATACAGATGTAGTGAAGAGAAGGGCCATATGCAGCCTGATGTTCATAGCAGCATTGTCCACAATAGCTAAACTCTGGAAGGAGCTGAGATGCCCTTCAACAGAAGAATGGATAAAGAAGATATGGTCCATATATACAATGGACTATTACTCAGCCATCAGAAAGAACGATTATCCAACATTTGCAGCAACATGGATGGGACTGGAGGAGATTAGGCTAAGTGAAATAAGTCAAGTGGAGAAAGACAATTATCATATGGTTTCACTCATTTGTGGAACATAAGGACTAGAGGAAGATCAGTAGGAGAAGGAAGGGAAGAATGAAGGGGGGATAAGCAGAAGGGGGAATGACCCACGAGAGACTATGGATTCTGGGAAACAAACTGAGGGTTTCAGAGGGGAGGAGGGATTGGGCTGGGCCAGTGATGGGTATTAAGGAGGGCATGTATTGCATGGAGTACTGGGTGTTATACTCAAATAATGAATCATGGAACATGACATCAAAAACTAAGGATGTGCTGTATGGTGAATAACAACATAATAAACAATTAAAAAAAAAGAAAAAGCCATATTCAAAACATCAGAAAGTTTTGTGTCATTTTTACTTTTACCCAAACCCTTCCCCAGCATGGTGGCAGTCTTAGTCTTGAAGCAGCAGTAGCCCTGTTCCTAGTTTCTGCCCTTAAACTGGATGGAGCTATGCAGACTTTATTAGCAAATTATTGTGCATGTCTATTTTAAACTACCTGGGGAGATACTCAAAAGACTAATGCAAGGTGCTCATCTCTGTTTTGCCTAACTCAAAACTCAGGAAGGAAAAACTGTGGGCAATGCTTCTCATAATGAAAAGGTGACTACAGATCTACAGATTGATTCTAAGGGTAAGAGATCATGGGGAGGAGATATACAAGAGACAATCTAAGGCATGGGGGAGAGGCCAGGGTGAGAAATTAGGGCATTCAAAAGCAGCTGGGTGTACAAGTGAAACTAGAAATTCAAATGCATGCCTAGGCAAGACACAGACTCAGAAAAGACATGAGAAGACATTAAGCTTTCACCTTGGGCTGATTCTTATGCTCAAAGCAAGCCTAACCAGGTATTTAAGAAGTTCCCCATCACAGAGACAAACGTCAAGGACTGGGAGAACTGTTGACATTCAAGGAAGTCTCCATTACAACACTAGCTGAACATGGCTAAAAGGACAGAGACTTCAGTGATCATATGGGACAAGGACTATTCTTTGCAAAAAATAGTTTGGAAGTCTCAAAATTAGTGGACTAATACAGTTTTTAACAATCACAAAGAAAGAAAGAACTTTTGGAGCAGGGCAATCTGATATCTAGAGATACTACACTGTAATATTTAAAGGCTTAATTTTCAAGAAAAATATCAAAAGGCATACAAAGAAACAGGAAAACATGGCATGTCCAAAGAAAAGAAATGGACAGAAACTGTCCCCGAGGAAGCTCAAAGTAAGACTTCCTGGACAGAGAATTCAAAACATCTGTCTTAAATAACTCAAAGACCTAAAAGAAAACATAAGCAAAGAGTTTAAAGAAATCAGGAAAACAATGTATGAACAAAATGAGAGTATTAACAAGAGATAGAAGGTGGAGGTGAAAAATACTATACTGAAATGAAAAATTCACTAGAGGATTTCAATAGGACATTTGAGCAGGAAGAAAAATCAGTGAACCTGAAGATAGGACAGTTGAAATTATGGGTATGAGGAACAGAAAAAAAGTAAAGAAAAATGAACGAATCTAAGGGACCATCAAGCTGACAGTTGTTTCCATTATGGGAGTCTCACAAAAAGAGAGTGAGAAAAAGACAGATTACTTGAAGAAATAATGGTCAAATTCCCCAAATATGATGAAAGACATGAATCTACAAGTAAAGGAAGCTCAATAATTCTAAGTAATAAAAACTCAAAGAGACCCACAATGAGATACATTATAATCAAACTGTCTAAAATGCAAGGACAAAAAGAGAATATTGAAAAAAACAAGAATAAAATTTATTCATCATGTATAATATATCCTAAATGCGATTACTAGCCTATTTCTCAGCAGAAGGTGGTCAGAGGCAGTGGAATGATATATTTAAAGGGCTGAAAGTAAAAACCGTCACTCAGGAATTCCATATCTGGTAAAACTATACTTCAAAAATGAGAGAGAAATTCAGATAGTCTAGATAAACAAAAGCTGAAGAGTTTGTTGCAACCAAACCTGGCCTATGAGAAATGCTAAAAGGAGTTCCTCAGGTTGAAATGCAAGTATGCTTGACAGTATATAGTAGTTACATGAAGATATGACTTAGTACAGGTAAATACATGGCAGATCTGAACATAAATATTATTGTAATTTTAACTTACAACTCTACCTTTTATTTTCTTCAAGATTTAAAAAATAAATACATAAAATAATCCATATCAATTGGGCACCCAATGTGTAAAGATGTAACTCGTGACACCAATAACGTGGAACTGTATAGGAGTAGTTTTTGTATGTGATTGACATTAAATTGATATGAATTCAAATTTGATTGTCATAACTTCAGGATATTATATGTAATCCCCATGGTAACCACAAACAAAGTGTGTATAAAATATACACAAAAGAATGTAAGAAAAGATTAAAACATGTCACTACAAAAAATCATCTAAATAGAAGACAATAATGGAGGAAATGGGGGACAAAAAGTGATATGAGAAATATAGAAAAAAGGTAAAATAGCAGAAGTAAATTTTTTCTTATAAATAATTTCTTTAAATTTAATAGACTAAACTCTCTAACCAAAAGGTAGAGAATGGCAGAATGGATTAAAAAACTATGATCCAACTATATGTTCCCTACAAGAGCCTCACTTTAGATTTAAGTTTGAAAGTGAAAGAATGGAGGAATGACATCAACATCATGGTGATTCCTTTTGTCTCTCGCCTTTGATTTACAACTAATTGGGCATCCATAAGGAACCTAAATGCCTCTGCACATTATACCAGAGCACCTGGGAGTTTTTCTCACTATGCATCTGAAAGCACGCAGACAGGCGTCATTGGGGGCTGTGGATCCAAGGAAGTTGGTAAGCCTTGCCCACCCCCTCTTGTTGCTATAGGGAAAAAGGGAACTTGGACACTGCAAAACTGGGCAGATATCCATGGCCTATAGAGAATTTATGGATATCCAGACTGCCTGACAAGGGAACCTGGCATTCCATTAGAGCAGGATAGAGATAAGTTTTGAAGCAGTGGAGATGGAAGGACTCACTAGGTTGGCTCCCTTCCTTTGGGCAAACACTGCAAGGTGCTGGACTTTTGGTGGCATCAGAAGCAACCTCTCCAAGAGAAGAGGTAGAAAGTAAAAGTAGTGAGTGACTGCCTGGCTAACCAGCTTTGCAGGTTGCAGCTGGAGGGACTTGTTTATCTCCAGCAACACCTGAAATTCTAGGGAGGGACATCTGAATAGGGGTAGGGAGAGGAAAGAGAAGAAAGCAGACAGAATATCAAAGGGCATCAAAGGAAATAATTTCCTGCTGTCTGTATGGTATTTCAGCAGGAGGTCCACCCATGGACCTCTGGGAGTACCCTATTGGAGGACCCGTCTGTTGGGACCATGGACCTCTCCCAAAGCCCCAAGTGCTAGGTCCACATCTCCCCCAATTCTGCTGCCAGCTCCTTTTTTTAAATAATAATATTTTATTATGTTATGTTAGTCACCATACAGTATCTCCTCAGTTTTTGATGTAACGTTCCATGATTCCTTATTCGCGTATAACACCCAGTGCACCATGAAATATGTGCCTTATGAAGACTTCTAAATTTATCTAGGTGTGCCATCTCCCTTAGGAGAAACCACAAACTTGAGTGATAGTGTCACCTTCTGGGATACAAAAGAAAGGTTTCTAATTGCCAAGCTGTTGAACTCTAACAAAGTAAACATCAATTCTTAATTAAGGAAAGGTGTCTGTTACTTCAAATGCAAAAGTAGAAGTACACATCAAACACTATGAAAAACCAAGGGAATACAGTATCACAGAAAGAAAATGATAATTCTTCAGCACCCAAACTAAAGGGCATGGAATATTGTGGTTGAACTGACAAAAAATTCAAAGTAGTTGTTATGAAGAAATTCGACAAACTACAAGAAGACTCAGAAAGGCAATTCAATGAACTCAGGAATAAAATTAATGAACAAAAACGTTCTTTACCAAAGAGATTGAAATGATAAAATGAAAACAAATTCTGGAGCTGAAGACGTCAATGAAGGAGATGAAGAATGCAAGGCAGAGCATCAGTGACAAGTCAGACCAGATGGAAGAAAGAATAAATGACTTAGAGGATAAGAAGAGAGAAATAATTCAGAAAAGGATAGAAATTTTAAACTTACGTGAAGAAACCCTGATGAGAACTATCAAATACCACCAGAAAGGCAAATATAATAATTGGCATACCAGAAGGAGAAGAGATGGAGGAGGGGGCAAAAATTTATTTAAAGAAATAATATACAAGAATTTCCAAAACCTGGGGAGGGACTTGGACAGACAAGTCTGTTTCAAGACAGACAAGTCCATGAAGCTAATAGATCACTCCATTATCTCAAGGCAAAAAGACCTTATCCAAGACACATTATAATGAAACTTAAAAATCAATGACAAGGGAAAAAAAATCTTAAAGGCACCTGGAGCAAAAGAAAGAAACTTACAAAGGAACCCCCATTAGACCTTTGGCAGATTTCTCAGCAGAAACTCCACAGGCCAGTGGACAGTGGAATACTTTTTTGAAGTGTTGAAAGATAAAAATCACCAGCCAAGAATACTTTTCTGTCAAAGTTAACTTTCAGATGTGATGGAGAACTAAAGGCTTATCATACAAACAAAGGCTGAGGGAGTTCACCACCACTAGACCTGCCTTACAAGAAACGCTGAAAGGAGCTCTTCAAGGTGAAATAAAAAGGTGCTAATCAGTGGCATAAAAATATATGAAAGTACACAATCTTCTGATAAGTGATAAACAGAATTGAAAAACTGTAATTCTCAATTAGAATGGCATGATAACCATTTATTGTATAAAGGTTAAAAGAAGCATAAAAAATAACTGTGGCTACTATAATTTGTTAATGAATTCACAGCATAAAAAAGGCAAATTGTGACATTAAAAATATAAAAGGGGTGGAATAAAAGGGTGGAGCCTTTATAGACAATTGAGATAAGTTGTTATCAGCATAAAATGGAGTGTTTTATCTCTGAAATGTTTTATGTAACCATAATGCAAAAATCTAGAGCAGATTTACAAAACATAAAGAAAGGGACACTGAGCATAACATCATGGAAAACTACCACTTTACAAAGATAGGCAGAAATGGAAAACAAAGCAAAACAAAACAATACAAAAAAAAAAAAACAAGTGTAGATACGAAACAACAAGAAAGCAAAAAATAACATGGCAATAGTAAGTCTTTACATTTCAATAATCACTTTAAATATAAATGGATTGAATTCACCAATCAAAAGGCACAGAGTAGATAAATGGATAAAAAGAGAGGGCCCAACTATTTGTTGCTTATAGGAGATTCATTTCAGCTCTAAAAATACACATAGGCTCAAAGTGAAGGTAGAAGTTATTCCACTTAAGTAGCAACAAAAAGATAGCAGGGAGAGCCATACTTATACAGACAAAATAGACTTTAAGCCAGAAATGGTAAAAAGAAACAAAAAAGGTCATTATAAAATGATAAAGGCATCAAGAAGAGAGAATAATTATAAATATATACGTATTTGACATTAAAGCACCGAGATATTAAGCAAATAACGACAGATCTGAAGGGAAAAGTTGACAACTATACAATAATAGCAGGGGATTTCAATACACCACTGTCAGCAATGGATAGATCATCAAAAAATCAGCAAGGAAACATTGGAACTGAGCCATACTTTAGATCAATTGAACTTAATAGACATATATAGAACATTCCATGCAATAACAGAGAATACACGTTCTTCTCCAGTGCACATGAAACATTATCCAGAATAGATCATATGATAGGACACAACACAAATCTTAACAAATTTAAGATTATTGAAATCATATCAACATCTTTTCTGACCATAATGATATGAAATTAGAAATCAACCCCAAAAGCTTGAAAATCTATAAATACGTGGAAACTAAAATACACACTTTGACCAACCGGTGAGTCAAGGAAGAAATAGAAAGGAAATAAAAAAAATCTCAAACAAACAAAATATAAATACAACATATCAAAACTTGTGGGATGCAGCAAAAGCAGTTTTGAGAGGAAAGTTTATAGTGGTAAATGTGCATATTAAGAAATTAGGAAGAGCACAAATAAACAACCTAACTTTACATTTTAAGGAACTAGAAACAGAAGAATAAATCAAGACCAAAGTTAGCAGAAAGAAGGAAATAATACATATCAGAGTGGAAATAAATGAAAGACCAAAAAAAAAAAAAAACCAAAAAAAAAAAACCCCACAAAAGACAGATCACAGAAACTAAGAGTTCATTTTTTTAAAACATAAAATTGACAAAACTTTAGTTAGACTAATAAGAAAAAGAGAGAGAAGATGCAAAAAAAATTAGAGATGAAAGAGAAAACATTACAAGTGACACTACATATATAGGATCATAAGAAACTACTTTGAACAATTATATGCCCACAAATTACATAACCTAGGAAAGTGGATAATGTCTAGAAACACACAATCTACAAAGACCCAAATCAGGAAGAAATAGAAAATCTAAACCAAACAATAATGAGTAAGGAGATTGAATCAGTAATAAAAAATCTCCTAATAGAGAAAACCCCAGGACCAGATGGCTTCACTGGAGGATTCTACCAGTCAAAGAAAAATTAATGCCAATATTTCTCAAACTCTTCCAAAAAGTTGAAGAAGAGGGAACATTTCCACACTCATTCTACGAAGGCAGAATTGCCGTGATACTAAAATGAAATGAGAATACTATAAGAAAAAAAAAAACCTGTAGAGTAATATTCCTGATTAATATAGATAGAAAAATTCTCAACAAAACATTAACAAACTGAATTTAAGTGTGTTTTATCTCTAAGATGCAAGAATGGTTAAACAGTTGCAAATCAATAATGTAATACACCACATTAATAGAATGAAAATTGAAAATACATGATCATCTCAATAGATGCAGAAGAAGCATTTGACAAAATACAGCATTCTCACATGATAAAAACCCTCGACAGAGTAGGCACAGGAGGAACATTCCTTAACATAATAGGGGTCATATATGACAAACCCATAGTTAACATCATAACAGAAAAAAATTAAAAATGTTTACTCTAAGATCAGGAGATATACAAGGATGTTTTCTGTCATTACTCTTAGTCAATATATTATTGGAAGTTTTGGCTAGAGCAACTAGGCAAGACAAAGACATAAAAGACATCCAAACAGAAGGAAGAAATGAAGTTGTTGCTATTTGCAGAGGACATAATTTTGTATAGAAAATCCCCAAAACTCAACCAAAAGAACTGTTAGAATTAATAATTTAATGAAAGTTGGGGCACCTGGGTGGCACAGCGGTTAAGCGTCTTCCTTCGGCTCAGGGCGTGATCCCGGCGTTATGGGATCGAGCCTCACATCAGGCTCTTCTGCTATGAGCCTGCTTCTTCCTCTCCCACTCCCCCTGCTTGTGTTCCCTCTCTCGCTGGCTGTCTCTATCTCTATCGAATAAATAAATAAAATCTTTAAAAAAAATAATTTAATGAAAGTTGTAGGATACAAAATCAGCATATAGAAATCAGTTGCATTTCTATACACCAATAATGAAACACATGAAAAAGAAATAAAGAAAACAATCCTATTCATGATAGCACCAAAAACAATAAAATACTTAGGAATCAATTTAGCCAAGGAAGGGAAATATCTTCCCAACAAATATAAGACCATGCTTAAAGAAATTGAAGAAGACACAAACAAGTAGAGAAACTTCCCATGTTCATGTGTTGGAAGAATTAATATTGTTAAAATATCCATATAATCCCCATCAAAATACCAATGACCTTGTTCACAGAAATAGAAAAAAAATTCCTAAAATTTGTATGGAATCACAAAAGATCTTGAACAGCCAAAGCAATCCTGGAGGAAAAGAACAAAGCCAATGGTATCACACTGCCTGGTTTCAAAACTGTACTACAAAGCCATCATCATCATCATCATCATCATAATGGTACTGGCATAAAGCTAGACACTATGAAACATAATGGAGACCCCAGAATTACACTCCCCTATATAGTCAACTAATATTCAACAAAGGAACTAAAAATACCCAGTGGAGTAAGAATGGTCTCTTCAACAAATAATGCTGGGAAAATTGGATAATCATAGGCAGAGGAATTAAATTGAACCCTTATCTTACACCACTAACAAAAATTAACTTGAAATGGATCAAAGACTTAAATAATTTTAGACCTGATACATAAGCTCCTAGGAGAAAATGTAAAGAAGAAACTTATTGACATTGGCCTTGGGAATGATTTTCTGAGTATGACATCAAAAGCACAAAACAACAAAAGCAACAATTAACAAATAGAACTTTATCAAACTTAAAAGCCTCTGCACAGCAAGAGAAATAATTAACAAAATGAAAAGGCAACATGCAGAATAAAAGAAAAAATTGGCAAACTTTGACATGACTGAGAAAGTGCAGAACTTAAATAATATTAGGAATGATATAAAGGATATTACTAAAAATACCATAGAAGTTTAAAAATCATAAAAAATTCTATGAATATTCTTATTTCAAAAATTTGGAAATTTAGATAAAGTAGACAATTTTCTACCAAACTCATTCTATGCACTATTATATGTACTACTCTGTACTACCAAGAAGTACTCTGGTACTAAAACTGGAGAAAAACATTACAAGAAAAGAAAACAGACCAATATCTCTCATGAACATAGATGCAAGCATTCTTAACAAAATTTTAGCAAATTGGATATAATAATATATTAAAAAGATTGTGATCAAGTGGGATTTACCCCTGGTATGAAATGTTGGGTTAATGTTAGAAAAATTAATCATTATCAGTTCATCATATTAACAAATGGACATAAATCCACCTATATTTTAATCCCAGTAAATGTAGGAAAAGCAGCTGGCAAAATCTGACATCATTCCTGATAAAAACTCTTAGCAAACTAGGAATTGAGGGAAATTTCCTCAACCTGATAGAATATACCTAAAAAAAATCCCTATAGCTTGCACCATACTTAATTCTGAAGAAATGAGTGGTTCCTTCTCAGATAAAGATTTTTACTTTACGATTTCTATTCAACATTGAACTAGATCCAGTGTGGTCAGGTAAGGAAAAGAATTAAAAGCCATCTAGGTAGGAAAAGAAGAAGAAAGGCTGCTTTATTCACAGACAATGTGATCATCTACATAAAAATCTTGTTAAATCTATAGAAATAGCTACTAGAACTAATAAGTGAGTGTAGCAAACTTGTAGGGTACAACATCAATATAGAGAAATCAATTGTATTTCTATAGACTAGCAACAAACAATTGTTTAAAATAGCACAAAAGCATAAAATATGAAATATTTAGATATAAAACTGAGAAAAGTGAAAGACTGTACACTGAAAACTGTAAAATATTGCTGAGAAAAATTTAAAAGAACATAATAGATATATGTAAATTTATGAATTGGAAGATGCAAAATTGTTATATTAACTCTCCCAAAATTGATATAAAAATTCAGCGTAACTCTAAACAAAATCCTAGCAAGCTTTTATTGTTGTTGCTGAAATTGACAAATAGATTTTAAAATTCATAACGGAATGCAAAATACCTAGAAGAGCCAAAACAACCTTAAAAGAGAACAATGTTGGAGGACTTCTACTACCTGAATTCAAAATCTATTATAAATTAATCAAGACAGTGTATTGCTGGAATAAAGATAGACATATTGGTCACTAGAAAAGAACATGGAATCCAGAAAGAGAACTACATATTGATAGTAAATTGATTTTTCACAAAGGTGCAAAGGTGATTTAATGGAGACAGGATCATGTTTTTCAGTAAACGGCCCTAGAACACTTGGCTATCCATTTTTAAAGAAATGAATTTTGATCCCTATCTCATACCATATTAAAAATTAACTGGAAAAGGATCATAGACCTAAATATAAAACCCAGAACTCTAAAATGTATACAACAGTATACATTGTCTTGTTTAAACCTCATGATAACAACACATCGAAATTTAGAGAGATAAGTGACTTGCCTTAGGTCACAGAGTGAATAAATGCCAAATAAATGCAGGATTCAATCTCAGGTCCAATTGACAACAAAATGTACACTTTGCGCTATATGATCAGGAATGTATATGAATGAACACTGTCAAAATCTATCAATGTGATGTACAGTATTACAGATCACTAATTAACACTGGGAAAGGTACAGAGACCTGGTTACTTTTCATTGGTAGGTCGTGGGCTATGAAGAAGAAAAGTGGATTGGGGTGGCCTGGAACAAGTGCAGGATTGGGTACAGAAATGGTGATCATGAAAGCAGACTGAAGAAAAAATTATGGAAAGAGAAAATATGTGCAAAGAGAAAAACTTGAAGGCATGTACTGAAGGCAGATCTTGTCCACTTCCAGGATTTGTGGACATTGGCTGTGCATGTGCGTGATTGTTTTATTCCAATGTAAACTTTTTTTATGGTTACTGTTTTTCCGATTGTCTGTACATTTTTTTTTGTCCCAACTGGAAAATGGCCTGCAATGCAGTCTTTCATCCAGACCTGCTAATTCTTAATCTTAGATGGAGAATCACCATGTGGTCTTAAGATGACTAAGGGCTTTTGTGCAACCAAAAGATCACAATAAAATGGGATGGTCTGCAGCAGCTCTGACACAGGCCACTCTTGTAAAGATATCTTTCCAAGAATGCAGTAAATGGAAATGTTTTCCTGTAAAGTAACCCAAGAAAATCTAGGTCAAATTATTAGGTTTAAAATAGTTAAGCAGGGTTGATGAGTGTAGGATCAATACATAGTAATTCATTTTATTCTTTTTTAAAAATAAAAGTAATAGTTTATTGTAGACAGTACAGTAAGAAGATGAAAGTCCAAGACTGCACTCACAGAACTACATCAGACATTCTTATCTAACTCAACTTGTAATTCTTGCCAATGTACATATTTGATGTTTACATATTTCTTAAAAATATTTTGATATTATCTTCAATTAAAATTAATCCAGTTTTGCTCTCACATTTGCTGCAATCTGTTTTTTTTCTTGCCAATCTCTCTTTTTCATCTTCTATTACTCTAAGTAGTGATGCCCTTACACACACACACACACACACACACACACACACACACACACATGAAGGATTGTTTCTTTTTGTATTTTACAAATATTGGATCATCCCATATAAAACTTATTTTTTCTCAATATACAATGTAACATGAAAATGCTTACCATTTACTAGACAAAAATCTGTCTCATTTTGATGGGTGTAAGTTATCTTTGCCTAAATCTTGTATCTATCATCCTAGAATTATGGTAATGGTATAGTTCATTTTTTGATATGGACCTCCAGAATTAAAATTGTTTGGCTCTTGTATATGTAAATTTCTAATTTTAATATATATTGAAAATTTCTGAGAAACGGAGATGTTAAGAGCATCTTTAAATGTGTTTGTTGTCATGGTTGTTTTGCAAATTGTCTAGTCAAATCTCATTAGATCACTTTTCTTTTGGCATCATTGTCTTTTCTTAACAATTGGTAGAAGTAATTTCTACAGATTAGTGAAAAACTCTTTATCTTTAATATATCTTTTATAGTTTTCCAGTCATTTTGATTTCCATGTTTATTTTTTATTTTTCCACATAATGCTTAAGAATATATATAAATTATATGTTTTCCTTTACCTTCTGAATTTTCTAGGTTTCTTATACTACCAATCATAGGTTTCTGAGTATATTTGTGAATTTGATATGTAACAAAAGTTTTCTTTATAATTCAATGAGAAAATTATATTTGCTTTAAAAAAATAATGACCCATCTAGCTTCAGAGGGGAGGCTGGTGGGGGAATGGGATAGGCTGGTGATGGGTATTAAGGAGGCCACGTACTGCATGGTGCACTGGGTGTTATACACAAGTAATAAATCATGGAACTTTACATCAAAAACTAGGAATGTACTGTATGGTGACTAACATAATAAAAAATCATTATTAAAAAAATAAAATACAGTAGATATTATACACATATTTTAACATTTTCCCCAAAATTCTATTTTTCTTATATTTAAATATATTAGCAATCTAAATTATATATTTTTATGTAATGTAAGGAGGAAGTCAACTTTTATTCCAGATGGGTAATTCATTATATTCTTAAAAATTTTTTAAAATTTAAATTCAATTTAATTAACATATAGTGTATTATTAGTTTCAGGGGTATAATCTAGTGATTCATCAGTTGCATATCACACCCAGTGCTCATTACTTCCAGTGCCCTCCTTAATGCCCGTCACCCTATTACTCCATCCCCCCCAACCTCCCCTCCAGCAACTCTCAGTTTGTTTCCTATGGTTAAGAGTCTCTTATGGTTTGCCTCCTTCTTTGTTTTCATTTTATTTTATTTTTCCTTTCCTTCTCTTATGTTCATCAGTTTTGTTTCTTAAAATTTTCATATGAATGAAATCATATAGTATTTGTCTTTCTCTGACTGACTTAGTTTGCTTAGCACGATACCCTCTAGTTCCATCCACCTCATTGCAAATGGCAAGATTTCATTCTTTTTGGTGTCTGAGTACTATTCCATAGTGTGTGTGTGTGTGTGTGTGTGTGTGTGTGTGTGTGTGTGTGTACATACATATACATACGTATCACATCTTTTCCCATTCACCTGTTGTTGGACATCTGGTCTCTTTTCATCTTTTGGCTATTGTGGACATTGCTACTGTTCAAGTTTTCAATTTCTTCCTGTTTCAGTGTTGTTGGTTTATATGTCTCTAGGGATTTATCCATTTCTTCTAGATTGCCAGATTTGTTGGCATGTAATTGCTCATAATATTCCCTTACAATTATTTGTATTTCTTTAGTGTTGGTTGTGATCTATCCTCTTTCATTCACGATTTCATTGATTTGGGTCCTTTCTTTTTTCTTTTTGATAAGTCTGGCTAGGGGTTTATCTTATTTCTTTCAAAGAACCAGCTCCTAGGTTCGTTGTTCTGTTTTACTGTTTTTTTTAATTATTATTTCTTTATCATTGATTTCTACTCTGATCTTTATTATTTTTCTTCTTCCACTGGATTTAGGCTTTATTTGCTGGGTTTTTTTTCCCCCTGGCTCCTTTAGGTATAAAGTTAGGTTGTATATTTGAGACTTTCTTGTTTCTCAAGGAAGGCCTGTGTTGGTATATACTTCCCTCTTTGGACTGCATTTGCTGCATCCCAAAGGTTTTGAACTGTCATGTTTTCATTTTCATTTGCTTCCATGTATTTAAAAAATTCTTCTTTAATTTCCTGATTAATCTATTAATTCTCTAGTAGAATGTCCCTTAAACTCCATGTATTTGTTGTCCTTCCAAATTTTTTTCCTGTGGTTGACTTCAAGTTTTAGAACACTGTGGTCGGAAAATACATGTGGTGTGATTTTGACCTTTTTGTCCCAGTTGAGACCTGATTTGTGACCCAGTATGTGATCTATTCTGGAGAATGTTCCATGTGCACTGGAGAAGAATTTCTATTCTGTTGCTTTACGATGGAATGCTCCAAAAATATCTTTTAAGTCCATCTGGTCCACTATGTCATTCAAAGCCCCTCTTTCCTTGTTGATATTCTGCTCAGATGATCTGTCCATTGCTGTGAGTGGGGTGTTAAAATACCCTACTATTATTGTAGTGTTATTAATGAGTTTCTTTAGTTTTGGTATTAATTGGTTTATATATTTGGCTGCTCCCAAGGTGGGGGCATAAATATTTACAGTTGTTGGATCTTCTTGCTGGATAGATCCTTTTATTACAAGATAGTGTCCTTCTTCATCTCTTATTACAGTCTTTGACTTAAAATTTAGTTTGCCTGATATAAGGATGGATACTCCAGCTTTCTTTTGTTGTCTATTGGTGTGATAAATGGTTCTCCATCCCCTCACTTTCAATCTGGAGGTGTGTTTGGGTCTAAAATGAGTCTCCCATAGACAGCATATGGATGGGTCTTTTTTTTTTTTAATCCATTCTGATACCCTATGTGTTTTGGTGGGAGCATTTAGTCCATTTACATTCAGAGTAATTCTTGAAAGATATGAAATTAGTGTCATTTATTGCCTGTTAAGTCACTGTTCTTGTAGATTGTCTCTGTTCCTTTCTGGTGTTTATTATTTTTGGGGTCTTTCTTTGTTCAAAGGATCACCTTTAATATTTCTTGCAGGGCTGGTTTAGTGTTCACAAACTTGTTTAGTTTTGTTTGTCCTGGAAACTCTTTATCTCTCCTTCTATTCAGAATGACAGTCTTGCTGGATAAAGTATTCTTTGTTGCATGTTTTTCTCATTTAGCACATTCAATATATCATGCCAGTCCTTTCTGGCTTGCCAGGTCTGTGTGGACAGGTCTGCTGCCAGTCTTATGTTTCTACTCTTTTAGGTAAAGGACCTCTTGTTCCAAGAAGCTTTCAGGATTTTCTCTTTATCTTTGAAATTTGCAAACTCCACTATTATATTTTGAGGTGTTGACTAATTTTTATTGATTTTGAGGGGGGTTCTCTGTGCCCCCTGGACTTAGATGCCTGTTTGCTTCCCCTGATTAGGGAAGTTCAGCTATAATTTGTTTAAATAAACCTTCTGCTCCTCCCTCCCTCTCCTCATCTTTTGGGACCCCTATTATCTGAATATTATTTCACTTTATGCAATCACTGAGTTCTTGAAGTCTCCCTTTGTGATCTGGAAGTTTTCTTTCTCTCTTCTTTCATCTTCCTTATTTTCCATCATTTTATCTTCTATGTCACGGACTCCTTTCTGCCTCATTTATCCTCACTTTTATAGCCTCCATTTTTGACTGCATCTCAGTAGTAGCATTTTTCATTTCAGCCTGATTAGATTTTAGTTCTTTAATTTCTACAGTAAGGGATTCAATAGTGTCTTCTATGCTTTTTTCAAGCCCAGCTAGTGTCTTTATAATCATTGTTTTAAATTCTATTTCAGACATCTTACTTATATCTGTATTGATTAAATCTCTGGCAGTGAGTACTACCTCCTGTTTTTTCTTTGGGGGTGAATTTCTCCATCTTTCATTTTGTTCAGAAAAGAATAGAAGAAAGAAAGAGAAAAAAACAATAACTACAATGGATGGCAACAGAAAAAAAAAACACAGAAAAAAACCAAAACCAAACCAAACCAAAACAAAAACAGACAAGAAAGAAAACAAAACAAAACAAAAGTCTAGAAGCTGGGTGTTTTGGTCTGCTTGTTAAAAGAAATTAGATCACAAAATAAGAGAGAAAGAAAAGCTTATATATACACAAAAATAAAATGAAATAAAAAAATACAATGAAGAGATACAAAAAATAAAAATATACAATGAATACATAAATATTTAAAAGAGAATAAAAAAAGAGTTGAAAAAATAATAGCTGAAAAAATAAAACCAAAAGACTAAAGAGTAAAAATAACAATGAATGCAATATACTGTTTTCCCCAAGAGCTGAAGCTTTGTAGCTCTCTATAGTCCATAAACTTGGTATGAGCCACTTGTTTGTGCTGGTCTTCTGGGGGAGGGGCCTGTTGCGTTGATTCTCAGGTGTACTTGCCCTAATGTAATGGCACTTCCCATGCCAGGAGGCTGGGCTCAGTGTAAGAGACTCTGGATTCCACTATGTGGTGCTGTTTTGCTCCCTGAAGGCATTCAGCTCCAAGGGGCAGGTGGGATGAATATGGCGGCACCAGCTCTCTAGCCCCTGAGCTGAAAGTTAGCACCCCCACTCTTCAGTGAGCCTTCACAGAAAAGCATTCAATCACTTCTCTCCCTGGTTTCTGTGTTCACCAGGACTGTGACTGAGCATTTTTATCTCAGGCACATGACTGAGTTTCAAAACTCCCCAAATTTTACAGACTTCTGTGGTGTGGACCTGCATTATTCCTCTCCAAGCTTCTGCCTTTTGCTGGACCCCTGCCAGGAAAGTGGTCACACAACTGTGCAGCAGTTCACAGTTTAGGGCAACACATAGCAGAAAGCCAGCACCCAGATTCACTGCTTTCAGTGAATCTCACCTATGCCTGAGAATTCTGCTTTACTTAGGCACCCCCGTTCTTCTTGTGACCCCAGGGATCTTGAGATCATGCTATCCCACCTGGGATTCTGCCCCATTTTGCCACCTGAGGACCTTTAAGCCAGGGACATCCCACACTGTAGCAGATTTCCAAAAGCTTCAAGTTTGCACTCCGGTGCTTATAATACTTTGTGGTAACCTCCTTAAGCAGGCTTCCTACCCTCTGCCATATCCTCAAATATATCACCCTGGATTCAAGTCTCCAGACCTCCTATCCTCCAAAAAGTGGTCACTTTTCTACTTGTAGAATTGCAACATTTCTTTTCTCAGATCTCTGATTTCACAGCTGTTCAGAATAATTTGATAACTATCTAGCTGTATTCGAGGGACCAGACAAACTTAGAGTCCCTGACTCTTCTGACATCTTCACTCCACCCCCCACATAATTAAATATATTCTTATACTTCAGTTATAAACACTTAAAAATGAAATGTAAAAGGATATTTTATGAAAAACTGCAATAATATTTTGCACCTAGCAATAAATCCCAACAGGGTTCATTTTTATGATCTTAAAAATCAGCTTCTAAAATTTACATGAAAAAGTAAAGGTCCAATGAAGCTGCAGTTGGTTGTTTTCCCATATGACCTCAATCCTCACTCTTCCTTCCTCTGCGCCCTTGACAATGTCAGCTGGAAGCTACTCACACCAACTGGAGTCCCTTTCCCCACCCTTTGAATCTGGGCTGGCCTCCTGACTTGCTTTGGCCTGTAGAGTATGGCCCCAAGTGTGTGTGTTTTATTTACTCTTGCTTACCTACCCCTATGTGAAAACACACCTGGGCAACCAGCTGGATGATGAGAGACATGTGATCTAGTTGGTTACCCCCTATGCCCCAGCCAGCTGCTGATATGTGAGCAAGCCCAATCTAGCCAGAAAAACGATGCAGTTGAGTGCAGCCTAAATTGCTAATCCACAGATTTGAAGAATTAAATAAATGCTTGTTGCCTTAGTCTAACTTTGGGGATGATTTGCTATGAAGTGATAGCTTACTGATAAAACAGACAAGATAATTTTAAAGAAAAAGACCAAAAAGAAGGACCCATTCTATCAGATACTAAGGTTTGTCATTGGGTTTTCATAATTAAGACACTATAAAGAGATACAGACAAATTGGTGGGTAAGACCACAGCATTCAGAAAGAGATGTATATAAAAAGAGAACTTGATATATAAAATAGGGGATTACAAATAAGGTGTGGTACTGGAATAATTGGTTATAAAATGAAAAATTTAAATTCCTACTCCATACTATTCTCAAAAATTCAGTTTACAATTTTTTTCTTTATAATAATATTTTTTATTGTATTATGTTAGTCACCATACAGTACATCGCTAGTTTTTGATGTAAAGTTTGATGATTCATTAGTTGCGTATAACACCCAGTGCACCATGCAATATGTGCCCTCCTCACTACCCATCACCAGTCTATCCCATTCCCCCACTCCCCTCCCCTCTGAAGCCCTCAGTTTGTTTCTCAGAGTCCATAGTCTCTCATGCTTCATTCCCCTTTCTGATTACCCCCGCTTTCTTTATCCCTTTCTTCTCCTACCGATCTTCCTAGTTCTTATGTTCCATAAATGAGTGAAACCATATGATAATTGCCTTTCTCTGCTTGACTTATTTCACTTAGCATTATCTCCTCCAGTGCCGTCCATGTTGTAGCAAATGTTGAGAACTCGTTCTTTCTGATAGCTGAGTAATATTCCATTGTATATATGGACCACAACTTCTTAATCCAGTCATCTGTTGAAGGGCATCTTGGCTCCTTCCACAATTTAGCTATTGTGGATAATGCTGCTATGATTATTGGGGTGCATATGGGCCTTCCCTTCACTATGTCTGTATCTTTGGGGTAAATACCCAGTAGTGCAATGGCTGGATCATAGGGTAGCTCTATTTTTAACTTTTTAAGGGACCTCCACACTGTTTTCCAGAGTGACTGTACCAACTTGCATTCCCACCAAAAATGTAGGAGTGATCCCCTTTCTCCACATCGTCTCCAACAACTGTTGTTTCTTGCCTTGTCAATTATTGCCATTCTAACTGGCGTAAGGTGGTATCTTAGTGTGGTTTTGATTTGACATTCCCTGATGGCTAATGATCTTGAACATTTTTTCATGTGTCTGTTAGCCATTTGCATGTCTTCATTGGAAAAGTGTCTGTTCATATCTTCTGCCCATTTTATGATTTGTTTATTTGTTTCTTATGTATTGAATTTGAGAAGTTCTTTGTGGCTCTTGGATACCAGTCCTTTATCTGTAGTGTGATTTGCAAATATAGTTTCCCATTCCGTGGGCTGCCTCTTAGTTTTTTTGACTGTTTCCTTGGCTGTGCAGAAGCTTTTGATCTTGATGAAGTCCCATAAGTTCATTTTTTCTTTTGTTTCTTTTGCCTTTGGAGACGTGTCATGAAAAAGGTTGCTGTGGCTGATGTCGTAGAGGTTGGTGCCTATGCTCTCCTCTAGGATTTTGATGGATTCCTATCTCACATCGAGGTCTTTCATCCATTTGGAGTTTATCTTTGTGTATGGTGTGAGAGAGTGGTCAAGTTTCATTCTTTTGCATGTAGCTGTTCAATTTTCCCAGCACCATTTATTGAAGAGACTGTCTTTTTTCCACAGGATGTTTTTTCCTACTTTATCAATGATTAGTTGCCCAAAGAGCCGAGGGTCCATTTCTGGGTTCTCTATTCTGTTCCATTGGTCTATGTGTCTGTTTTTGTGCCAGTACCATGCTGTCTTTGTGATCACAGCTTTGTAGTATAGCCTGAAATCTGTCAACGTGATGCCCCCAGCTTTGTTTTTCCTTTTCAATAATTCCTTGGCGATGTGGGGCCTTTTCTGGTTCCACACAAATTTAAGGGCTGTTTGTTCCAGTTCTTTGAAAAATGTCATTGGTATTTTGATCGGGATGGCATTGAAAGTGTAGATTGCTCTGGGTAGCATGGACATTTTAACTATGTTAATTCCAATCCATGAACATGGAATATTTTTCCATCTTTTTGTGTCTTCTTCAATGTCTTTCAAGAGTGATCTGTAGTTTCTACAATATAGATCCTTTACGTCTCTGATTAAGTTAATTCCAATATAACCTATGATTTTTGGTGCTATTGTAAATGGAATAGATTCTCTAATTTCTCTTTCTTCAGTCTCATTGTTTGTGTATAGAAATGCAACTGATTTCTGAGCATTGATTTTGTATCCCGCCACATTACCGAATTGCTCTATAAGTTTTAGTAGTTTGGGGGTGGAGTCTTTTGGGATTTCCATATAGAGGATCATGTCATCTGCGAAGAGAGACAGTTTGACTTCTTCTTTGCCGATTTGGATACCTTTTATCCCTTTTTGTTGTCTGATTGCTGTTGCAAGGACTTCTAGTACTATGTGGAATAGTAATGGCGAGAGTGGGCATCCTTGTCGTGTTCCTGATCTTAAGGGAAAGACTTCCAGCTTTTCCCCATTGAGAATGATATTGTTTGCTGTAGGCTTTTCATAGATGGTTTTTATGAGATTGAAGGATGTATCCTCTATCCCTACATTCTGAAGGGTTTTAATCAGGAAAGGATGCTCTATTTTGTCAAGTGCTTTCTCTGCATCTATTGAGAGAATCATATGATTTTTGGCTTTTTTGTTGTTGATATAATCTATCACACTGATCGATTTGCGAATGTTGAACCACCATTGCATCCCAGGGATGAATCCTACTTGGTTGTGATGGATAATCCTTTTAATGTACTGTTGGATCCTAATAGTAAGGATCTTGTTGAGAATTTTGGCATTTGTATTCATCAGGGAAATCGGTTTGTATTTCTCCTTTTTGATGAGGTCTTTGCCTGGTTTGGGGATCAAGGTAATATTGGCTTCAGAGAATGCGTTTGGTAGTTTTCCTTCTGTTTCTTTTTTTTTGAAATAGCTCTAGGAGAATAGGTATTATTTCTTTTTTGAATGTTTGGTAGAATTCCCTGGGGAATCCATCAGGCCATGGTGTTTTGTTTTTTGGAAGGTTTTTAATTGCTATTTCAATCTCTTCATAATTAATTGGTCTGTTTAAAAAATCAATTTCTTCCTGTTTTAGTCTTGGTAGTTTATAGGTTTCCAGGAAGGCCTCCATCTCTTCCAGATTGCTTAATTTATTGGCATAAAGCTTTTGATAAATTTTCTAATAATCCTTCCTATTTCATTGGTGTTGGTTGTGACCTCTCCCTTTTCATTTATAATTTTATTAATTTGGGCCCTTTCTGTATTCTTTTGGATGAGTCTTGCCAGTGATTTGTCTATTTTATTAATTCTTTCAAAGAGTCAGTTTCTAGTTCTGTTGATCTACTGTGCCCCTGGTTTCTAATTCATTGATTTCTGCTCTAATCTTGATCAACTGCTTTCTCGTGCATGGATTAGGCCTGTTCTTCTGTTGCTGTTCTGGCTTCTTGAGGTGAGAATATAAACACTGCATTTTAGATTTTTCTATTCTTTTGAGTGAGGCTTAGATGGCTATGTATTTTCCCCTTAGGACTGCCTTTGCAGTGTCCCATAGGTTTTGGACTGTTGTGTTTTCATTCTTGTTGGTTTCCATAAATTGTTTAAATTGATTTTTGATTTTCTGGTTTATGGAATCATTCTTGAGCAGGATGGTTCTTAGTCTCCAAGTGTTTGAGTTTCTTCCAAATTTTTCCTTGTGGTTGAGTTCCAATTTGAAAGCATTGTGGTCTGAGAATATGCAGGGAATAATTTCAGTCTTTTGGTATCAGTTGAGACCTGTTTTGTTACCCTGAGTGTGGTCTATTCTTGAGAATGTTCCATGGGCATTAGAATAGAATGAGTATTCTTTGGTTCTGGGGTGTAGTGTTCTATATATCTCTATGAGGTCCAACTCATCGAGTATGGCATTCAAAGCTCTTGTTTTTTTGTTGATTTTCTGCTTAGGTGATCTATCTATTGCTGATAGTGGAGTGTTAGGTCCCCTCCTATTAACATATTTTTATCTATATGTCTCTTTATTCTGGTTAAGAGTTGGCTTGTGTTCTTGGTGCTCCCCTGTTGCGGGCATAGATATTTATAATTGTCATATCCACTTGTTGGATACATCCTTTAAGAATAATATAGTTCCCTTCTGTATCTCTAACTATAGTCTTTAGTTTAAAATCCAATCTGTCTGATATGAGAATTGCTACCCCAGCTTTCTTTTGAGGTCTATTGGCATGAAAAATGGTATTCCATCCCTTTACTTTCAGTCTGGATATATCTTTAGGTTCCAAATGAGTCTCTTGTTGACAGCAAACGGATGGGTCATGTCTTTTTATCCAATCTGCAACCCTGTGGTATTTTATGAGAGCATTTAGGCCATTCACATTGAGAGTGATTATTGAGAGATATGATTTTAATGATGTCATGTTGCCTGTAAAATCTTTGTTTCTATAGATTGTGACTTTCTGTTCTGTATCACTCTTGGGGCCTTTTTACTTTTATAGAATCCCCCTCAATATCTCCTGTAGGGCTGGTTTCGTGATTACAAAATCGGTCAGTGATTGGCAATTGCAAGATCTTTATCTCTCCATCCATTCTGAATGACAGCCTTGCTGGATAAAGGATACTTGGCTGCATGTTTTTCTCTGAAAGAGCTTTAAAAATGCCCCCCCAACCCTTTCTCTCATTCCAGGTCTGTGTAGACAGGTCCGACATAATTCTGATGCCTTTGCCTTGGTACGTGAGAAATTTCTTTGCCCTGGCCACTTTCAATACTGTATCCTTGGATCTAATATTTGCAAAATGCACTATGACGTGACGTGGCGTAGGTTTGTCGTGGTTGAGCTTAGGAGGGGTCCTCTCTGCCTCTTAGACAGGAATGCTTGTTTCCTTTGTTAGATTAGGGAAGTTTTCAGCTACAATTTGTTCAAATATCTCTTCTAGACCTCTGTTTTTCTCGACCCCCTCAGGGATGCCGATGATTCTGACATTGAAACGTTTCATTGAGTCAGTAATCTCCTGTAACCTACATTCCTGAGTGTGGATTTTTTTGAGTCCAGATTCTAAATTAGCTTTTTCTTCTACTAACCCATCCTCCAATTTGCCGATACATTCTTCTGCCTCATTCACCCTGGCTGTCAGAGCATCTAGTTTTGACTGTATTTGATTCATAGCATTTTTAATTTCTGATAGACTCGCTCTCATTTCTGCCCTTAGAGATTCTATATTGTCATTACTATTTTCTTTAATATTTTTTCATGTCTACACATCATCTTGACCATTGTTTCTCTGACTCCGTTTCTGATAATTTGGTTATCCATATCCATCAGTTCTGTGGCAGAGGCCACAGACTCATCTTTTCTTTACTGGGGGGAATTTTTCCTTCTTGTCATTCTGATGAGGAGAGGTTGTGGGGTTGCCCAGAGCCCAAATTATTGCCCAGTACCCAGGCAGTGCGCACTTGTTTTATCAGAACCTTAGGGATGTGGGCTTCTTGATTTTTCAGCCTCCCTTCTGGGGGAGGGGTCTGCCGTGCCAATACTCAGGCAACCCTGTTTGGGTAGAGTCTCTGTGTCCCCTGTGAGGGGGGATGGGGATGGGCACACTGTGAGCCAGTATTTCCAGGCTTTTCTCTGGCGGCTTTCCCTGGCGGTTTGCTGTGCTTCTTATGAGTGTCAGAGCAGCAGTAGCTGAATCCTAGCCTCTGTCTCAGAATAGAGGGATTGCAGACCACTCTCCACTGGGGTCTTCTGGTGACTTTAACTCTGTTTCTATTGGTGCTGCTAAACCCTGCAGCGTCCTGAGCTGTGCGTCCCACAGCCGGTGTCCCAGCCCTCACTTCCAGGGCCGGCACGTCTCTGTCCTTTGTGTTTCTAACACTGCCAGCATCCAGCCGCACCTGAGCACTCTGGAGCTCCATTTCAGTGTGGTTTGTGCACTCCGGAGCTCCGGTTTTCAGACTGGTATGCGCGTTCCCGGCTCACGGTCTCAGTCCACTCTCTTGCAGGTGCTGGTCCCATGAGTCAGCCCGCTCCCCAGTGCAGGTGGCTACCGCTTCCCAGCACCCAAACACGGTGTCTCCCTCCCCCTTCCCTTTATCTTCTGGTATCTGTGCGCGGATTCATGGCTCCTTGCTTCGTACCTCAATACTCAGCGCTGGAGATGTTCATTTGTAGAGATCCAGATGTATCTTCCTGTGTCTCAGGCTGATTCCATGGGTGTTCAGGATGTTCTGGTACCTATCCAGCTGGACTCAGGGGACCAGTTGAAAAAGGGGACCCTTACTCCTCTGCCATCTTAACTCCTCATCACAGTTTACAATTTTTAAAAGAAAATAACAGTGAACGTCCTTATGACAACAAACGAGGGTCATATTTTTAAGACACATAAATCAAAGAGTGTAAAAGAAAAGTCTGGTACATTTTATTAAAGGAAAAATGAAAACTTTCATGCATCACAAGGTGAAATTAAAAGTCAAAGACTGGGAGAAAATATTTGCAATGCATAAACCAAACAGATTTTTATCCAAAGGGTACAGAGAATTAGACTAACAACCTAATAGAAAATTGGATAAAGTGTATAAAGAGAACCCAAATGTTCACTAAGAACATCAACCTTTGCTCAAAGTCAAGATTATGCAGGAGACAATGGGAAAGTTGAGAGAAATCAGTTGTTTCTTGGGCTACATTCCACCCAGGAGCAGTGTTTCACAGCGTGTGTGAAGCTGCTTCCTAAAGTGGGGGTAAAAATGAAGTGCGTATGACTGGGAACATGTTAAACTATTTCTAATAAAATCCACTGATATTTACAGAGAGCCCATGGTGTACAATGTAGCTTGAGTGGTGGGTCAGCTCTGTCAGCCCATCCTCAGAAGTGCTGAGGGGCCACCTTGGGAAATGGAGAAAAGGGCAAACAGAGGAGGAATTAGTTCTTTGTTTCCCATTCCTGCTGAAACTCAATCATTTCAACTTTTATCTCTTTTATATTGAGATTTTACATCAGCTTTTATTGGAAGGTAGTGTTCTAGTACGGAAAAAGTCTGTCATAGAGACACATGGGGATCTGCAGTCTCTTGTGGGCTGAGAGCTTGGACCAAGGCAGGGGCTGCGAGGCCCCACATTCTGTATGAAGATGTGCAGCTTTTCTCTCAAGTGTCTGAGGCCATCTCCCTGCAGAGGTGGTAAGAGCACTTGTAATTGGAACTGGGAACTCCACCACCTCGATGTGCACAGTCCACTGGGCCCAGGACATGAGAATCTGTGCAGCATCCTGAACAGTAGAACCAACACCCACCACATAGGCCAACACCTGTGGGCACAGCTTCCCCAGCCCAAAAGCCTACAGAAAATGCCCTCAAGAGAAGCCCCCAAGCCCTCTGGCAATGTCCTCTGAGAGCCCATTGCACAAGGCAATTTCATATCCAATGTTCCCTATAATCAAGAATTTGGCAAGATCACCTAGGTTTGCACCCTGGCTCCTCATTCATTAGCTACGTGACCATGGTAATGAGCTACAGTTTCTTTATCTGTAGAGTAGAATTAATAGTGGTGCACACTGTCCGAAAGTATTGCTGTGGCAATTCAATGAAATCATACATATGTAACACTTAGAACTGCCTGGAATAAAATAGGCACATGATACATTTTAGTGATTATAATAATAAAATATATCCAACTTGCTCATGTATGTCTAAACAAGCCTGGAGAACCTTTGTAGCAAAAGTGCCAAGAGTATACTTTTTTCATGAAGGATCTAATAACCATTCATTCATTCATTCATTCATTTATTCATTCATCCATCCATCCATTGAACAAATGCCTATCGAGTGCTTCCCATGTACCAGAGATTGTTCTAGACTCTGGGAAATGGTAGTGAGAAAAACACATGGAGCTTCTGTCCCCATGGAGCTTCCATTCTAGCCAGGGTGTGTGGGGGACTGAGTCAAAGTAAACAAAACAGATACATGCTACAGTACATATGTATATGTATAGTGTGTTCAGTGGTGGTGTGGAGAAAAAGAGGAATAAGTGTAGTTTCTCTGGGGTGGTCTCATTTTAGGGTAAGCCACCACAGAAGCCCTCAACACAGCCTAAGTTTGAAGACAGCAAGCGTTCCGGTCTTGGCTTCACTGTGCCTGAAGTTTTTAGAATTTGAGAAATGTGACCTGTAGCCATTTCAGTGTTGTCATTCTACTGTCTGATGAAGCTCTTAGCACTCCCAGACGAGACTTCAGCTCCCAGGAGCCCACGAACCAGCAGTTTTCTCTTGGCAAGACCAGCCCATGTTGAGGAACTGCTGTTACAGGGCCTGCCCTGAGGTCTGTGTGTAGGCTTACATGCTAAATAGCAGTCCTGGACATAAACATTTTTTTTGTTTGTGAGGAAACAATTGTTTTTCTTTGTAAAAACACACTTGACAGTTGCTGTGGGAAGAGTTTCAATGTTAACACCAAGTTGTATATTTTTCTTGAAAATCTTGTAGATGTTTGATTTTTATCACGTGAGACCAGACCTCTGATCAGCAGGTATGCAGCTGCCTGCAGGTGATGCACACAGGAGTTTTGCCTCATATTTGGTCTTACTCATTACTTTTTTTTTCTGGTTCCACAATAAGAATTTTTAGTGAAATGGAAAATAGATATGAAGTGGGTAGTCTACCTCTAGTTGACAGGTCTAAAGCAGAAAGAGTCCATTTTGTGGCCAAAGGATGTTCATTTTCCTTTAAATATGTGTCAGGGAAGTGACATTTGTTATCACATCAGAATAAGATTGGTGTTCGAATTTTCCATTGCTTTTGGCAGAGGGAAAAACACATGATATTGGGAATGAGTATTAGCTGTGTGATTTGGGGACATCACAACCTTTCTGTGTTCCAGGTTCCCTTTCTGTGAAATGTAGCCTTCACACTCTGTCTCAAAGTCCTCATCCTTGCGTTAGAAGCCTGGTTTTTATGCTTCAAGCCACAGTCAGGTAGCCCAGCTGATGGCTGTGCCCATGGAGAAGGGCTGGTGAAGGCGGTAGAGCCCGATCCAGCCAAGATCAGAGGTTGGTAGTGAGGAAGTGAAATCACATCTGAGGAAGTGGAATTCTCAAATGTTGTTGAAACCAAGATGTTTTTGGGGAAAGCATCAAATAATGTGATGTCTGTTTAAACAGGGGCTGTAAGTTAACCTAGCTCTGGCCAAGGGTTCCAGTGGGGTCTCCTGGTGGAAGTTATGTTTCTCTGTGGAAGAGTTGCCTTTCTTCCTGCGAGTGGCAGAGTCACATTGATGTGCATTCAAAGACCTTTGTCTGATGGAGTTTCCTTCATTCTATCCTAACTTCCACCACTTAGAAAGTGCTGTGTTCCAGTAGTTTTACCTGATTTATTTCAAATGATCAGGTGATTTGTCCGGAGTCAATAAGAAATTTAAACTAATTACCTAACATAATACAATAAAACCAGAACAATCATTTCCACCTTGAAGTGTAAGGGGTTGAGAGCAGTAAAAAGAGAGATTAAAAAAAAATATTTTATTTGCTTATTTGAGAGAAAGAGAGAGAGAGAGAACATGAACAGAGGGAGGGGCAAAGGGAGAGGGAGAAGCAGACTCCCCACTGAGCAGGGAGCCCCACACAGGGCTCAATCCCAGGACCCTGGGATCATGACCTGAGCAGAAGGCAGATGCTTAACCAACTGAGCCACGCAGGCATCCCTGAAAAAGGGATCTTTACATGCTAGAGTCAGTTGGCTCTTTTTTCCACAAGAAGCACCCCTGGCAGTGTATCCTAGGCCAGTCCACGGGAAGGTGGCAGCAAAGATGGGAAGCTCTGGGGGCTCATTAGTGGCTCTTAATGACACCCATCCAGGGAGATGGAGCCAAACATCTGACTGAACTGATATTGTATCTTGTTAGCATTAGTTTGTGCGTGAACATATATACCACATACCCACACACAGAAGTTGAGAAGCAATTTGGTAGCCATTTAAAAACATTTTGTGGAGAAGATGGATTGATTTTCAGCTCGAAGTAGTTTGCTGACACTTTATAAACTCATTAAGTGCCAGCACGGGAGAGTTTGAATCATTTTCTGTTTGCTAAATGGCCCTTGGCTCTCTCCTGTGTATCTTAGGGTTAAACCTTGATGGTCTTTGCCAGGGATGTCATGGGGCCTTGTGTGTGGGAGCCTGAAAGAGAGCCCTTGCCTGCCTAGCTCAGACCCTGCTCAGCAGTTACTGCTGGAGCTGGGTCCAGGAGCCCTTGGTGGGCAGCCTTCATGTTGTGGGTGACGAGGCAAGCACTTGCACTGAAAGGGTGCCTTTCCAGGCTAATGGGTGGGGCTGCAAAGACATGGTGCAAAGGTGATGCAAACACACATGATTGTTGCACGAGCCTGGACATATGTTACATGGCTTAGATGTGTAATCACTGAAATTCATGAAAATGTCTTAAATCCTTGGAGATCAAACCATAGGGAAACTATTTCTCACCTTTGGTATTAGTCTGGGCTTGTATATTGACCAGGCTAGAGGCCTTAGAGGTTCCACCAGTTTGTCTACAAATGAAGCTACCTTTTTGAAAGTTACCTTGTGTAAAATCTTCATTTCTTAAATGATGGACACTGGGTGACAATCCTTAGATCAACCTTGTTTTCACTGGCAAAGAACATGGCTTCTGTTTCACCCACCCAAGCAATTGTTCACACTGGCCACATCCAAAAGGGAAGACTTGAAACAGGGCAAGGTGGGCCATTTCTTCTCATTTGGTTACTTAGGGTTTTCTGAGTCAACAAAGCCAGCTGCCTGATTGGTTCATCTGGATTAGCAGATGATTCTTCCTCCTTTGGCTTCTGCTCATGCACCAGGCTCATTCTTGAAGTCTTAGTATTGGGTGGAGGTGGGCAGTGGGGACAGCATCCTCCTCTTATCTCAGCTGCAAGCTGGGCTAGAACATTTACAGTTTTAATGATTACTTAGAAAAATTTTTTCCCAGATGGTTACATTTCTGGTCTTTGTGATTTGTAAATGACACCTTCTTAAGATTTTGATAACCCCCTTCCCTCATTTTTTAAACCAGGAGTACCTTCCAATCCAATGAGCTAGTCATTTGACTCATTGTCAAAGTCCAGGAGACTGGAGGAACTAGTTTCCTCAACACTGTGCCCAAGCACAGGTGGCAGTAGAGATCAGGCTATCAGGCTTGTGGTAAACTGTTTTCATTTCTTTGCAGCTTCTGGGAAATGTACTTGTTTAACTTTTGCAAAGTCACCTCTGGGAAACAGAGAGTCTCATTCTGTGAACAGGAGACCTGTACTAGGCTAGGTGCCACCAAAGGGCTGTAGCAATTGGCTTCAGACCCGGCCTCCTTGGGAACCTCTTTGGGTGGAGAGTCCTCTGAGCACTCTGCATCTCTCAGTAGGGTCACCATTGCACCAGGGGACATCTCAGTGGTTCAGCTGGCAACAACCAGCCCACGGAGAGGCAGCTGCTGTGGTGAGGGGCCAGGGACAGTGGAGGTGGGTCAGGGACTCTGGAGCTAGAGGGATCCATGCACCACAGCATTGGGGCAGTGAGGCAGACAGAAAGGCAGAGAAGACAGTGGTGGCCATAAGCTGGCAGTGGTGACACCCTGGCCTTGCTGAGGTAGAGGCTGTTTTTCTACTCTGGACTTCTTAGTCACCCAGTAGACACAGACAACACTGTCCTCTCACATGCCCTCGAGGCTGCACGTGTAGAGGTCAGGGGTGTGGATTTGAACCCTGGCTCTAATGCAGAGGAACACATAACTTTGGGCAAGTGGCTTTAGTGCCATGAGTTTCTGTTTCATCTCCTGTAAAACGGAGATAACAGGGATGCTGCAAAGAGGAAAGGAGAAAACAAGTGAAGTCCTGAGCCAGTGGTGGCAATGTCTAACAAACGGTGCAAGCGATCACCGTTACCTTGCTCAATGGGGGAGTCAGCACTCTGCAGCTGACTTAGGGGTCAGCCAATAGCAAGGAAAGGAATCATGGAACTGTTTGTTTTACAGAATATTAAAAACTGCTGAGCAAGCAAAGCAGTCTATAATTTCTATTATGTAGATAATTGCTCATATCTGAAAAGCATCATAGTTAAGAGGGATCATAATTAATAGGGTTCACTTTGACCATCCATGGGCTAGAAAGCAGCAACTGCTTGGAATGAGAGAAAAACAGGAGGCCACTGATGGGTATCTTCAAGGGTAGTGGCAAGATGAGCTCTATGCATCTGATGAGTGGAGATGAGTCATTGAGAGGACACCTGGGGGGCTTGTGCTTCTAGATGTTGGGCTTCTATGCATGGTCACTTGTCTCACCACAGCTGCCTCCTTACCTTCCCTCCTTGGATGCTTTTCTCTCCCCATGAAAGGGGGTGGCCATTCTCTTATTCTTTTGAACCAGTGCTGACCTATAGCCATTTTGATGACTTTTGAAGGAAAGTTATGCCCAGACCCTGGCCTGTGAGGCTGACAGTTTTTCCTTTCTTTCTCTCAAAACACCCTGTTGGGGGAGGGTCATAACCTTGGAAGCCAAGATAACATGTTCTGAGGAAGCCTAAGCTAGCCATGTGGAGAGGCCACTTGGAAGGTGTCATGCTGCCAGCTATTGAAGAGGTCCCCACTCAGGCACTGGACACAGTGTGAAGGAACTGTCTGGAACATGTTTACTCCTACAGACAACAGGTGGAGAGGAACCAAAGCCCATCCGCAGGGCTCAGGTGAGGCTGTCCCACCGGGTCTAGCCAATTGGGTCGTGCCGCTAAGGCTCCCCAAAGAGGCCAGCCAGCCCAGGTGTCCCATCTGACTTCCCCACTTACAGAACCTCAAGCATGGTGAAATGGCTGCTATCTCATTCCACCAAGGTGTGGAGCAACAGAGAGCTGGACGACCATGTGGGTGCTTCCTGCCCTGCTAGTCTTGCCCTTGCCTATGTGAGAAGCATCTCCAGTGTTGTGGCCTCACAAGATAGCATGATGGTGGGTAAGCCAGAAGTGCCATCACTTTACTGTGGGAGCTCTGGGTCTGGACTCGACTCTACTTCATGAGCAAGTGGTGAGATGGGTGGGTGGTTGGGCTAGGACAGGACAGTCTCTGTCAGCTGTGCAGTTCTCCCCACCCCCTTCTGGATATTCCAACACACACAGAGCAGTCTTGAAAGGGTCCAGATTTCATCTTCGGTCTTTCTGATCTCCTTTTACCTGGTCACCCATGTTGGTTGCACGTGGCAGACTCCTTGCCCGACCTACCCCTGCATATTAGTGGCCACAAGGAAATGACCAATCCGAAGACCAAGACCTGGAGCAGTCAGGGCACCCAGGAGCCATACATTTGAACTTACCACCTTCTGAACAACTCTTAATTCATGATTTTTCTTTTATTCATTATTTGCATATTTAACCTGCTTTTGTGAGGGGAAATATGGATAATACATACTTAGGATAAGTAATTTCAGTTTCGCTTGCTAACAAATGTGTACGTATACACAATGCACACTTACATATCCACATGTGTGCAGTTTCCCTGTGTTCATGTGCACACACACTCATGGCCATGAGGGAATCATGTGACTAGACTTCAGTTTGGAATTAAAGGACTAGCCACATCCCCTTGCTGTAGGGCCTATTAGCAGGTGTGGTGGTCCCACAGCCTTCTGAGCCCTCCTCAGTGGGGTCTGCCTCAAACACCTCACCATCACTATGCAGAGCATCTCCACGGCACAGTCTGTTTGCTTATATGTGCCAAAGCACACAGTCTTTCTGGCGAGTGGGATGGGTGTGCATTAAGGAATTAAGTCAGTTGGTTTTCATATTTGACTCCACCTGGGTATTTAGGAGCAGTCTTTCAGAGCAAGCTTCACTGGTAACTGGCTTATTGGAGGCCCCTGGGAATGAATGAAGAAGGATATTCACAAGGAGAAAGACCACATGAGAGAGATTGCTATAGAAAGAATCCTAGAGACCAATGCTGAATGCAGATTGTGAAATTTTAACTTGAACACTTGACACATACAAATGATTTCTAGAGCTTGTATAGATTTCAGGGTTTGGCTAATGAAATATTAAAACAGGACAAGTTTTCTCAATCAGTTTAAATTGCGTTTGATTGACTGAATAATCATGGTGGAATAGCATCCATTTTTTTTTTCTTTTGTTTTCTCAAGATGTCCAGAGAAAGGCAGGCTGGGGCTGGTGTCAATGCTATGAGTCCTTTGCTCCTTTGAGCTTCCTGTTCCACCATCATCAGTTTGTGGTTTTTGTCCTTCCAGAGATGCTGGGACCATATTCAGACATCACTTCTGCATTTTAGTCAGGAAGAAAAAGCAAGAGCAAAGGTCAAAAGGTTGAATCTTCCCTTTTATTAAGAAAACCATGATTTTCTTAGAGGTGCCACTGAGTAGGATTCAATTTCATTTCATTGACCAGGTCATGGCAGTCCCAGTCATGAAATTTGTTTCTGTTAGTAGGGAAGGAGAGAAAGGAAAATGTCACAGGTTCCAGAGGGACGCATGCCACATTTTGGTTTAAATAAGGAAGCTAATTTTGGAAGTGGCTATCTATACCATTTTCTACATCAATTATATAAACTTAAATTATATTTATATAATTGTATAATGGTATCAATTATATGTATATAATAGATGTATTGAGGATCTTCTACTTTTTAGTGCTAGTGACTGGAAATCTTTCCCAGATCTCAGTGGGCCAGACTGGGGGCTTGCACCCTGGGGGGGAATGGCAGGACATGTGAAGTGGGAGGCCAGGCTTTCACAATGAGCAAGCAGTGTTTGCAGAGACATATATAAGTTATATTCCTAGTCTACAGAGAAAGGGAAATGGCTAATGACTATTTGAAGCTGGTGAATTATTCATGAGGCTCTAAAAAAATACAAAATACAGCTATAAAGTAATTAGTTTTCTTCCTTCACATATAAATGAAGATGATTTCATTTAAAATGATCACCTGGCATGGCCTTATAATTTGTTAGGTGATACTGGGTTGATTTCTCTGTTTCATGGCTATGAAGACTGAGGTTTGGGAAGTTTGTCATTTTTGGTCACAAAGCAACCAGATAGGATTTTGAACTTCGGTCTTTGGACTCTTTAATTCATGCGCCTCCTCCACCTAGCTGCCTCTTATTTTAACTTCATCTCTTCTTGTCCTTGAACTTTGTTTAATCCTTCAGGATGGAGAACCTGAAGCAGTTTCTTTTATCAGTTGAGAGAAAACAGCAGAAGGAAGGGCATTTCTTAACTTCTCACAGTTTTCCAGAGGAGAAGTCACGAGAAAAAGGCAGACCCTCCCCTGTGTAGCTGGAACTATCACCCTTGCAGGGTGCAGTGCCGCTCTCCTGGAAGCAACCCCTCCTCTGGGCCTCGGGGTGTTCTCCCCCGGGCTATGTGTGGGCCGTCAACCTTTCCTGCCCACCCAAGTCTCTGTCACTCACTGCTTTTGTCTCTACATGCTTCATTCCTTTGGAAAAAGTATTCATTGTTTTAAAAATGATACCTGTTTATTATAAAATTTGTATATTTTCTGTCTACACATTTTATACCTATCTAGAGAGAAATTCAAATAAGAAATCAAAGTTAGATAAGATCTCATTGTTTAGAAATAATCACTGTACATTTGTTGGTTTATCACTCTTCTAGGATCTTCCTGTCTTTATATAAAAATGAGCAAATATATGTAGATAGGTGTTTATCATTTTACATGAATAGGACTATATTTTATATGTGGTTTTGTTACCCAATTTTCAAACAACAATATGTCATGAACTTCTATGTCTGCCAATAAAATAGCTCACATCATTATTTTTTAATAGTTGGAAGAATTCCTTTGTGTCCACGTTCCATAATTTACTTACCCAGTTTCTTGTTAATGGACATGTATTGTTTCTTATTAAAAGAAAAGAAAGAAAAACAAAGTGGGTCGTGTTCGTGACCTAAGCCATGCCCAGCCCAGTGGGTGGTGGGCCACATTCCAGGGGTCCCTGTATGGAAGGTGCTGACATAGAGCCTGGAATGCTGAGCCTTTTCTTATCTTGCAAGTTTTTGTGCACTGCCTCAGGCTGCAGCTGAGACTGATAAGAGCAGGGTGGAGAGAACCAAAGGACCCAGACATCTGGAACCCATTTCTGTGGCGTCCTCAAGGCAAGTTTATCTCTTGCCCATGTTCAGAAACCCAAAGGGATAATTAACTGCCCCTTGGGCAATTCTTCTCTGCCTGGAACACTCTCTTTGTGGAAATACCAAATATCTGTGCAGTAGGGCTAAGTGCAGGAAAAAGTCCAAAGCCCTAACGACCCTTCCTTGACATTTATTGAGTCCCCGCAGTGTTCAGGTGTGGCATTGCCCATTCTAGCTCCTTTGAGGTCACATCTAAGTGGATAAGGCACAGAAATTTGTCAAGACCACTGCTACCCAGCACAGTCTGCTTTCCTCACCTGATGAGCCAAGCTGCGTATTGTTCAGAACTAGTTTTCCTTATACTTGATCCTGGCTCACTTGGGAGTGGATCCCACCAAATCCTGGTTTGTCTTGTAGCTGGTCTTTTACCCTGGAGAGATGGATCCACCTTGCTTGCTCATAAACTGGGGCAGCACATTGTGGTTCACGAGGGAAGGAGGGCAGAGCAGCTGTTACCAGTAACAGTAACGACAGGATTGCCGAGACAAACATTTTCATGGTGATGCATGGGAACACTAAATCCAAACCACATTGTTTAGCTTTCAGTCCAGTAAAGGGGAATGCCACATCCCCTAAAGTAAATGGAAGAGATCATAGTTTAGAAAATATGACAGAGTTGAAAACTTAAAGCTGTGTCACACAGTAACATCCTTCAGAAGAAAACAATTGATACAAGGGAGTGTATATATATTTCCATGTCAGTTTATTAGTTTGGAGTCTTCCCTAGTCCAAAAATGGAACTCAGTGGCCGTGAGTCAGAAGTGCCTCAGGCAGGCAGTTAAAAGGAGGCGGGAACACTTTAACAGTCACTGTTGGGAAAGGGACACATGTTCACAGACTTGAGGAATGCATCAGACCATGAGAACCCGTTTTCATGTGTCTGCTTCCGTTCAATGTTTGTTTCAGACTGACATCAAATGCCATACATGGAGCTGTGCAACCCTGATATTTACATGCTCTGGTTCCCTGTTTTTCTTGTGGATTGAAAAGTCACTAGGAGTCTGTAAACACTGTGCGATGGAGTTTGCCTTCACAGAGGCCAGAGCAGGCTTTGGGGGAAGAGCAGGGGTCATCTGATGCTCAGGAAGAAATGGGTGGAGGTGCTGCTTTCTCTGTCTGGCAGCAGAGCACAAAGCTAACGAATCTCAGGCTCAGGCCCTCCTTGCGTGGGCTTGATGGGAGATGCTGGGAGCTGCGGTCCAGGCAGGGAGAGGAAGCCAGGTTGCTGTCAGCAAGCATTTCTATGTAAGCATTTCTGGTAAAGGGCTTTTGGAAGAAAGGCTCTGAATTCCTAAAGCTCACTTGATTTGTTGTGATTTTGTCTTTTATTCTGGTAAAATTTCATATTTGCAACTGTGTATTCTTTTTCTTAAAGAAGGCCTCGACTTGCATAAGATTCTGATCCCACAGAACCTGGAGCCTAGCTAGCACTATCACTTCTGGCTGCGTCACCCTTGAAATGAGTGTATCCAGGTGAGATGGACACAGACAGCCCTTGTCCTGCATGGCTCTACCACTTGCTTCCCGGCAGAGCACCTTCTCCAACAAGGTGTCTGCACACAGTAGGTAGCAGCCAAAGTGAACTCCCAGAACCCTTTTCCTAAGACTTGCAAGGTGATGAAGCATTTACTTAGGAAAAGAAAGCAGGAGATGAAGATGTGGACCTTGCGCTCAGACTGCAGGGAGCACAATAGTGTGGGGATCAGAGGACACCTAGACTTCTCAATTGGGACCAGCAATGGCACCTGCTGATGAGGGAAGCCTGATGACGGGCAAAGGGAAGTGAGTGCTTACCAGTCAGAATCTGAAGGACCTGAGATAGCATCTAGTTCAGTCTCTCATTTTACAGATCAGAAAACAGATCAGGAGAGATCCGCACCTGGCTCCTGGCAGAGGTGGCTGTGTGCATGACCGTGACTTTGGGGACCGGTTGGGGCTTGGCAGCAGGGCCCCAGGCTGGGCAATGGTGGTCAACATGACCTTTTCCTTCAAGGACAGAGTGTGTATGGAGATAATGCTAAGTGAAATAAGTCAAGCAGAGAAAGACAATTATCATATGATTTCTCTCGTCTATGGAACATAAGAACTAGGTAGATCGGTAGGGTAAGAAAGGGATAAAGAAAGGAGGGGTAATCAGAAGGGGGAATGAAACATGAGAGACTATGGACTCTGAGAAACAAACTGAGGGCTTCAGAGTGGAGGGGGGTGGGGAATGGGATAGACTGGTGATGGGTAGTAAGGAGGGCACGTATTGCATGGTGCACTGGGTGTCATACGCAACTAATGAATCATCGAACTTTACATCAGAAACCAGGGATGTACTGTATGGTGACTAACATAATATAATAAAGAAACATTAAAATAAAAAAAAAAAGAAAGCAAGCAACATGAAACTTGTTATTGAATTAAGAATTTTTTTTGACATCCAGAGGATGGAACAACATTTTCCACTATAACTATGGAAACTCCAAGTGGTACAGCCATGTGCTGAGGCAGAGCTGGCTGCTGGGTGCATCGTCAAACGGTGAGTGGATGCTCTGAGGCATGGCTGCCTGGGGTTTTTGCCTGTTTCTGCCATCTAAGCACCCAGCAGCCTCGAGTATTAACTCCTGTCCTTCCTTCCTGTGCATCTGGCACTGGCCACTAACAGGTGCAGATGGGAAACCCAGGATCAAGGCCTCAGTGCTGCCAGTGTTTGGCCTGGAAAGCCACTCTGCAGGACCCTTACAAACAGATCAGGATCTGGCTGCTCAGGTGGCTCATGTTTTGTCCACTTTAACCATCAGTAAATTAAAAAACCCTGCAGCCTGCCTCTCTACTGAGGCCAAACAGCAGGCAACACAAGCTCTCCCAGAAAGAGACCATGTAGGCTTTTGTTTTATTTCATAATCCTTGGTCTGTGTTCAGAGTTTTAGCAAGCTAGGAAAAACTGGCAGGGAAGCAGTGTCTCTGAAAGAGGCTCTGTGAAATCCTCCCTTTGGACCAGTGCCTCCAGGCCATTAAGGTCGTTGATCAGCTGGCCCCACAGGTTGTGCATCCCAGCTCCTTAGGCCTCACCTGAAGAGACATTGTTCCATGCTCTGACTTGCATGAGGAACAAGAAGTCATCCTTGCTGTGACCTGGGAGATCACCCCGTGTTGTGTCTCAGAGTGGTGCTCATGGCAGGGTGCTTGTCTGAGGATGTGTCCTCTAAGGACCGGCGTCATCCTCACATACCTGTGACCCAGCATGGAGCTCACGCACGGGCATCTACCTGGGCCTTTCCAGGCCTGGCACTGGGGCACTTTGGAGGTTTTAATTCATGGATTTCAAGAACACTGACAGACCTCAAGCCTGGCCACACAGGACTCACTGGGTTGTGTTAAAATAAGGATGCTGGGCTCTACCCACAGAGGTTCACACTTAATAGGTTTGAGTGAGCCCCGGAGAGCAGCAGTTTTAAAATTGACTCCAACTGGATCTCTGCCTCCGATTTTGCCTTAGACTAGATCACTCCCTCAGCCTGCCACAGACTAGGTCAGTGATTCCTCACCTTGACACCACATTGCACTCATTCAGGGAGCATCACCAACTGCAGGCTATCAGATTGGGAAGAAGAAAATGAAGAGGTCAGAGCGCTGGAAATGAAGTCCACTGTGTCACACATGGAGCCCCAATTTCCCCTGTCAACAGTAAGCTGTTGTTGCATGTGTTATCCCATTACATTACTGCAGAAGGACCTTCCAAAATCATCAGCAGAGTGAAGCAGAAATTTGTATTACTGCCTTATCAAATCATTGTGTTTTTGAAAGAGTTATCATACAGATATTTAAAATCAAAGTTAAGATCCAAAAGGAATCAAACAGTTCTCTCTTGGAAATGGAAAACACTAGGAGCTTTCTGGTGCCTCCTGGGCTGAAGGACAAGTTGCACATGATTAATCCTGTTCTAGCACCTGTTTTTTAAGACACTCGGTCTGCAGAAAGTAGTACCCAAGCAAACACACACTTCCGTCACTCTAGGAAGGGTTTAGTGACTAATTTTGGGGAAAGAATCTCAATTTGAGTCGCATTTTGTGCCACAAACGTATTTCAAGCATGTGCTTAACATGCAAAAAATAGGTTTTTTAAAAGATAGGAAATACATTTATTCTTTAAAACTGAAATGATGTTCACTGCAGACCCCCATCATGCTCCAAGAATGACGCATGTCCTGAGTGAATTTGCTTAAGTTTGAAAAAAATAAGCCAGTATTTTAAACTCCCCTCCTCCATCCCTCAATCAGACTTCCAGTACATGGGCTTTTTAGTTTCCCAAGCTAATGTACTTTTCGGACTAAAACAAAGATACCATTGAATACTTGTCATTCCTGATTAGCACACTTCATATGGCAGATGCATGTGCTCTGGGGCTGTGTTATCTTCAGTACAAGTGTCTTGGAACTGCTTGTCTGTGTGGACCACATATTAGGGCTGCCTTTGCCAGGCAACCCCAAAATGAAATGTGATTAAGGGTTTTGTCCCTCCAGAAGTAAATAAAAACAATTGAGCAAGTCCAGCCTCTGAAATCACGGTGCAACCTTCCTGCTAGGCCTGGAGGAGAGGCGAGTGCCTCCATCTGCCTCCCAGGGCCTGGTGACTGTGACAGGCAGGAAGGAAGCAAGCAACATCAAAGGACGCTGGTCAGAGCTCCACAGCCGCTTGGAACCTCTCTGTGACACAAGGTTTCACAAGTCTGCATTTTTATCAGCTGCAGGCTAACAGCTTCCTTCCCTCTGTGTGCTGTCTGCCTTTCTGACTTGCCAGATTTTTCTCACACGTTTCAAATCCACCCTAAGTGATTTTGCTGGCTAGAGCTCAGAGCTAGACTGATCCATTCCCAGCAGCTAAATCCAGGCCCGCCCAGACCTAGACCTGGAGGCGCTCAAGAATGAGAACTGCTGGAAGAGGGGGGGCAGTGGGGGTGGGGGAGGGGGAGAAGGATAGGCTTCCTTCTGTCCTCTTGAGGACCTGGCCTGTGCTCCCTCTCCCACTGTCCTTGGTTCCTCTGAAGTCTCAGAGGCCTGCCCGCAGTTGCTGAGGGAGCCTTGGTTGCCACCCTACCCAGTGAGCTCAGAGGGGTCTGCTGCAGACAGATAAAGGGATTCCTCCCACAATCCAGAAACATCTCCCTGGCCCGACACTAGGGGGATAGAGTAACCCACAGGTTATCATTTAGGTAGACAAAAGATAATGTTCTAGTGCTTCTCAAACCGAGATGAAGGACCACTTTTTTCCCTCCAATTTTCAATGTATCGCAGAGTCATATTTTTATAAATTATGATAAAATAAATTACTAAAAATCAAAAGAAAAACCAATGACACGCAAAGTACAATGTAATTGTTTATCCTTACATTCACCAGACATCAAGTTATATTCTGTCAAATTCTGCAAGTTTCTACATGTTTACTTCTGATTTCTGTGCTTATCCTGTGACAGCAGGAACAGTCAGAGGACAACCCAGCTCTGCGTACCATGCTTCGACAAGTGCAGTGAGTCCCGGAGCGTGTGTGTGTGTGTGTGTGCGCTTAGGGTGAGAGCGTTAGTATGTGTGTGTGAGTGTGTATGCAAGTTTGAAGCAGGGAGTGGGTGTATAAATGTGTATGAGTGTGTGCGTGAGTGAATGTGGCACACGGCAGGGTAGGAAGGGATATAGGTGGAGATGATGGGAAGCCTATATGGGGGTTCAGAGGTGACCACCCATGCACAGGCTCTATTTAATTGTTGCATGTGGGGTGAATGCACACACAACCAGGACCAGTGCACAAAGAAATGTGAGGGGGAACAGGGAGAGGTCTTTTCCATAGAGTAGAAAAGATGGCCGGGGCTAAGTGGGTGTGCCTGTCAGTGGCTGCTCTATCCACACTTTGAGCATAGCACTTGGACCACAGATGCATTCAGTGTGGACCCACTGTGTGTGTGGGCACAGGCCAGGTTTCCACACACTGTACCCTTTCCATCCCTCCTGGTCCTGTGAAGACCTTCTGTCATCAGCCCTATTTTACTGCTGAGACACTGAGGCTCAAAATCTTAGCAGCTCGCTGAAGTGGCAGGGCTGGAAGCCAAATTCACGACTTGTAGCCCCCAGCTCTGGTTTTCATTCACAGTAGCTTCTAGGAGCATCCTTTCCTTTGTAGTTATATTATTGCTGAGTCTTGCTAGAAAAGGAGTCAACTGAAAGAGAACTATTATGTGCCCACCCTTGAAAAGCCCTGGATTTCAAGAAGTGGCTTGGACAATTTGGATTGGGGAGACTGTGATCAGAAATATGTAACATAGTATAATATATTATAAAATAAATTATTTTAGATAAATGTTTTATAACTACTCAATGTTATGCAGGCATCTCCTTCTTTGCAAGAATTGGCAATGGGTGGGGGCACAAAGGTATTTTTACTGTTCTGTAGAAATGTATTCATTTTCTTTTTAAAAAGAGATTTATTTATTTGAGAGAGAGAGAGTGAGAGAGAGAGAGCGTGTAGAAGTGGGAGGGGTAGAGGGAGAGGGAGAGAGAAGCTCCAAGCAGACTCCACGCTGAGCTCGGAGCGTGGCATGAGGTTCCATCTCTGAGATCACGACCTGAGCTGAAACCAAGAGTTGGACGCTTAACTAACTGTGTCATCCAGGTGCCCATGTCAGTATTCTTTTGCTATTTTAAAAAAGTTAAAAAGTGTTTTCTGAGATTTTTTTTTTTACTTGGGGCCAAGAAATAGCTTTAGCTGTTGTTAGAGGTTTTCCTTCTTGTGCCTTCAAGAGGCAGTCTCTTCATGAGAGGACTTCTGGGGCTCCAGGAGCACTCAACCTGCTGCATTACTCACCCCTGGTAGGAGCCAGAGAGGAGAAGCCAGCCTGCAGATCCCTGTCCTTGCTGGGCTCTGCGCTGGTTGGGGAGGTGCACACTGGGGTCTCTGAAGAGCCTGGAGACCATGTCTGATTTATATAAGGTTGCATATTCTTCTGTAAAGATGATGTTGTCTTTTGAGCAATAGTCCCTGGCTTGTGCTTAAATAGCCCATGCCTTTCTCAGGGCAATGATCTGGATGGGGGCAAGGCTGTGTTCCACAGCCTGAACAATGTCATTTGGAACCCGCTGTACTGTGCTGTGTTCCCCTAGACCTTCAGTGTGGGGTTTTGGTGGTGGATGATTCAGATAAAGGACATTTGAAACCTTCTTAGGGATTTTATTTTCACTGTGTATCAACCATCAAGTGACAAATAAATCCTGGCCTCTGGTGGGAAGATATGGGCTCTCTGGTGGGTAGGGGAGATATTTCAGGCTATGTTGCCTGCCACAGAGCACAGTATGAGCAGTGGCCTCTCTAGATTGCTCTAGTCACCATGGTGGCAGGCTGCCCCCCAGTGTCCTGCTTCCCTGGCATGATATTTGGACGTCTGGAGCTCCTCACTAAAAAAGAGAGCTGGTAGATACTTCTAAGATTATTTTATTTTATTTTAATTTTTTTAAAAGATTTTATTTGAGAGAGAGAGAGAGAGAGAGACAGAAATAGTGACAGAGAGCATGAGTGGGGAGGAGAAGAAGAAGCAGGCTTCCTCTGAGCAAGGAGCCTGACATGGGGCTCGATCCCAGGACCCTGAGATCATGACCTGAGTCGAAAGGCAGATGCTGACTCACTGAGACACCCAGGCGCCCCAGATACTTCTAAGATTTTAATTAGTTGAGTAATTCATACTCTGGAATCATGGCTAATCTTGACTGAGAAGCAATTCAGTTTGATTTTCTTAGAAAACATGAATTTTCAACATATGAGTGGGAAAAATTTTATGCTAATAGATTCTTTTGGCCACCATAGCCCTCCATGCTGCTTCTCTGTATTTGGCTTTCCAAAGCAGTAATGCTGGGCTCATTCTCAGTGGTTCTATAGCACTAGGCTTAAGTGTCTGTAATGTTAAGTAATTGGTATTTTCTGGTCACAGACAAGGAGTCGTGGTGGTATGATAGAAGGTGCCCAGAGGACTTGGGCTCATGTCCTGACATTCAATAGCTCTGAACAAACTGCTTTAGGTCTGTTCCCTCTTTTGTAAAATGAGGGGCTTGAAGTATCTTCTGATACTTCAGAAGTCTCTGACTTTGATTGAGTGCCCTATTCTGGAAGACATATGCTAATATGATATGCAGAAAAGCAATAATTTATTAAATATTCTTTCTATGCTAGCATCAGGCTAGGAAATTTTCCTGGAATCAAGGTGATATAATTAGATTGAGATTCAAGAGGTCAGAATCAATGTCTTGGCATTGCCTGGAATTGGCTGAGGGCTCTGAATTTCTTACCCAACCTGAGCACCTATATCGCCATCTTGAAATAAAGGTGGGGGGTGAGATAGGCCTCTGAGATCTATACCAAGTCCCAAACAGTACAATTTCACTCACAACATCTTTGTGAAATACAATTCTGTGGATTCTCTTTCTTAGTCTTACATGATCATGCCCCATTGCATCATTTCTAGCAGATGGTGGTTCGATCTGACTCCATCATCAGGAGTTTAAAGCTCTTGATGGGTTAAAGCAGCTACACTGAGCCTGGAACCCTGAGGACAGGCACAGTTTGTGAGGCAAAGTCAGGATGTGTGCATAGCCCCGTAATAGACGGAGCCTTCAAGCAGAGTTTCAGGACTGACACTGTGCCGACAGTGAAGGACATGACAGTGTTCTGTGGCTCCATCGTCCTTTTCTGTGCCTTGCCCTTTTTAGACATTCTCCCATTTCTCAATTAATAAGCTTGTAGCTATTTAATATATACTTCTTATGACAAATCTGCTTTTCTAGGAAGTGATTTGATAAAATCTTTCACATGAAGTTATAAATGAATTTTATCATTCCCACTTTATGCATATAAAGGCACAAAAGCTGTCGAACTTCATTTCCAAGTTAATGATATCAGTAGTTTTTGAGCATTTTCTTTCCTTCAGGGCTCAGTACTAGGCTACAGAAATGAGCAAAACTTCAGTGGTATGTTGTTTTGCTGTGCTCTGTTGATGTCGCTAACCTTGTAAGATGTTATCTTTGACATATTCATACATCACCATGACACACATGGGGTATGTCCGCCGTTTTTTTAGCCCCAGAGATTTCTTGGGGAACTTGCTCGGTAGATTTGATTATCAAAGATCTTATTAAAATTGTGTGCTAAATGAGTCAAACCTGTTATCTTCCTTCAGAAGGAGCTTAAAAATTAAGATGCATTAGTGAGGAATGAGAGAAAATATTTCCTCATGGCTTTACCAAACATTTGAACCTCTGAGAAGAGACTTGACATGTTTATCCTTTTCCTCTGGCTGGAGGAGTCAAGATGGAAAGTGATTCTATGAAATCAGTTCTATCTAGGTATGTCTCTTTGAAAATAAAAATTGTTTGCACTTGTGTATCCTTTTGTGGCAACACAAGCTTTTTTGTGTGTCTTTCAGCTTAGTACAGTTTAGAATTTTCTAGTGTAGGACATCGGGAACAAGTTTCCTTCTTTTCCTGTGCCAGCTTCAAGATTCTAGGCTGTTATTAGTACTGTTGTTAATAGTTATGAATCTTCCTTTCCCCACCTTTTAATTGTTTAATTACAGATTTAAGGCTCCATCCACCCATCCACTCATTGGTGCTGGATCTTCTGTCAGTTCTAGAAATCCCAATATGAATAAGATAGTCTATGACCCTTCTGTGCTCTCTAATCATGTTCTAGATAAGTAGGTCTGTATGGCATGATCTGGTTAAAAGGATGCCCAAGGGCCAGGAAACATTGTGAGCTTTAAAAACAGAGTTGGTTACTGTCTTTAGGGAGGTTTTGTTGAATCTTCCTCATGTGGACATTGATAAAGTGACCATAATAACTTATTGGTCATGACAAATGCCTAGCCCTATGCCTGGAATATTGGCTTTTTAGTAAATACTTGAAGAGTTGATGGATGGATACTCTTAAGAAGCTTACTGATGGGGCGCCTGAGTGCCACAGTCAGTTAAGGGTCTGCCTTCAGCTCAGGTCATGATCCCAGGGTCCTGGAATCCAGCCCCACATCAGACTCCCTGCTCAATGGGGAGCCTGCTTCTCCCTCTCTCTCTGCTGCTCCCTCTGCTTGTGCTCTCTCTCTCTCAAATAAATAAAAAAAATTTAAAAATAAACTTACTGGTGAGAAGTGTGCAAATGAAATGATAAATATTAGTAGAGCTTTAGATTCAAGGCAAAATTGCTCAGTACACACTTTTGTGATTTGATCTTTGGTGATATGATACTATTTCATCATTTTTAAGGGTTTGGTACAGAAAGGACTCATCTTCTTTTTTTTTTTTTAAAGATTATTTATTTATTTGACAGAGAGACAGCCAGCGAGAGAGGGAACACAGCAGGGGGAGTGGGAGAGGAAGAAGCAGGCTCCCAGCAGAGGAGCCTGATGTGGGGCTCGATCCCAGAACGCCGGGATCACACCCTGAGCCAAAGGCAGATGCTTAACGACTGTGCCACCCAGGCGCCCCTCATCTTCTAAATGGCAGAATACTGTTACTTACAAATAGATGTTGGGTGAAATGGGACTTCTTACTTCCTTTGTGCCCCAAATAGGCAGTGTTTCTTTGAGAAGAAAGATTCTCTATTCCAGAAATATGGTATCATCACAGTCTTCCTCTAGATGCTAAAAAATACTCTGTGGCTACCATTTGCTGAGGACAATTCCAAACTTGGGAAGGTGTTATTTCTCTTATAAAACAGAGAGTGATTTTCAGAGCTAATTATTTCCTTCTGTCAAACAAAGCAATAGCAAATGGTCATCTAACTCTTTCATCATGACCCAATATAACCACCTCACCCACTTCCTTGCTCCAATTTCCTGCATTGCTACAGAGCAGGTCTGTGGATTTCAGTACAACATCCTTTAGAAACCATGACCAAAAGTTCTTGCAGTCTTCCCAGGAGGAGTAGGAAGAGGGTGGAGCTGACACAACAGTTTCACGTGTAAATAGGAATCTCATTGATGAAAATGGGGCTGCTTTCTGTATAGGATATCTACAGGAATATTAACAATTGGGTGTTACTTGCTGTTGACCTTGATAGATATTTTACAAGCTGGGGATACAACAATCTCAGGAATTTCCCTCCATAATTTTCTCCCTTACCATTAGAAACACCACCAGTGGCATTGAATTGCCTTTGGTCATGACCCTGCCCCAGAGAGAACTTTAAATCTGGTTGCTTATTAGGAAAGTACCTGGCCTGCACTTTGGCTGGATTGGGAAGGAGTTCTTGCCTGGTGAACACCCAGAGGAATTTCATGCTCTGCCTACTACCTCCTCCATTCTGCCATCCATAAAAAGTGGCCATCCTTTCTTAGTTTTGTTCCCAAAGTCCCGGATTGAAGGCAGAGACCTCATATAGAAGGAGAATAAATGGACAGCAAATGGGTAGGAACCTGGAAACGCAGACAAAGAAGGTGAGAGGCAGTATGTTCTCCTCTTACTCTGGATGCCACAAAGGGTTAATGTCATCAGGGTAATGAAGGCCTAGATGAAGGCCTAGAATAATGGTTACTGGTCAATAAAATGCTCTTGGCATGATATAACCTTAAAAATCTCTTAGCATACTGAATCTGAAGAACCAGTGTTGTGACTAGTATTGACCTTTGATTCTAGTTTCCTCATGTACTTTCCCACTCTTGGATTTCTTTTCAACATCCAATCATTCATCCACTTCTCTATGGATCAACTGCTCATGGGGCATCTGCTCTGTGCCCCACAGTGCACTGTGCTCTTGAGAGGCAAAGGTGGACACAGCAAGGAAAGTGGGGTGAACAGATAGTTTCCACGTGGTAAGATGTAATGATCACAGGAACACTGGTGTGAAGAGGTTTGGATTCTTGTAGGTCTGCTGGATGCATGGCATTGGGATGGCATTTACCTAGTTGAGAGCTAGGATTCCCAGAGATGTGATTGGAGTATCATATTCAGTCTCACAGCAGCTTCAGTTTTATACTTCAGAAGATCAGCTCACTGCCCACTTAGTGGGATTTTAGGCAATTCAGTACAAACTTCTGCTGTGTCCTCCTCCAACCAGAGTAGATAACTGAAACTGCCATTAAACATTCATTCATTTGGTGTCATTATTTTGGTTAAAATTTTGTATTTTATTTTATATTTTATTTTATTCACGCCTTGGTTAAAATAAAAATTGATTTAGGGAGGAGCCACCTTAACTTGACAGCTCATGTAGATATCATATTACTGTTCAAGAAAGAGGTTTGGATGAGGGGTGGGTGGAGAGCAGAGAGAACAGATTCATGCCGACTAAGGAGAAGGGTCAGTCTTGAAATAGAAACTTGAAGTCAAACTTCCTTCACAGTGATCTCTAGCACAGCACCACTTGGTAATTCTGATGGCCGCTGTTGAGTGAGGACAGGCCTGGGTAATTTGTATGTGCTATCTATTCTCACTTTGCCTAGTGCCCTTTAGAAGGGTTAAAACTATGGAGGCTGCAGAGTGAGTCCTTGCCTCTCACATTTATTAGTGCAGAGTCAGAGGTGCATGGGAAAGGTGGTGAAGAAGGTAAAGGTCAGTCCTGGTCTTCTAAAGGGATTGTGTAAGGGAGATGTGAGATGCACTGAGAAGTCATGGGTAAGAATGAGACCCAGAACTCATCTCACCTATCCCCTTTGTTGTTGGATAAATTGGAGACTCCAAGGATGTTAATGGGTCATTGGCAAAAGTTGGGAAGAGACCATACTCAAGGCTCCTGACTTCTAGTCCATTAGTCCACAGCAACCAAGTGCTGTATCCTGCACTGGTGGGTGCTGCTTTCACCTAGTACCCGAGGTATGCCACATCTCACTCTGCCAAAGCAGGGAAAGGCCACTGGTGGTGGGCTGGAAGGCACTCACACACCATTTGCAGTGGCTGGGCCTGCCTGTCCTGACCAACTGTAGGAGATTGTAGGGAATGCGCTTGAGGAGAAGGATGAAGACTTTTTTGAAGGTGAAGAAATTTGCTTCAGTGTAAGCTTAGTTTGTGGCCTTATCTCTAGATGGTAGTGTTGGCAGAGCCTGATTTGTGGCAGTGGTCAGTCCAGGACAGGTAGCAGGCAAGACTGTGAGCTCTTTGAGGAAGTAGATCACGGCCGATTCCTCTTGGCATCCAGTGTCTGTATCCAGAGCAGGAGGTGTCCAGCCTAGGGACAGATGCTTATTGAATAAATATAATGTGTTACATATTCAGTTTAGTCTCTAATGTGCTATGGTGTAGTATGGTGTCGTATGGAACAATACAATACAATGTATTGTATACTGCACAGCACAGTATACTACAGTATTGCAAAGTATGTTACAGTATTTATTATAGTACAGTATAGCATAGTAGAGTGTACTATAGTATGGTACAGCACAGTATAGTACAGCATGATTTGGTACAGTCCAGAACAGTATGGTAGAGTATATATAGCACAGAAGAGAAGAGAACACAGTATACTTCAATATAGAGCTATTACAGTACTTGCAGTACAGTGGGTATCATAGAGCCAGTGCAGTGTAGTGTATAGAGCAGTACAGCCCACTACAGTATAGTACTTATAGTAGAGAGTGGCACTTAGAGTACTCTAGGTGTAGTGTACTATACGTAGCATAAGCAGTAGAGTGTACAGTAGAGCAAAGTATAGTATGTAGCACAGTAAGCAATATAGTACAGTACAATGCAACGTGGTATAATGAAGTATATATAGTACAGTGTAGTAGAGCACAGTCTAGTGCATTACAGTACAGTGCAGCATAGTACCAGGTAGTCGAGAACAGTATACAGCAGTGTTGTACAATACTGTATAGCATAGCAGGCCAGTACGTACGGTAAATACGGTACAGTACAGCAGAAGAAGGCTCAGTCTATAGTACACTACGACACAATGCAGTGTAGTACATGCAGCAGAGCAGGGCGCAATACAACACAAGGTAGTTCCGTTCGGGATTGCATAGATTAGCACAGACCAGTATGGTAAGTAGAGCACAATACAAAACAGTCCAATACAGTCCAATGTAGTACAGTGCAGCACAGCATCGCCCCGTCCACCACAGTGCGGTGTAGGACAGCTCAGAGGCACGGTCGCACAGTCTTGTGCAGAGTGGTTCAGTGCAGGACAGTCCAATACAGTCCAATGTAGTACAGTGCAGCACAGCGTCGCCCCGTCCACCACAGTGCAGTGTAGGACATCTCGGAAGCACGGTCGCACAGTCTTGTGCAGAGTGGTTCAGTGCAGGACAGTCCAATACAGTCCAATGTAGTACAGTGCAGCACAGCGTCGCCCCGTCCACCATAGTGCAGCATAGGACAGCTCGGAGGCACAGTCGTACAGTCTAGGGCAGAGTGGTTCAGTGCAGGACAGTCCAATACAGTCCAATGTAGTACAGTGCAGCACAGCGTCGCCCCGTCCACCACAGTGCAGTGTAGGACAGCTCAGAGGCACGGTCGTACAGTCTAGGGCACAGTGGTACAGCACAGGACAGTACAATACAGTCCAATGTAGTACAGTGCAGCACAGCGTCGCCCCGTCTACCACAGTGCAGTGTAGGACAGCTCGGAGGCACAGTCGTACAGTCTTGTGCAGAGTGGTTCAGTGCAGGACAGTACAATACAGTCCAATGTAGTACAGTGCAGCACAGCGTCGCCCCGTCTACCACAGTGCAGTGTAGGACAGCTCGGAGGCACAGTCGTACAGTCTTGTGCAGAGTGGTTCAGTGCAGGACAGTACAATACAGTCCAATGTAGTACAGTGCAGCACAGCGTCGCCCCGTCCACCACAGTGCGGTGTAGGACAGCTCAGAGGCACGGTCGTACAGTCTAGGGCACAGTGGTACAGCACAGGACAGTACAATACAGTCCAATGTAGTACAGTGCAGCACAGCGTCGCCCCGTCTACCACAGTGCAGTGTAGGACAGCTCGGAGGCACAGTCGTACAGTCTAGGGCAGAGTGGTTCAGTGCAGTAGTTCAGAGTGCATCTGTCCCGTCCAGTCCAGTCTGCCCTCTGCTTTTTCATGGCTCTGTCATACGGCATATTTTTGTTATACTGTCCTGTGTTTCCCCTATTGATGTTCTCATGGGTTATTTCTAGCCTTTTTCTTGTGTAAACAATACTGCTACTAACAGCGTGGTATGTATGTGTGTTTGCACACGCATGTGATTATTTCCCTACTTTCTGAATGAGAATTAGGACTGAGGGCAGAAGGGCCTTGCTAAAATGTTTTCCATTCTAAGAGTGATGTGATGATGTGCAGCTGGTGAGGTCCTGGAACTGTAGTGGACACCGTTGTGGCCCTGTGGCACCACACAGTGTCCACATCCATCTAGCCAGTCAGGCTTCAGCTGGTGAGCCTCAGCTTCTTCCTCGGCGGGCCAAGAGTGAGGTCCCTGTTCTGCCGACAGGGCACAGCATGGGGAGGCCTCACCCAGCCTGCGGTGGAGGCAGCCTGGGGTACAGTGCAGCTCAGATTTGCAATATCAGCAACTCTTCATCAATCTGGTGAGACCAAAGCCAAGTCTCAAAACAAACATTTCCTGCGTGAACAATGTGTTTGTTATATTTTCCTCATTTGTTTATGATGGCTGTGTCAGCCACACTGATTTACATAAACACTGCCAATCTCGGGATGTTACATTCTCAACAAAAGTAGCTGAGTACAAACAGCATTCCTCAGTTTTAATTCATATTGTCTAAACATAGCAGATGTTGATAAAATGAGCCAACAAGAAAATACAACAAAAAAGACCATTTCAAGGGGGGCTTTTGATTAAAATGCATTCCAGATTGACAAAATGTTACAATATTAATGGAATGGATCATTTAAATGTCGTATTTGGCTCCTACAAAACCATAAAGCAAGCTTTACTCAAACGTTTGCAGCTTCCAGCAGTAAATGTACAGGATGACTGTATATGTATCTGTAACTGAGTCAGTTCTATGGCTCTTGCTCCTCTATTAGTTATTTGGTTGTTTATTTTTGTACATGCTGTACTGCTGCTATGTTGCAGCCTCAAGCCTGGACTTGCTGGAGATGCATTACGTGCCTGAGGATGCTCTTTGCCTTTCCTATGAGCCATGTCAGTCCACGCTGGGCCCAGAGTTTCCAGGGACTGGTGCTGGGGCATAGTCTTGCCCCAATGGGTCAAATGATTGATTTGGAACCTCTCAGTAATGTTATTCTGGGAAGTAGGTGTTACAGTCTAAGGTGGTATGATTGCAAATAAGGGGACAACAGTAGACAAGGATTTGGTAAATTCTTTACACTTTATATTGGCAACGAGGGAATGATGTTCAAAGGCTATTGGCAAAATCCTGCTGTTGAATCATTTAAAATTAGACTACAGCGAGCAGTAGGGTTCAAGCCCCACATAGCAAGGCATGACATAATCGACATTGAATGTTAACAGTGAGCCTTTGTTTATTATGGTTCGTAAAAAGAAATAAAATGGAATACTGCATCTTTGCCTTTTAATGAACACTTGTATTCAAAGAAAGAGTCCTTGGAATTAGCTGTGGATGCCATGGGGCCCAGAGTGACTAGGCTGGCAACCCTTGATGCGGTGGGAGACATTCCCAGTGCAGTTCCTTTCTAGACTACCTCCGCATCCCTGGGATTCTTTGGGGGGAGAGCTATCTGTAATTGGAGGAGAGGTTGGAGCCCAGTGCAAGCACAGTAAGTGGGACTTGGCCAGGCTTCAGCGAATTTGGGGCAGGTGTGGAGGATGTCCTCTGCACCCTTGGCATTGCTGCCTTTGCATTCCACGTGCAGACATGGCTTCCCACTGGACGTAGGGCTGACACTTTGGGAATTTATGTCCAGATTTGAAATGGGGATTTTAGCACTGATTGGATTGGGTTGCTTTTAAAAAATAAATTCTGTAAAGCTCTTAAAACAGAGCTTATTACATAATAAATACCCTGTAAATGGTAGCTATTATTGTTGCTGCTTTTGTTTTTGTTTTGAGCTCATCAGCTCCAATTCTCACCAAAGGGCATTTACATCAGCCTTTGTCATTGTGTGGATCAGTATATCAGGATGGTGGAATCAGCGCTTGCATGTGTCTCTGGTCCTTCCAGGTGACAGATGGGCAGGGCTCAATCTAGGGGCAGAGACTGTCACTTAGATATGGAAGCTTTGACATAAGGAGAAGGGAAAGGAAATAGAATTAATTACTTCTTTGACTAAGAAGGAGGTAAGGAAACATGGCACTATTTCTTTGTAGTGGTATAATATTATTATTTCTATAGGATTTGGCATTTTCTACAATGGTAACAATCAGGTCTAATTTGTAGATGGAGAAATAAAGATCAAAGAGGCTAAGTGGCTTGTCCAAGATCACACAGACTTTGGAGGCATCTCCAAACTCAGGCTGTTTCACTCTTACCTGCACTGCCTTTTTCAGTCAGACTTTATATGATCTCTAAATCAAAGAGTCCATCCTAATGTGAGAGGAAAGAATATGGTGTTTAATGCCCAAGTAAGTAATTTATTCAATAGCTTTACAGAATGTTCACGAAGAATGATCACTTTCCAGCTGCAAGAAAGGGTAAATAAGGAACAGTAAGAATGACATAAAGCCTATTTAGTCATTGTATATAATTCTTTTTGCATATTACCTCCTGGGCATGATCATGAAATACTTATTCTTCTTCAAAATTGTAGCTATCATAGTTCTCATACCCTTTCATATACATTTAAGTGATCTTGTTTATATCTACAAAAAGTCTTACAGAGATTAGGACAGGAATTGTGTAATTCCTGTATATCAATTTTGGGAAGAGCTGGCATTTTTACTCTTTGCGTCTTCTAATCCATTAACACTACTTATTTATTTTTCTATTTATTCAAATTATCTTTTACTTATTTTATCAGCATTTTTAAAATTTCTAACATACAAGTCCTATACATGTTTTGTTACATTTACACATAGTATTTTTCTTTTTTGGACTGAATGTAAATGGTATCATATTTTTAATTTCAAGGTCCATGTATTTAATGCTACTGTATAGAAATACAATAGATTTCTATTTATTTTGTATCCAATGACATTGCTGCACTCACTTACTAGTTCTGGAAGTTTTTTTCTTTTCTTCACATCCTCTGGGGTTTTCTATGTAGACCACCATGTCCTCTGCAAATAGGGACACATTCACTTTTTTCTTCTCTGATCTGTGTGCTTTTTATTTACTTTTCTTGCCTTATTACACTGGCTAGAATTTCACCATTATGTTGAATAAGAATGAAGAGTTGTTCATGGTCTTAGGGAGAAACCATTCAGCCATTCACTATTAAGTATAATACTAACTGTCAGTTTTTCTGATGTTCCTAAATCAAGTAGGGGAAGTTTCTCTCTATTCCTATTTTTCTAAGATTTTTGAAAAATCATGAACAGGTATTGAATTTTATCAACTGACTTTTTTTTGCACAACCGGGATTTTCCTTGTTTAGTCTGTGAATATGGTGGATTATAATGGTTGATTTTTATATACCGAACCAGTTTTGGATCCTTGACATAAAGCCTATTTAGTCATTGTATATAATTCTTTTTGCATATTACAGAATTCTACTTGAAAATATTTTGTTAAGGACTTTTACACCTGTACTCACGAAAGATATTAGTTTGTGGTCCCCCCAGGCCACCCTCCCCCTGCCCTTTTTGAACTGTGTGTGTCTAATTTTGAATTCAGAAGTGTTCCCTTCTTTTCTATTTTTTTTGGAATGATTCTGTAGAATTGGTAGAAATTCTTATTTATATGTTTGGTACAATTCTTTGGTGATACCATCCGGACCTGAAGATTTTTTTTTTTTTTGAGAGTTGTTAATTATGAATTCAATTTTAAAAATACTTTTTAGAGCTATGCAAATGATCTAATATGAGTGAGTTGTGGTAATTTGTATTTTTCAAAGAATTCTTCCATTTCATCTAATTTACCAAATTTGTGTGTATAGAGCTTGTTTGCAATATTCCCTTATTATCCCTTTGATGTCTTCTGGGAAAGTGATATCCCCCATTTCCTTCCTCATATTGATATTTTGTGTTTTCTCTTTTTAAAATAAGTTTTGTTAGAGGTTTGCCAATTTTATTGATCTTTTCAAAATACTAACTCTTTGTTTCACTGGTATTCTATTATTTTTGTTTTCAGTTTCAGTGATTTCTGCTCTATTACTTCTTTCTTTCTACTGCTTTTAGTTTCTGTTGTTCTTCCTTTTCTGTGTTCTTTGAGGTAAGAGATTAAATTACTATTTGAAACTTTCCTTTTTTCTAATGTATGCATTTAGTGGTATAAATTTTCCTTCTGCTTTTTCCCCCACAAATTTTGATACTTTGTATTTTCAATTTCACTGGGTTCAATGTATATTTTAGTTTTCTTTGAGATTTTATTCTTTTCCCCGTCCTCCTCCCCTTACCCCTCCCCTTCCTCCTCTCCCCTTACCCCTCCCCTTCCCCTCCTCCTCCTCCTTCCCCTCCTCCTCCTCCTCCTCCTCCTCCTCCTCCTCCTTCTTCTTTTTTTTTTGACTCATGGGTTTTTAGAGGTGTTTCAGAGGGTTTTTAGTTTCCAAATGATTAGATATTTTGTTGTTGAGGATTTTTGGTTTATTAACATTGTGGTCAAGGAATGCATGATTTCAATTCTTTAAAATTTGTGGAGTTTTTATTTTATTTTATTTTATTTTATTCCACAGGATGTGGTATATTTTTTTATTTTATTTTTAAATTTCTAAATTATGTTTCAGAGGTAAAATTTTGTGATTCATCATTTGCATATAACACCCAGTCCTCGTTACATCAAGTGCCCTCCTTAATGCCCATCACCCAATTATCCCTTCTCCCCACCCACCTCCCCTACAGCAACCCTCAGTTTGTTTCCTAGAGTTCAGCATCTCTTATGGTTTGCCTCCATTTTAATTTTCGTCTTATTTTATTTTTCCTTCCCTTTGCAACAGCATGGATGGAACTAGAGGGTATTACGCTAAGTGAAATAAGTTAGTCAGAGAAAGACAAATACCATATGATTTCATTCATGTGTAGAATTTAAGAAACAAACAGATGAATGTAAGAGAAGGAAAAGCTGTGGTCTATCTTGGTGTATTTTCTTTGGGTTCTTGAAAAAAAAATGTCTGTCCTGTTGTTGTTGGGTGGAGTATTCTACAAATGTTGATTAAGACCTGTTCACTAATGGTGGTGTTGACTTAGTCCATATTCTTGCTAATTTTCTTTCTAATTCTTTTAATAATTATTGAGGGAAAGATATTGAAGTTCCCTACTATGATTATGGATTAGTTTTTGCTTCACATATTTTGTGGTATTGTTTGGTGCGTACATATTTAGGATTTCTACGTCTACTTGGTGGATGACTTTTTATCATTATATAATGTCTCTTTCTGTCTCTGGTAATTTTCTTTGTTCTGAAGCCTACTTTATTAGATATTAATATATTCACTCCTATGATCTTTTTTTTTAAAAGATTTATTTATTTATTAGAGAGAGAGAGTGAGAGAGAGAGCACAAGCTGGGGGGGGGGAGGGGCGAGGCAGAGGGAGAAGCAGACTCCCTGCTGAGCAGGGAGCCCAATACAAGGCATGGAGGGCTCGATTTCAGGACCCTGGGATCATGACCTGAGCTGAAGGCAGATTTTTAATCCACTGAGCCACCCAGGTGCCCCTCACTCCTACTATCTTTTGATCATTGTTTGAATGGTGTGGTTTGAATGGTAGTTTTCCATCCTTTTTACATTCAACCTGACTATATCACTGTGTTTGAAGTGAGTTTCTTGTGGACAACATGTAGTTGACTTTAGTTCAAACCATTTATATTTAATACACTTATTAATATGTTAGGGGTTAAGCTTGTCATTATATATATATATACATATATATATATGTATATATGTATATATGTATATATATATATATATATATATATATAATTTCTGCTTGTTCTTTCTTGTTTTTATTTCTCTGTTTTGTTTTTCCTTCCTTCCTGTGGGTTGAACACTTTTTAGAATTCCATCTGCTATGTCTATAGAATTTTGAGTGTATAGCTCTTTTGAGTGTATAGCTTTATATAGCTCTTTCGGTGTTTTGCTCTAGGTACTACATTATATATCTTATCACAGTTTGCTGGTGCTGTCATTTTGCCAGTTGGGAAGACTTGTAGAAACGTTACTTTCAATTTCTTTACCTTCCCATTTTTATAATATAATTATGTTAAACATTTCTTCTGCATACATTTAGAACCACAACAAACTGTTAAAATTTCTGCCTCAACTGTGTACTGTATTATAATATAATATACTATACTCAAGAGGAGAAGAAAAGTTTATTGTTTTTTACTTATATTTGTGCTTACTATGTTCTTTCTTCCTTCCTGATGTCTCAAGATTCCTTCTTTTATCATTCCTGTCCGTTTAGAGAAATTTCTTTTGCCATTCTTTTAGGGTAGGTCTACTGGTGACAAATTTTCTTAGTTTTCCTTCCTCTGAGGATCTTTTGATCTCCCTCTCATTCCTCAAGGACATTTTCACTGGATGTAGAATTCTGGTTTGGCAGTTACTTTTTTTTAGCCCTCGAATCACATGTCATTTCCTCTGGCTTCCATGGTTTCTGATGAGAAAGCTATGGTTATTTGAATTGCCTTCCCCATAGGTGAGGTATTAATTTTTCTCTGGGTTCTTTTAAAAAGTTTCTTTGCTGTGTTTTAATTTTCATAAGTTTAGCTGTGATATGTTTCGGTTTCTCTGCATTTATCTTGTTTGGGATATTTGAATTGCCTTCCCCATAGGTGAGGTATTAATTTTTCTCTGGGTTCTTTTAAAAAGTTTCTTTGCTGTGTTTTAATTTTCATAAGTTTAGCTGTGATATGTTTCGGTTTCTCTGCATTTATCTTGTTTGGGATTCACTTAGCCTTTTGAATCTGTAGGCTACATCTTTTGCTAAATTAAGGAAGTTTCCAACCATTATTTCCTTGGGTACTTCTCAGGCTTACCACACTTTCTCCTCTCCTTCTGAGACTCCAGTAACACAAATGTTAGACTTTTTGTTATAATCCACAGTTCTCTGAGGTTCTGTTTATTATTATTTTTTCAATCTATTTTTTTCAGTCATTCAGATTGGGTAAATTCTATTGATTTGTCCTCCAGTTTACTGATTCTTTCCTCTGTTCCTTTCATTCTGCTGTTGAGCCCATTCATTGAATTTTCATCAGTTATATGTTTTTAGTTCTCAAATTTCCATTTGGCTATTCTTTCTTCTGTTTCTTGCTGAGACATTTATGTGTTTGCTGAGATTATTTTTTCATTGTTTCAAGCATGTTTTGTATTTGCTTACTGAAGTATTTTCATGTTGGCTGCTTTAAAATCTTTGTCAAATTCTAACATCTGTGTTATCTCAGTGTTGGCATCTCTTTCCTTTTTTCATTCAGTTTGAGATCCTTCTGGTTCTTGGAATGTTGAATGATTTTATATTGAAACCTGAACATTGAGTACTATGTTATAAGACCCTTGGCTTTAGTTGGCTTCTTCTGACACTGCTCCAGTGGGAAGCAGGAGGCTGCTTCCTCATTATTGCCAGTTGGGAGTGAAGTCCTGGTTCCTTATTCAGTCACCCTTGACGCCCCGGGGGGAATTTCATCTTTGCTCTGGGTGGGGGTGTTGGGAGTTCTGGCCCCCCAGTAGGCCTCCATGGATATGTCCTGGTTGTGAGGGGTAGGACTATTCTCCATGTGGCTTCACTAACATCATGGGAAGGGGTGGCCATTACTGCTGGGTGGTGGTGAAAGTTTTGAGTCTACCCTAGGCCTCCTCTGATGCCACCCTAGCTGGCAGACAGAGGAGCTCCTCATTACTGCCAGGTGATCTCCACCGATACCAATTTATGGGATTGGGCTGGGGTCACAGGGTACTTCCTTACCTCCTGGAGAGGGTAGGATTCTAGGCTCCTGACTTGGTCTTTGCTGATGTGGTGTGGGAGAGGTACCATAGTTTTTCCTCCGGTTATTTTCTAAAAGGTTTTTGTCTTGCTAGGCTGCCCCTTTCTTGGATCTTTGCCTAGAGAAAGTAAGCTTCAGTTAGGGCTGTTTTTGTCTGTGCCCATTGGCATTTCCAGATTGGTGGGTTCTTCAGCTCCAAGTCTGTGATATACAAGGCAAAAAACAAAAACAAGCCCCCGAAAGGCAAAAACCAGGGAACTCAATTTTGTGTCATTCTTCAGTTCCTGAGGTCTCTAGCTGTTCTGGCTTCCTCTCTCCACCTTTCAGTGTTTTCTGTATAAAATGTTCGGTATTTTTAGTTGTACTTAGTAGAAAGAGTAGAGCACACCTACTCTTATCTTCCCAGAAGCAGAAGTCCTGTCATTAACTTGTAAATGTCTATGCCAAATAATATAAACAGCAATTGGAAAAACAGAAGTCTGGAACTTTGGATGTAAATGCATCATCTTGATCCAATAATATCCAACTCCAGAGAGGACTTTGAATTCCTTTCTAGTTGCAGAGGGGGCTGAAGTTATCTTGATGTAAGTATCAGTTAATTTTCACAAACTTAATTTATGTTGGGTTATTCTGGGACCCTTGCACTGAATTTCCTAAGGAAAGCCAGGTGGACAAGTGTAAATTTGATTAGCAGCAGTCACTCAGAGTGAATATAAATGTGGCTGCAAACGATGGCTCAATTTCTGGGGTGGGGAGCTCAGATCATCAAGGCTTCAGGAGGGGCAGTGTTTGCATTTTGAACAGAGAGTCTTCAGAGTTCACATCACTAAGCAGTGATGGATTTAAGTGACTGTTGCTGGACGAGACACATTAGTACATTTCCTGTGGCACTTCATAATGAGCAGTTAATTTTAGCCTGCTCAAAGGAGAAAGGAGTCCTTGCTGGCTGACCAGCTCAGTTTTCAGGGAATCACTATAGTGACAAATACTGTTATAAAGTATACAGAGGAAAACGATTAGTAAGTGCCCGCTGATGATGAAGTGCTGCCAGATTTCCTGTGAAATGGAGAAGTGGTGTGAAGACCAGGCCATCTACTGACGTCCCTGGTAATTAGTGCTTAACATGCTTTTGACCCCAACTTTTCCGTTTGTATGTTGTTTCTCACTAGGGGTAGAAATAGAAACTATTTATTTTTGGATCCAACCCTAGACACATTTAGGAGTTCAGAATTCATAAAAAGAAGACTAAGAAGTGATTAAAGTAACTTTAGAAATGTAGATTATTTTAGAAGTCACCAATTTATCTGACCAAGAACAAAACTCCCTGCTTCAAATTCTAAGCAGCTGTAAAACAATAGTTGATTCTCACCTCCTCTTCCACGATTATACTTTACCAACTTACACTTGGTGCATAAATTTCCTGAGTGCCCAGTCCAAGCTAACTCTACTCATTTGTGATATGGAATAAGGCCTTCTGGAACTATAGATTACTCTGATGTTCTGGGGCCTGGCCCAGTGTCTGGCCTAGAGACGGTGTTCAACAAATGTTTAAGTGAGTTGACTACAGGAAATATGTATGTCCCATATCCCTAAACCATAAGGAAGGTTACAGTGTATTTCAACTTGGCCCACGAAACTGGGTTGGTCTTCAGATGAGTAAAGATATTTATCTAAGTTCAAGGTTTCAGGTCTACTTTGTGAATAAGATCTGAGTTTTGGAAATGACCTTGAATTAGTATGGGACATTATGGTTTGGTCTTAGAAGAACATTATACTATTAAAAACCTAATACATGTATGATTAGTTCCTCTCTCAACTTTTGGATGTGTGTCATTATTTGTGGTGGCCCAATAAAACATGCTTTAAGTAATATTTTAGCATCTTGTATAACAGTGTCTTAGGATTTAGGCTGAGTTGTACAGATGGAGGTAAGTGGCCCACTTGCCTGTGTCAGTTAGAATAGGGTTAGGTTGGGGGCACCTGGGTGGCTCAGTCAGTTAAGTGACTGACTCTGGAGTTCAGCTCAGGTCATGATCTCATGGTCATGATATCGAGCCCTAAGTCGGGCTCCATGCTAGGCATGGAGCCTGCTTGAAATTCTCTCTCCCTCTTTCTCTGTCCCTCTTCTCTTCTCATTCGCAAAAAAAAAAAAAAATAAATAAATAAAAAGGTTTGATTGCGTACAAGAGAATCACTCAACCCCAGTGATTTTACCACATAGAAGTTTGTGTTTTCGCACAATGCCAGAAAACGATACCTGGCTAAGAGAGCCTGGGAACAGTGAATGCTTCTTTTGTTGTTGTTATTGACTGTTTAAAAAAAGATTTTATTTGTTTACTTGACAGAGAGATAACATAAGCAGGGATGGGGCAGAAGGAGAGAAAGAAGCAGGCTCCCCGCTGAGCAGGGACCCTGATGCAGGGCTCAGTCCCAGGACCCTGGGATCATGACCTGAGCCAAAGACAAACTCTTAACTGACTGAGTCACCCAGGTGCCCCACAGTGAATGTTTTTAACTGGGCATATTGTTGCTCTCAGTAAAATTGGGATTATGTTAATAAAATAGAAAAGAGAATGATATTTAGTTGACAATCTGCATTTTCTGGGACACTATTGAAATGTGTATTTATATCCACTCTTTTACATTAGGCTGGAAAGCCTCCTAGCATTAATTTCTTATTGCTTGATTAGGTTATTATTGTTATTGCTTATTGTTTAGCATGAAAACACAATGATACACGAGATTTTTTTTGTGCAGGGATGGTGTAGGATATATGTGAGTTTGCTTTTCTGGCCAAATGAGTTGATTAAGGTGGAAATATTAATTTGTTTGAGCAGTTGTTCAAATACTGACCTGAAGAAAAGGTCTTAGTAATATATATTATTGAGAGGAGGGAAGTAATACATTGAGTACGAATATTACTACTCATAGTAGATAAGAAGTGAACCTAGGAGAAAACAGGGGACATCAGTAACCATGTTCTACTATGGTGGAGCCACTGGAGTCTTTGCTGTCCACAGAATTCTGGGCTGCAGTGACCGTGAATTGTTCCAGGAGTATGCAGGAGTCTTATGACCCTTTACTGTGGAAATGCATTTGAGAATAAGCTATCCCAAATTATTTCCCTGGGTGTGCTCAAGGGCTGGTGTTTCTACCTGCAGAAACTATTTTTTCACCCCTTGATGTTTTCTTGTTTTTCTATATTGTCATGCCATTCTCACTCCTTCCATTTAACTTCTCTCCTTTCCATTGTTTCTGATCTCAATACACCTTCCTACTGTGCAAGCATTTAAGCCCAAAGGAACAAGATTAACAAGATAGTGGTCCCATACTCCATCTCAGATATCTCTCTAAAATTCTTACAAACCATATCCAATCCTATGTTCTTCCATAATGAAAAAATTGGCTGTGCTCACCAACTACCTCTCCTCCCTCTTCAACTACAGGCGTACCTCATCTTACTGCCCTTCCCTTTACTGTGCTTCTCAGATACTGTGGTGTGTGTTTTTTTTTTTTATTTGTTTGTTTGTTTTACAAATTGAAGGTTTGTGGCAACACTGCATTAAGCAAATCTACTGACATCATTTTTCCACCAGCACATGCTCATTTTGTATTTTTGTGTCACACTTTGGTAATTTTTGCAGTATTTAGAACTTTTTCATTATTACTATATTTGTTATGGCTATCTGTAATCAGTGACTATGACTTGCTGAAAGCTCAGATGGTTAGCATTTTTTAAAAGAGTTATTTATTTTAGGGGCGCCTGGGTAGCGCTGTTGTTAAGCATCTGCCTTTGGCTCAGGGCGTGATCCCGGTGTGCGGGGATCGAGTCCCACATCGGGCTCCTCCGCTGGGAGCCTGCTTCTTCCTCTCCCACTCCCCTGCTGTGTTCCCTCTCTCGCTGGCTGTCTCTCTGTCACAAAAATAAATAAAATCTTTAAAAAAAATAAAAAATAAAAGATTTATTTATTTTAGAGAAAGAGAGCAGGGGTGGGGAGGGGCAGAGGGAGAAGGAGAGAGAGAATCTCAAGCAGGCTCCATGCTGAGTGTGGAGCCCAATGCAGGGCTCCATCTCATGTCCCTGAGATCATGACCTGCGCCAGAACCAAGAGTTGGACGCTTAACCAACTGAGCCACCCAGGTGCCCCGAATGGTTAACATTTTTTAGCAACAGAATATTTTTAACTTAAGGTATGTACGTTGTTTTTTTGTACATAATGCTATTGAACACTTAACAATCAAGTAGAGTGTAAACGTAACTTTTATATGCACTGGGAAACCAGAAAATTCATTTAACTCAGTTTGTTGCAATATTTGCTTTATCGTGGTGGTCTGGAACTGAACCTGCAATATGTCTGAGGTATGCCTGTACTGCATCATCCATATGAAATAAGGTGGCTTAAAGGAACTGTCAGAGTTGAAACCATCAGCAATTAATGAGTTGAAAACATTTGTTAAAGTTGGCTATTTTAAAAAGATAATTTTATCTCCTCTTTATGACACATGAAAACAAGTCCATTGTGTTTTTATAGATTTCATATTTGTATATTAGATGACAAACTTTTTAAATTGCTATAATGAGCAATAGCAATTGCTAATATTTATTGAGCACTTATAATATGCCAGTTTAAAGCTTTGAATGTGGTATCAGTCAGGATTTACTTGTCAATTAACAAACCACCTTAAAACTTACTGGCTTAAACCAAGGACCATTATTCTTGCTCATGAATCTCTGGGTAAATGGGGCTGGTTTTGTTGATGTTGGCTTGCTTCACCCATACATCTGAGGTCAGCTGGTGGGTTGACTGAGGCTGGCTGGCCTAAAAGGGTTTCACTCAGATATTTAGACTTTGACCAGCTGATGTCTAGGGCCAGATGGTAACTGAGTCACCTGTCTCTTTCTTCAGCAAGCTGGCCCCAGTGTGTCCACATGGCAGCAACATGGTTTCTAGAGGCAAGATGGGAGAATGCATGACCTCATAGAGGTCTAGCTCAGAACTGGCATGATGCTACTCCCACTACTAGCTAAAAAGTCACAGGGCCAGCCCCGAGTCAAGGAATAGACTCTACCTCTTACTGGGAAGATTTGCAAAACCACATTGCAAAGAGGGTATCCAAGGAAGGGTGGAGAAGTGTGGCCATTTTTGCAATCTACTTCAATATGTTAATTCTTTAAATCCAACAATCCTGTGAGGCAACACTACTCTTATTCCCATTTTATACATGAGGAAGCTGAGGCTCAGAGGGGCTAAGTAACTTTGTTCTGAATTGTACTGTTCAAACATGGCAGAAGTAGGAGCCAAGACATTCTCGTTCTAGAACCTGTTCTCCTAGCCATTCTCCCGCAACTTTAAACTAGGTATCAGGGCAACTCAGGTTGGTTTGGCCTCACCAAGAGAAGCTCCAGGTAACAATATAGAAATACAGCAAGTGTCAATGCCTAACCATTTAAAAGGATTTTGAAGAAACTCAATAAAGTGGCAGGTAAATTGTACACAGCTTATTTAGATAGATGCAGATTATACAGGTTCATGATTATGCCATTTTCCCTCCCACAGCTTCTTCAGAAGTACTACTAAACATTTCTGAATATGTTTGTGTTCTGAGAGGCAAAACAACTATTTAAAGTCGTAAGGATCTTGGATGTATGTCTTTGTGGTTTTACCTAACAAATATGTTCCCAGATTGTTCTACATCTTGGTGATCTGATCATGGTGAGGCCCATGGACACAGACGGGGTTCAAGAAGTTAATTCTTAATTGTTGCCAGGCTGAGACCCAAAGAACAGAGCAGACCCTCTAAGGTAATGTGATGTGAAAGGATGTGTGTGTCATAGGAAGTGAATCACTTACCATCAGATGTATCCAGTCATGGTTGGTGAGGGTTCTGGGCTGCCACTTTGTTTTTACAAAGGTCACCAACCCCAGGGTCCTGACACTTAAAGAAATACAAGGATACAGAATCCACTGGTGACCAGGGGAAACAAGCAAAAAGATGAATCTGTGTTTAGGATGACCGTAGGCCAACATAACCTAGTCAGTGACATGCAGCAGAGTGGAAAGATGTGTCTACCTAGAATCCCAACTCTGCATTGGTCCTGAAGAGTCAAAGAAGTCCCTAAACTCTCCCTCCCTGCCTCCGAGCCTGGTACCCCACAGTGAAGTGGCTGGGGGAAGAGTGATGAGGCCTCTGCAGGCCTGGAGAGCATGATCTGTGTTTTGTTGCTGAAGAAGTTAGAGAGAAAAGAGCAGTAATCATGCAGAAGTGCTTCCAGCATGTGGCATGCTGTCTGTGAGCAGTGTAATCCCACACATCCTGAAAAGAACAGATGTTCCCTAGAATAAGCAATCACCTTTCCAGGACAATGACTAATGGAGAGCCAAAGTCCTTCAGTGTGAGTCTCTGCATCATGGTGAGATCGAGAACATTCTGGTCGATGACCACAAGTTACTGATGGGCAATTGTGCCAAGACTTTCTTTTTATACTCAGTAGGTGGAAAAACACTAGGATTTCAAAGGCATACTCCTGGAGAGTATAGTTGAAATGCCAAAGGAAATTTCAGCAATGCTGAGAAGAATGTAGACAGTGCCTATGAATATAGAGTGACCACATAAGATGGCCGGAGAGCTGCCTTTTGGAGGGGACAGAGAAGCCTCTGTGCTTCACGTCCTCACCAAAGGCACGTTACCTGCCCTCATCCTGGAATAGCTTTGGAGTGAGTGACTCTTTCATACTTCTTTTGACCCATATGAAAACAACCTCTTCCCAGTTGTGTGCTTTGAAAAACAGCAGCCCAAGAATTGCACCAAGGGCAGCAAATGACCCAAAAAGGCAATGATTGACTGATGGTTGAAACTGTGGACAAGGCACATTCACAATGAGGAAATGAAGACAGACCCTGCAAAGTCAGATTCTCAGATGTCAGGTTAGGAGCCTGGAGGAAGAAGGCTATGGTGGTGAATCATGTGCAGGCAACAATGGTGGGGGACACTGTGCACGCTTTCCTGGCCAAAGGGCCCAGAACTGCCTAATTATTGTAGTGTCTCCCCTGCCCCCACCAAGGAATATCTGCAAGAACACACTGTTCTCTAATTTACTAAAAGGTAAGTATATTCCTAGATAATTCTTTAAAAATATTGGGATCAGTAGTGTTAGTGTTACTTTATTTTTATCATACCAAAGCTCGTTTCTTCAGTGTCCAAACGCTTTCACTTAGAGAAATCTTAGAAAGAGACAAGGTGCCAGGCAACCAGGCCAGCCCCTCCTGCGCTCCACACGGAGCTCCCACTGACTGCAATCCTATTGTAAGTCAGAGCCAGCATAAACAGAGCAGAGACAGCAATACCATGAAACCCTAAGCCTTGGTTGAGCTTGCCAAAGTGAAGCTATAAGATGAGAACAATGGTTCTCCAAGGAGAGGAACTTATTTCTATGAATGTCATTATAGAATCATAGGACAAAGTATATCACCGAAGCCAGATAAATGTATGGAGGTGTTAGAAAGAAAAGCTCCATAGCAATGTGAGTTTGGGAAATGTTGGGTTAAATAGGTTAAATGGATTTTACTGTAAGATTTCTCAGAATATTCTTATCCTAATGTGCATTGTGAGTCTCCAGGAAGGGTATATTGAATGTAGTGCTTCCCAAACAGGTAATGGGACTCCTGTTCTCTTTCTCATGGGAAGTGGCTTAGTGTAATGGATAAGCATGTAGGCTCTGGGATCAGTCTATCTGCTTTAATCCAGGCTCTCCCACCTACGAGCTATGTGGCATCTGACAAGTTATGTGGTCTCTTCAAGCCCCAGCATCCTGATCTATAAAAGCACCTACCTTATAAATATAAGGTTGTGGGAAATAAAGTAGATAATTCATATAAAATATTGCACTTACTCTATGGCCTCAAAGAAGTTACAACTTAATAAGTTATCATTATACAGCATCCTGCAGAATGAGTGTTGCATGGTGTACACTTTTCAAAATATTAGTGTCGTTGACATTGGAGCTGCTGCTTAGCATTGATGATGGCTTCTCCCTGGCCAAAATAATTCCTTTAACTGGTCTAATGAGAAGGACACTCAAGAACATTCCTTGATAGTTGGGAGGAAAGATCTCCCCTTGAATCTGAGTGATAAGTGTGTGGTTGTGGGACGTGGACTGTGGGGGGTGTTTTATTATAATGAGGTGAGTGAGTCTGAGGAGGAAACAGACACTCAGAGGACAGCAAGACACAGATGGCACCTTCATCAGACCTCACTTGAACTGACCCTTCCTTGGACTTTTCAGTCAGGAGAGCCTGTAAATTCCTTGAAGCTTAAGTAAGTCTGAGTAAGCTTTTCTGTTACTGGCTGACTAAGCCTCTCAGCTGATAAAGAAGTGAGTTCCAGTGGATAAAAAAGCAGTGTGGTGCACTGGAAACAATTCCAGAGCATACATGCAGCCACCGCTTTCTAGCGATGGGTTTCACACTTTCCATCTATCACTTGACCATTCTACTTCTTAGTTTCCTCAAGTATAAAAGGGAAAAATCAATATCTTTTCTACTCGAGCTTCATGGTTAAAGTGAAGTACAAAGGAGCGAAGGTGTGTGAAAACACTCTGGAGACAGTCAAGTGTTCTATAAATGCGACATAGAAATATTTATAGCAATAGTGGGAACTTGACCACGTCTTAATTTAAAGCTGTTATACTGTGGTTGTACAAGATTTTTGGCTAATGCTAAAATAAGAACATAAAAGCCAGCTGTCAAAATATTATAATTGGTCTCTGCCTAACCCTAAGGCTTTAAATTCTGTGATGCTATAAGTTTAAGGGCTTATCTGTGATTTCTGCCATTCTATAATACTCTTTGCCATTTAAAATTCTATAGCTCTGAATATTTCAAAAGGGACTCTGAAAGAATTCATGTGTAAACAAGGAAAATCACCTCTGGTAACTATATTTTATTTTTAAAAATTTTCAAGCTTTGTAAAATATTAGTCCTCATTTATAGTTTGACCCAATAGACCAAGCACTCTTTGATAAAAGGTAGTGAAGTTTTTAATTTTAGTTTTAGAGAGAAATAGAATTTTTAGCTAATACTATGGTAGAAAGTGCAAAGGAAATAATCTATAAAAACAAGAAGAAATAAATTCTTGAAGGACTTTAATGAAATTGAAATGTTAAATTATTAGCAATAGTAATGATCTGGTCTTTATTGGGGAAGACAGTTCTCTGTGTGTTTTTGAACTTCTACAAGCCTTGCTGAGAATTCTAAGAACATGAGGCCCTGACTGCCCTTTGGCTGCATCATTTCTCAAGGTTATGCTTGTAGCGAGTAACTTTGAGCAGTGGGATAAGGTCTTCCTCTGAGACAAAGAGTGAATTTATTTGCTGTTCACCGTAACAAAGGTGGATTTCACAAGCTTAGATATGACACAAACCCACTGTGTATAAAACATCATTCAGGGGGGCGCCTGGTGGCGCAGTCGTTGGGCATCTGCCTTTGGCTCAGGGCGTGATCCTGGCATTTCGGGATCGAGCCCCACATCGGGCTCCTCAGCTGGGAGCCTGCTTCTTCCTCTCCCACTCCCCCCGCTTGTGTTCCCTCTCTCACTGGCTGTCTCTCACTGTCTAATAAATAAATAAATATTTAAAAAAAAATCCATCAGGGACCTTCCGTGTCAGCCCCATGGGACTTGGGGACAAATGGAACTAACATTTACCTGCCGATGCTCTTGGTGCTTGCTGTGTGTTGAATAAAGTCCTGTGTCTCTGACCCAGAGTCTCATGTCTTCTACCAGTATCCATGAAACAGAAACAGGCTAATTTTATTAGCTTATAAGGAAAGTAAAAGCAGATCCCCGACTCTTCACAGGTCTTGACACTTTTGGTGATGTGTTTGGTTGATTTTCATGAAAAATTCCTACTTAAGGATTCACTCCTACCATGTTCTGGTGTTCTTTGTGGGCTTCTGGCATCTTCATTAACCAGCAGAGGGAGCCCATGCTAATTAATTAGGTGAGGCTAACTTTTCTTGTGGTACACATGTTAGAGCATCTCACAGATAAAATCCACTTACAATTATCCTGCTGCTGACAATATCCTGCTACTGACAAAAATGTAAGACATAAAACAGTAGCATCATCAACTTGGGCTTCAGGGCATCAAAAATAAAAATATTGCATTTTCCAAGGGAATACTCCCAGGAAGGAGGAAGTTAGGGAATGTGCATTACCAACCCAGAAGAAGTTGAAGGGATTTTTTTTTCATTAAAGGATTTTTCTGAAGTTGATAGCCCTGGATTTTATGAAAGGAGAGGTCCTGACTGTCATTAAACAGTTCCCTTTGGAACTCTAGAGCTATCTCTTTCCTTTATGCCATGTATACTATTAAGAAATGAGGTCCTAACTTAGAAATTAGTCTGCTTAAAAACTGTTCATAAGTAAAGCAGACAAATGTGTGCACACGCAGGTCTTGTGCACCTTGCTCTGGCATCTTCATGTCCGTACTTTTACCCAGGAAAATTTCAGGAGTGCTGGGCAAGTCCAGAGCTGACCATCTGCCTGGGGCTAGGCTGATTTCCCTGAGCAAGTTCTAGCACCATCCTTGACAATCTCAGAAACTTCTGTTTACAAAATAAAGCTTCTCTGTGTGGAAACACCACACACACACACACACACACACACACACACCACAAGCCATTCATTAAAATAAGGGAGAAAACTTAACATTTCAAAATTGCACCTAAAAATTGCCATATGGAGGGGAACAAAGTAGAATATTATGAATGCTAAAGACAGTGATAGTGAAAACTGTTAAATATTTTCTGTTGTTACTTGAATTTTATTCTGGAACTTGGGAGATACATATAGATTGTACAGTGACATTATTCAACCTCTAAATCTGGCTTTCTCCTTCTATTTCACAGTAATTTAATTTGGTGGATTTGACAAAGTGGTCTCTTTACCTGTGTGTTTTTTCATTTTTTCATTAGCTTTAATTTTTAATTGCTTTCTTTTACTTATCATTATCGCCATCTTGCTTAGAGACACCTTAGAGAACTAAAGAGGCAGAAGATAAAGAATATTGAGGACAAGAAAATGGCTGTTTTTCAAATATGGTCAGTCCTTAGGGAAGGCTATGCTCTTGTAGATTTGTAAGAGGAAGTGATTTAAGTAAATGTAATTTTCTCATACAAACAATGTTATTTTCCTAAATAAGGACTTATGCCTGAAATTTAAAGGAATACTTTAAATACCCTATTGAGTTAGCTATAGATATTAACTGTAGAGTTTTCTGAGGCACACTGCAAATCAGTTAAGGAGGGCAATTCAGAAGCTGGCTGCATATTGCTTATGATTTAATTTGTGCAGGGAAGGCTGGAGGATCCCTGGGAGAGCAGCTGCTTTCAATCTAGGAACTTTAGGGAACCAGGTGAGGCTGAGGGCCCAGCCAAATTTCAATGAAGAATTGAGGTAAATTTCAGTTGGGAAGGAGGGGAAAGACGAATAGTGACACGCATGATCCCAGGGGTGCTTGACAATGGGCAGAATTAGGAATGAGTCACTAAAAGGCTCAGGGAGATGGATACTGGTTTTGTGAGAAGCACCCAAAGAGAGAGAAAAAGTAGGGCAGCTCAGATGTGGAAGGCCAGGGAGGCAGGGAGTCACCTCTTGCAGGGGTTGAGAATCCTCTCAAAAACTCTTGACTGGGACAGGGAGGCAGAGAACGAAGCGTTCTGCAAACACTTGAAGAAACCACGACATTGACGGTGCTGTGCTAGGCGCTCTTCCACTGGAGGTTACGGAGGAAAGGTGTGGCTGCTCTCTCGGACTTTCAGCTCGCTGTACACGGCTGAGTCCAACCACTGTGCACACCGTTAGCTGACCACTTCCTCTTGGGCATGGCTGTGAATGAATTAAGGTTATCTGAAATCAGCTTTTTCCCCTCTACCTCTTCGCCCCAACAATTTCTGACATTTTTTACACCTCGTATTTTGTGATCCAAAAGAAATGTTTCCTTGAGAGTGGAAACGGTATCAGAAATCTGGCTTTTATATTTTATCCACAGCTCCTTTCCATGGAACACGCACACAAAAGGTGGAGAGCAAAACGAAACCACTGTAAGTCGCAGACACAGTTACGGACAGAGGGACCTTTTCTCCCGGACCTGAGCTCAGCTCTGGGGGCAGCGATACAGCTCACTGTGGCAAGTCTGAGCTTTAGCTGTGGTGCTTTGAGTCTGAATTGGGTTAGTTCAGAGGCAAGAGGGCCGCCTGGCTGTGCTGATACCTGCTGGGAGGGTCTCATAAAGCCTCTGGCCACAGACTCAGCCACCACGGCTGTGCTGACCCATAAACGACATGTCAGGCACGACAGAGTCCTATTCATGAGCTTGTGTTTTTGGAAGAAAGGTCCAGAGACTCTAAAAATGAGCAGTGAGACAGTGACATCATAATGGTATTTATTATTTCAGGTTAGACTGGCACCTACTAAATCACTAAGGCCACAGGTACGTTTTTCCACTTGAGGGAAGTCTTCTTTTTCCCTCTAAAGCTGGATTACTGGGAGGCGTGAAGCACGCACGTTCCCCAGGAGTGCCAGTGTGGGTGAAATAAAGACTCAAATAATTCCCACTTTATTTTATTTTCACACATTCCCCTCCCTAGAAGTTGAGTGGATTAATTTTTATAGGGCACAGACTGGGGCCGGTTCACACACAGGCCCTCCCGGCTGCCGCCTCCATGGCGTGAGGGTGATGTGAGGAACATCTCAGGACATCCTGCTCCTTTTGGGCCAGAAGTTCCCATTTTACCGAAGCCTTTGGGTTCAAGCTTTCAAACTTGAATTTTATCAATTTATTTCCAAGACATGACAAAATTATTAACATTTTAGCATAGTGGGACTGGAAAATTCAGTGGGGAAGGAGGGGAGAGAAAAGAGTGAGTGAATGGGTTTCCACCTAAAGAAGGGTCCTGTGTGCTGACTGATGGAAACGTGCGTGTGTGCGTACACGTGTGTGTACAGAGTAGTTGAGGTGGGGTGGGAGTGCGTGGGAAATGGAAGTCCTAGCAGTCTGCAAAATGGTTGAGATGTGGGTGGTGACAGATGGTGACTACACTTACCATGATGAGCGCTGAGTAACATAGGCAACTGTCAGAGCACTATGTTGGGCACCTGAAACTAATAGAACAGTGTATGTTACTTATACTTGGATAAAAAAATAGGAAAAGTGGTTGAGATGTATGATGTGTGTTAGAACTTGAGGAATGAAAAAATGTGTATGCATGGGATAATATGGGTTTATTATATATATATATATATATATATATATATATATATGGTTTTAAACAAAATTCATTAAGTAAAATAGAGGTTAAAAGAGCAATCATAGTGATCACCTGATTACCCAGGTTGCATTTCAGATCACGAAAACTCTAAGGGCTTGGACACTTAAGAAAACGTTATTTATTTATTTATTTGTTTGTTTATTTATTTATACCACAGAGTGAAGGCTGGTCTTTACCACACCGCTTCCCGTGGCTCTGAATCAGCCCAGAACCTGCTTAGGGGAGTCTTTCTTTCTCTGGGGCTGTGGCTTCCCTTCATTCATATTTTCTTTCTGAGTGTCACAGCAGCTGCATCATTAAACTAACCTGGCGCCTGAAAAGAAGGATAAATCCATGCTGAGATTAATGATAATGCACTTAAATTTACATAACATGTCAAGTGCAGAAGGATTCCAAAGTACCGTGTAAACCTCCCGGAGGTGCTGGGATGCAGGAGGCTTCCTCCAAGCCTCACAGAGTCGGCAGGTGGAGGAGCAAGTGTGGAACCTGTGTCCTAGCTGTGGCAGCCACAGCAGAACCACTCAGATCAGATGGTCAAGAAGCACAAAATGCTTGACAGACTTCCTTGTTAGGGCTACACTTTTGTAACACTCCAGCTCAGTGACTTAGATGAAATTGTGTTCCCTCCATTTCTGCAGATAAGGATCGGAAGTCTGACATGATGAGAGGCCTGACTTCAGCAACAGAACACAGACGGTTAGTGGCAGGAGGGTGGCAGCTTGGCGATTCTGGCTGAACCCACTGGCCACTCTGAGCTGCTGCACAGCTG